>NC_067488.1:7641750-8000084 GCF_947179515.1 Apodemus sylvaticus
GAGACAGACTCTGTCTCTAAAGAAAAGTGGACCGGCTCCTGAAGAATGACTTTTGAGTTTTTCCTCTCTTCTCTACCGTTTGTGTGTCTGTCTATGACAGCCTTGAAAAAGATCAGGTGGTTTGTAGTCACGCTCTGTAAGACGCACTGTGCTGCACTGTTCATGTCTGAGACGTTAGTATAGTAATAAAGTGAACCAAACAGAACAACTCAAGAGCCTTGCTGAAGTGACTCAATATATTGTGTAAGGAGCTGTATTTTTCTACCGAATCAGTCTCCACCGCCCCTCAGCTCAGTCCACTAATGATATTAGTTAGATCCATCAAAATTTTCTTTCTTTCTTTCACAAAAGAACTGCAAATCAAGATTCAGAGTACTGAGAGGACCCGCCGATGTCACACAGTGTGGAAGTCACATTTAAACTCTGGCCTGTTTGAATTTATAGCTCACACCCCCTTCTCTTTCTTCCCACGGCCTCCTGCCTACCAAGCTGCAATCTTACTTAAATGGGAGGTAAGCCTGGGGAAAGAAAAAAAAAATCAGCTAATGTAAAGGGCCAGAGACAGCTCTTTAAATCTCTCAGATGCCGTACCCTCTGGACATTGGTAATGGAGCTAACACGAGAAGTAAATACCTTCTACATTCCTCCAGAGCACATTTTGATTCCCAGTCTCTGAGAAGTGTGAGGCTTTAAAATACTGTCTTACACACAGCTCACAGGCATCCACACTTAGCATCAGTGCCAGCAGCCTGAGTCTCAGAAAACAAACCAGTGTTGAGGGACGTACAGGAGAGGGTTTACAGTCTGGAGAGACTGCTCAGGAGTTAAGGGTGCGGCTGCTCTGACAGAGGACCTGGGTTCAGTTCCCAGCACCCACATGGCAGTTCACAACTGCCTGCAACTCCAGTTCCAGGGGGTCCAATTTCTGGACTCTGCAGGCACTGCATTCACCTGGTACACATGCACATATGTACACATAAATTATAAATAAATAAACAAACCTAAAAGAAAATAACCCCCATTTTTATAACAGTGCATTTTATTTTTAAAAAAAATTGAACGTATGTAGCTGGCTGGGAAAGGAGGGCTCTTCACCCAACCCTGTAGAAGCACCAAACAAAATCAAAGGCAGCGGCCAACAAGCCAGCTTGGCAATTTATCGGCACAGATAATGAGACTTCATTCCCGCCCTTTTGTGAGTTGAGTCCGCCTTCACAGGGCCGCATGTCTCTGCTCTAAGTTACAGCTGTTTCCCTGTCTATGGGAGGGTTGGAATGGAAATGCTCACCTCTGCAATCAAGTCTCTGTTCTCGGCTGTCTATGGGAGGGTTGGAATGGAAATGCTCACCTCTGCAATCAAGTCTCCGTTCTCAGCGTGCACCTGAGCGATCGCTCCTATTTCCTTACACTGAGAGAAGGCCGCATACATTTGCTCGTCTTGCACCATGTACAGATCTTTGTAGGCCATAAACATCTTGAAAGAGTTAACGCCTTTATCTTGTGCAAGGATTTTCATTTCTTCTTTTACCTAGGGGGCGACAGACAGGCACACCAACATGTCCCTTGTTAATTTAAATGATGATTTCAGCATTCCTCAAAGATTATGTTCAGAAAAGAGATATGCAACATACAGGTGACAATTTACCTCAGAAACACACAGATAAGCCCCACGTCATATCCTACTTTACCTAATAAATGGCTGCTACTGTTAAATCGAGTTAAATCCTTAAATGGATTTAACATGAGTGGTAAGAGATGACAAACATGGAAAAGTTAGTAACTTTCCCTAAAGAACTTCATTTCTGCTCTTGAATACAGAATTCTCTGCATCTATCTTCCAATTTGAGGAGACTGTTCTAGAAAAGGAAGATGAAGTCACTCGGATGCAGCAGTAGCAGCCGTGGATCTAGAAGGAAGCAGGCTTGGATGTACTAAGAGCAGTGCCTCAGATCTGAAAACCCCAGGCAAGTTATCAGAGGCAGGAAGCAGACAGACTCAGGTTTGCCTGAGGAAGGAAGCACACACTGTGTGTCATGCTGCAGCGTCCAGAGCACACCTGGGAGGTGAGAGGTCACGGGTGGCAAGACTCTGGGGTAGGCACAGCTTGGGAGAACTTCAGGGTTGTCACACATCAGTAGCAAACTAATCAAAGGTGCCCAGTAAGAGACACTGAAGGCGCACTACAAGTCTCAACATTAGGACTTTAAAGGAAAGTTGTTAGAACTTCTATAGGTTAACATACACACACACTTGCACACACATATACACACTCACATACACACATACACACACATATATACATACAGACACTCACACACACATACATATCCACATAAACATACACACACTCAATCACACACATATACTCACATACATGCACATGCACACACACACACACACAACCAAAAGTACAGCAAGCAGAGCAGGACTGTAGCTCATAGCTGATGAAATCTCCTCCCACTTGGGTGGGAGGTGGGGCCAAGCCTCACTCGGAGGAGGGGAGGCTCAGAGAGGATGAAGCTGTCCTCAGTCAGAAAGAGAAACTTCACAGAGAGGCCAGCTCTTCCAGCACACTGATTCTGTTCATCCTGCCTCAGGCTTTGAGAATTCTGTGACTGAATTACTCAGCAGCCGAGGCTGGTAAACAGGCACACGTACATTTCATTTGGTCCCACAGCCACACCCTGATTGTGACCTAAAGGGTCTAGTTCTTAGAAAACTAGGTGCCTCGTGAGTGGAGAGTCAGAGGTGCAGATGCACAGAGTAGAGCCTGGTTCCAGCCATGGGATTTTAAAAGAATGGACATTTTCCCTAAAAGTCTAACATGATCCTTTCTTTGGGACAATATTGACTAATAGGTTTATCTTTTAAAAAAAATCGGCTCTTTATACAATCCAGACAACTGTATACACCCATAACATAAGAGACAAAGAGAGCACCCCTACCCCCAAAGAGAAACCTTAGTAATCAAGGTGGAAAATATCATCAACAATCCGTGGAGAAGTATCAGACCAAGAAGGTTAATTTCCTAGTCATTAAAAAGCCTACTATAAAAGCCTGTGCTCAACAAAACTGGAAAATATGGATGAAATGGACATTTTCCTAGACAGATACCAGGTATCAAGTTAAATCAGGATCAGATAAATGATCGAAACAGTCCCATAACTCCTAAAGAAATAGAAGCCGTCATCAATAGTCTCCCAACCAACAAAAGCCCAGGACCAGCTGGGTTCAGTGCAGAGTTTTATCAGACCTCAAAAAAGACCTAACACCAATACTCTTCAAACTATTCCACAAAATAGAAACAGAAGGAACACGACCCAATTCACTCTGTGAAGCCACAATTACTTGGATACCTAAACTACACAAAGACCCCGCAAAGAAGGAGAACTTCAGACCAATTACCCTTATGAATATCGATGTAAAAATACTCAATAAAATTCTTGTCTATAGAATGAATTTCAGGACAGTTAGGGCTATGCAGAGTGATTCTATCTCAAAGAAAACTGCAATTAAAAAAGCACCAAGCCACACCCGTGGCTCTGAAATCTCCTCTCAAAGGTACAGGTAGGAGGACAAGTTCGAGGCCAGCACTACACAGCCAGTCCCTCTCTGGGTTACACGGAACAGCAGATAGCGCTGCCCACTATTACAAATCGACGTGTGGGATATCTCAGACCCAGACGGGGAGGTGCATGATGGGTACCAGCTCAGTCATCATCAGAGACGCGTCCTCCTGCAGCAGGTGGGAACGATAGAGACCCTCAGCTAGACACCACAGAGAGACCCTGAAATGCCATGCCTCCATCAAATCCCTCCTCTCACAGCTCGTCGAATCCCGCAGAAGAGGAGGAGGAAGGAGTTTAAGAGCCGCAGGGGGGGAGGGGGAGGGGGAGGGGGAGGGGAGGGCGGGAGGACATCCCAGGAGACACACCCTCCAAATCACCACGAGCAAGGCTCATGAACTCATAGAGGCTGAAGCAGCATGCGCGGATCTGCAGCAGGTCCTCCGTGAATATATTGTGGTTTCCAGCTTAGTGTTTCCGTGGGATTGCACAGTGTGCAAACAAGGCGGTCTTTGTTTCTTGAGCCTTCTCTTGGACTCTTTTTCCTAATGTTGATCTGTCTTGTCCAACTTTAATGTGATAGTTTTTGCTTTATCTTATTATATTTTATCATTATCTCTTAGAAGCCTGATCTTTTCTAATGAAAGACAGAAAGGGAGTGGATCTGGACAGAAGGGGAACTGTGGAGGAACTTGGAGGAGTAGAGGGTGGGGAAACTGTAATCAGAATATATTATGTGAGGGGGAAATCTATTTTCAAAAAAGGAGGGAGAAAAAGAATCCAAAAGAAAATCTTCATAAAAGGGGAAAAAAGTTTTAACAAATTGAGCTGTGTCCCCTAACCCTTATGGTAAAGTCTTAAGCCCTTATTTAGAGGCAGACTTCCTACAGATGTAATTGGTTATAATGATGTCATTGGTGTACATTCTAACCCCTGATGATTGGTAGTCTTTAAAAAGAGGAACCTGAGATGCAGACATGTATGAGGAGATGAACACAGACATGTATGAGGAGATGAACACAGGCATTAGAATGATCCTTCTTCAAGGCAAGGGTTACCACAGATAGCTAGGAACTTGTAGAAAAACATGGGCTAGCCCTTAGGATAAACCAACCAAATAGATTCCTTGGCCTTCTGACCTTCAGGACTGACAATAAGTTTCTGTTATAGGAGTCTTTATTGAGCTCTTGGTTATAGTAACACAATAGAAACTGTATTTGAGGATCTATTTACTTGTTAAAGTATGAAAAGGACTGGTAAGAGCTAACATTGTTGCCTCTACTGTCTGTAAAATAAGAGGAAGGAAAGGGGTGGAAAAGAAGAGAGGAAGGAGGGAGGGAGAAAAGGAAGGGGAAGAAGTAAAGAAAAAGGAAAGGAAGAAAGAGAGGCAGGAGAGGATGGAAGAAAGGAGGTGCTGGCCTTTAAAGGTCTAAAGCAGACCAAAGTCATCATTTAAACATCATTGTGGGGAAAATCAATTTGGGCAATGGACTATAACCTTTGATATGATGTCTGCTGGGTACTTGTTACAAAGTGATCATTTGTTTTATATCCACTTAATGTCTAAAACAAGTTTTGGAAGGGATGCTGATGTATAAACTACTCAAATAGAATCACCATGAACCACCATCCCCCACCCCTAACATTTCTGAATGAAGTCCCGTATGAAGTGATGAGTTAGGACTTAAAACCCAAGAAAAATTGCTCCCAAAGCACACACACAGAATTTCAGGGGAAAATCAACACATTTTAATGGTTCTCAAAGTCATCTTCTCTATCTGAATCTTACCATTTCTTCATGACCTAAATAATTATCAGGCATGGAAAGGTGTTTTGAGGTCTCCCATAAGTGATTCGCAGGTGGAAGCAGCTGCGTAGTGTTGGAAGATCCCACCTCACAGCTGGACACAGCCAGGAGAGGCCTTGGAACAAATCCTAGCTTGTCTCCTCTGTCAGGAGTGGAAACAGAGGCTTTGGATTGGAAGGAATTCTAAGTTTAGAATTTTTTGATGTTTTTCTCATAAATTAAACTTTTCTAATGTGGATTAAAAGATCCTAGGCATCCTGACATTGAGAGTAAGAGGGATAAGTCCTATGGCAATTAAAGGAGACGTTGACAATTCCTGAATTAAATACAGGACGATGCTATTGTGAATAATCAGACTGGAAATCCGTTGTGTACTTTCTCTGGTGTCTTTACATTTTAGTGTTTTTAAACTCAGAAGAATGTGCGATGAAGACTTGTCCTCCCAGGCCCCAGTCATCCCCGAGACAGGGACGCCACCGGCAGGCGTTTCCTGTCTGGCCAGTTTCTTGCTCTCCTACAGGTCAAGGACACGGGGACTAAATGGAACACACTGGGAGCAGGTTGCCTTACCTTGTCACTCCACCAGGTCACTGCCACATGCAGGCTGTAGTCACAGCAGACCTTGGGGTCTGCCCAGTTGCGCCAGGTCTCAAAGGCCTCAATGAGGGAGCTGCCTTTCTGAGGAATGGCAAAATCGATGATCATGGTGGTGCCTCCTGCCAAAGCAGCCTGTAATCATAGGAGGGTTTGGTCAATTCATCGTCCTCCCTGGCTAGGTCATAGGTCATCCTGTGAAAGCCGCACCTCTGTCAGCCCCTCGGCCGGTCTGATGGGTCCAGGAAATGTCAAAGATGCTGCTTTTTAAAAGACCTAAAAGGCATGAACAGAAGACTCCTCTAAAACTAAGGTTCAGAGTCTTAAAATGCCTGGAGCTGCTTCTGAAAAAGAAAGCACGACTGTAAAGAAAACCTGAAGTGGGCGGATGTGCTGGCTATTCCCAGTTGTTACTCTGACTATATCTGGAATGAACTACAATCTAAAATTGAGGGCACACCTGTGAACCAGATCTCGAGGCCATACCTTCTGCTGGAGGCCTACGGAAGGAAAATGGAGGAAGAAAGGCTTTTTTTCTTCTTCCTCTGCTTGCATTTACTTGCCAGCACATCTGTTGGAGCCTCCTTCTTCAGGATTCCAGCTCACACAGAAGACCAGGTGAAACGCTCAGCCTCATGGACTGAGCAACTACTAGATTCCCTGATGCCCATTGTTGGGTGAGTAGGACTGCAGACTGTAAAGTATTCCAATAAATTCCCTTACTATATAGAGACATTCTAGATGTTCTGTGACTCCAGCGAACCCTGACTAATATAGATGTTGTGCTGGCTCATGTTGTGAGTGGGTGTCTAGCCTGGGCTATCTTTTCTCAAGAAACCCTCAGATGGGAAAAGGAGAAAAGATACAAACCATTTAAAAAGCAAACAAAAACAAACAAAAACAAAAAAGTCCCAAACTGTGCGTGCTATTGTAAAATCCCACTTCCCTGAGATTCATTTTAGGGAATTACATCGCCAACAGCCCCATGATCCACCCAGAGAATCCTGGAAAACTTGTAGCATTAACTAATGCCTCTGCACCCTGGGATTGCTGTGATGCTGTCCTCTTTCTTTGATTTACATCCGTGGTCACTGCCTATTCCCTCTGCTCTGGTTTTAGCTCGGAGACTTCATCTCTAGATGAATCCTAGTTGGGTTTTTTTTCTCTCTCCAGTTCTGCCCTCACTCAAGTCACAGACCCTCAGCACAGAGGGCATTTCCAACCCACAGCTGAACCACTTGGCTCAACAGGTTAAGGAGGGAGGGGGAACAAAAGGTACAGGTTCTCCTACAAGAGGAATGCGCTCTGGTCTCAATAGCATAGTTGAGAATGCTATCACTAACAGTTGTACTGTGTGTGCCTCGCGAAGATTTGCAATGCACTCACAGCAAAGAGAGGCTAAAAGTCTGAGGCAACGAATAAGCAAATTGCCCGGTTTTGATTGCGACGCAGTGTTTACCCGGGTAAAACACTGCACTGTGTAAGTCCGTGGTTAATTCTGTGCCCACTGAAAATTTTAGAAAGTTAATGCTTCTTGTTGCCTCTGGGAGGAAGGTTAATCTTCATAAACTTGGTCTCTGAGTCCCTGCATCCTGCCTCAACCCTCGGTAGACCTGGTGGCATATTATGCCACATTACAAGTAATTTAAAAACCATTACAAAAACAAATGCCTTTGGCTCATTATTTAAATTGATTTAATTTAAACAAAAATCACAAGGTGGTTAATGCGTTTTTAATTGCTGTACTCAAACAATGCAGGTAAAGAAAGCAAAGGGATCCTGGGAGAGAGGTGGCCCAGTAGGTTTCTAGCAGGACAGGAGCCTCACTGGCTCAGACTCCACGCCTGGCCGGGTCTTAACTTCTGTATTCTGGACCCTCGGTGAAGAAGGAGGGGTCGACCTGGACAAGGCGTATGAAGTACTTCTTCAGCACAGTCTGCCTCCTGAGAGCTGCTCTCTAACCCGTCGAGCCTCGGCGCCATTTGCTTATAACTATGAATCGTTCCACTTCCTGAGAATCCTGAGAATCCTGGCTTCCTGGTAATCCAGGAGGCACACGTCTGTCTTTCCAGCCTCGCCCGTGCCCTCTGCTGTGCCCCGGTGCAGCCCGGCTGATCTCGCTCCCGCGGCCTGGGATGTGGGCTCTGTTCTCCCCCTCTCCCTCTCTCGCTTTGGGATATATTTTTATTCTTCCTTCAGACACTTGGTGTCTCTCCAGTCCTCTCCACTTTTAACTGCCTCACTTTTTTACATAAGAGTCACCGCTTTGTTACCACCTTTAAATAACATTGTCCTTGTTCATGCAGAAAATACATATTTGCATTTCCTAAGAAACTCCGAGCATTGCAGTGACAAGAGGTGGGAAAAAGAATTCAGGGTTTGTGTTTTTATTGGAATAGAGATTAATCTTGTCACCTTCTTCCTTTTTCAAGTGCCTTTTCAACACAACAAGAAATCCCTCAGGAGTGGGGTGTACTTCTTTTTCTAGTAGAAAACTGTTAATTAAAGTGTTAGAAAAAATTTTATAGGTCTGCAGATTTAGAAAATTCCACAACATGTAGGATGTAGAGAAATCAGATACAATGGTCCCTCAGAACGTGAGAAATTGATGCCCTCACTCCTAGTGGATAAAAACAAACAAAAAAAAAAATCTGTGTTTCTTTATATATGATAGCCTAGTCATTGCAGACTAGAGGCATAGACTCCTGGGTTTACCCCTAGATTGTTCTCTATGCAAATGTTCTGTAAATAATTGTTATCCTGTATTATCTAGGAAAGAATGACAAGAAGTGTGTCAGAATCTGTTCACCATAAATCAATTAAAAATTACTGTCAGGATGTGTATGCTAGGTCACAGAGAATGAGGCGTCTGCTCCTGGCAAGAGGCTAGAATGATGCAGACGCCTTGGAAATCAGTCTGGAGTTTCTTAGAAAGTCAGAAGATGAAGCACAACTCAAGGGTCTGCTCTCCAGTCTACACTCAAGATCAGCGCTAACATGTCTACCCCAAGATCTGTGCCCGGAGATTCTAGTCAGCATTTGCTACTGTGGTCGAGAAGTAGAGACTGCCTGTTAGCTGAAGGGGCAGCCCTCAGTCTACAGAAGGAAGGGAATCTTCACTCCTGCTAAGCACGGATGAGCATGGCCAATGAGAGGAGCCAGTCATGAAAGGGCACACACTGCACAACTTACGGAAAATGTTCCAGAGAGGAGAATCCGCGAGGACAGGAAGTAGAATGGAGATTAACTAGGGCTGAAGGAGACGGCGAGAGAGGAGGATGGTACCTCAGATACAATTTGGCAGGAGGAGGGACAGGGTGTTCTAACACTGTGGTGATGTCTCCATGATCCTGTCAATAGTCCAGAAACTATTGGATTGCACATTTACATGGCCAAGTCTCACTGCATGCGACTTATGTCCTGATAAAAACATTATAAATTCACCACAAAAGCCATCACATGGAACAGGGGAAGCCTGGATGGGCCACACACAATCATGAATCCTTTCTTTTCCCTTGGTGTGTGGGTGCTCTGAAGCAATGGTTCTCAACCTTCCTAGTGACGCAATACTTTAATACAGTGCCTCATATCGTGAGGACCCCCAACCACAAAATTATTTACGTTATTTGCCGCTTCATAACTAACTTTGCTACTGCCATAAATTGTAATGTAAATATTTTTGGAGATGAAAGATTGTCAAGGGGTCGCGACCCACAGGTTGAGAACCAGTGGTCCAGAGGGTGAGCCTAAAACACAAGTAAGTAATTGTAACACAGTATGCTGTGACAACAGACAGAAGATCCATTTCTGCCCTCACAGTACTATAGAAGATGCTACATGTGGGGAAATCTTACTAAACTGCCTGATATAGAAAAGGCTACTAAGAATTTAGAGAGGGGGAGGTTCTGAGGAAGTTTGGATTTAAATTAAACATAGGATGTACACGTGGAAACTGTCAATAATTAGGATAGTATCTAACACAGCACATGCTTGCCATGTGTACAGAACTAACTCTTCTGCAGTCTCACCCCTGCGAACCATCTCTACAGCTCCTCAGTATTGCTGGCCGCGGCACAGAGCAGAGGAGATCTGGTCGAAAATGCTCATTAGAACACTTGGCAGAAGCAGGCTAGGGACGGAGCCATTGTGCTCCAGAACCTGTGATTCTGGGGAAAATGAACAGTGACAAGGGAGGCTGAGGGAGAAGGCGCCTGGGAGAGGAGCCGGAGACTCAGCAAGATGTGGTAGAGGACAGAATCGAGGCCACCCAGGACCATACAAAATGTCCCTGCTCGGAAGGAGAAGAGAACAATGGTTGTCTGTAGCGTAAAGTCCCAATGGACTTGACTGGGGGGATTCAGAATATCAGCACTGTCGGGAGAAGACCCATCAGGCTTCGAAGAAGCGTGAGTTCAGGGTTGGAGCACCCTGAACGCCAAGTGCTTGGGTATCTGTCCATTCAGTGATGGACAGTCATGATGCCGATAAGCCATTGTCAGGAGAAAGAAGGGGAGGCCAGTCTTGTAGCAGATGCTAGAGAGGCTCTGAGAGAGACAAGCAGGACTCGAGAAGAGAAGCCAAGGTGGCATTCTACAAACACCAATAGAATGAGAACAGCCGCCCCACCAGGACACACATCTTCACTGGGGATTACACAAACGTAATCGCTGATGTGATCAGAGGTCTGCTCATTTGTCCTGCAGTAAAACATTATTTTATATGTCTGCTAAATTCTCTATTAAAGCCTAACTTTCTTGGTTTTGTGTGTGTGTCTCTGTGTGTGTGTGTGTGTGTGTGTTGTTTTTTTGTTTTGTTTTTGTTTTTTCAAGACAGGGTTTCTCTGTATTGCCCTGGAACTCACTCTGTAGAGCAGGCTGGCCTCAAACTCAGAAATCCGCCTACCTCTGCCTCCCAAGTGCTGGGATTAAGGTGTGCACCACCACTGCCCAGCTTTCTTAATCAAAAATATTTTATACTTAATGACACAAAGGCAAATAGCCAGGTTTATGATATGTATGTCGTAAGCAGAGCTTTGGGTGGTGCCCTAGAAGACAGACGGGCCACCACTCTTGTAAAACTAAAGCAGATTCCAATTTCAGGGCTAATGTTACATCCTCTAATTGACTAGACATGGGGAAGAGAACAGAGAGGATCATTCTGTTTCTTCCCCATTCTGTTTCTGCCCCCCTCTTTCTCTCCCTCTCCTGCCTCCTCCCCCAAGATTGGACATGACTTTGGATACTCTAGTGGATGGGCGAGCACAGTCTATCGCTGTGAAACCATTGTTACTTTACCCTGATTGAGGGTTCTTTCAAATGTCAGCTAGTCAAACAAAATTCTTTCACCTTTCTAGTCTTAGTTTATAAAGCAGTTCTCCCAGCATCTAATTTCTTTGGCTGGTTGCCCTTGAAAGCCTTCCAGTTTAGCTACCCCTCCCCCTTTTAAGAACAAAGGAAGCTACTGTGCCTCTAGTAGAGATAACCCCCCCTTGGGTCATAATGTGAGTTCTTATTGAAGAATATATTAGGTTACAAACCACTACTGAAAAGTCCCCAAAGCATGTTCTTCTTATTTTTCCATATCTAAGCTTATCCTGAAAAGTCTGACATGGTTCACTAAAATTCACCACAGAATCCAAATAAAGAAAAAACAACTTCACAGTATGGTTGGACCTCGGGGAGAAAAGCTCTGGACTGAGCTGGTTGCTCTCTGGTAGACACTCAGATGTGTTGAAAACAGACTTCACAAGCTCAACCTTAGTCCCAGTCCCATAAGTATAATCTTTTGGGGTTTGGAAGGTGTCCTGTGAGTGTTTGCCTTCCAAAAGCCATGGGCTTGAAACACTGAGAACACTGTTTACCCAGTTTTGCACTAGATTCTGAAGTGTTCCACTTGAGACCTTCTATCTTCCTCCCCCGAAGTTCTTATACTCAGTCCCTACACAAAATTCCTTGAGGCTACCTATGATCAATCCTAGGAGTCCCTCTTCCTTCTGCATTGTCACCTTCTGTGCTCTGTGTTACTTTTTTTCTTAGCCTAATTAGATAAACAATCACGGGGGTCGGAGAAGAATAAAGAGGGGAAAGAGGGCAGAGAAAGCAGCACACCGGCTATGGAGGGTGGGGGGGGTTGAACTCTCCCATGGGAGACACTCAACCGAGAGGTGTGTGTGTGTGGGAGAGGTGTGTGTGGGGGGGAGAGGTGTGTGTGTGGGAGAGGTGAGTGTGGGGGGAGAAGTGTGTGTGTGTGTGTGTGTGTGTGTGTGAGAGAGAGAGAGAGAGAGGTGTGTGTGGGGGGGGAAAGAGAGGTGTGTGTGTTGGGGAGAGGTGTGTGTGTGGGGGGAGAGGTGTGTGTGTGTGGGGGAGAGAGGTGTGTGTGTGGAGGGAGAGGTGTGTGTGTGGGGGGGGAGAGGTGTGTGGGGGGGTCATAGAGAGGTGTGGGGGGACAGGTGTGTGTGTGTGGGAGAGGTGTGTGTGTGGGGGAGAGGTGTGTGGGGGGGGAAGATGTGTGTGTGGGGGCAGAGAGGTGTGCGTGTGGGGAGAGGTGTGTGTGTGGGGAGAGGTGTATGTGGGGAGGAGAGAGGTGTGTGTGTGGCAGGGAGAGGTGTGTGTGGGGGGAGAGGTGTGTGTGTAGGGGGAGAGAGGTGGGTGTGTAGGGGGAGAGAGGTGTGTGTGTGGGGGGGAGAAGTGTGGGGGGGAGAGGTATGTATGTGGAGGGGAGAGGTGTGTGTGTGGGGGCAGAGGTGTGTGTGGGGTGGAGAGAGGTGTGTGTGTGGAGGGGAGAGGTGTGGGGGGGGTAGAGAGGTGTGTGGGGGAGAGGTGTGTGTGGGGGGAGAGGTGTGTGGGGGAGAGGTGTGTGGTGGGGGTGTAGAGAGATGTGTGGGGGGCAGAGGTGTGTGTGTGGGGGGAACACAGGCCATGCCTGCCCCTAGACTGGGCCGTCTAGTGTTTCTTTGTCTTTGCTCTGTTCTTAAGCAGCTCAAAGTGAGATCTTGGTGGGTCTCACCTCACACCTGATTCCTCAGCTTCCTGTTGTCATCTCTTGCCAACCCCTTATGCCTCTCTAACAGTGCTGTCCTTTCTTCTCTGTGGCCCAGCCCTTCTCCCCTCAAAAAGAGAGAGAGAGAGAGAGAGAGAGAGAGAGAGAGAGAGAGAGAGAGAGAGAGAGAGAGAGAGATGCCAGTCATTTCCCCCCCTCCCTTGATCCCTTCTCTGACTAGTGACTGATTCTTAACCTTGGTCACACAATAGAGTTCTCCAGGGAACCTTGACCCTGGAGATCCTTCAGATTTATTAATGCTGTTTCATTTCTGTATGCCCCGTGCCCTTAATTCGACCAGTTTTGTTGAACATTGAACATACTTCAGTCAGACAAATGAGGGAGAAATTATGGAATTAATAATATGGAGTGTCTGAGTCTGAGTAGGAAGACAAGTCCTGAACTTAGAGGGGCCGAGTACAGCGCCCCAGAGGCCACCGCCATGTTTAATATCAGAGTTCCAAATTTATCTTAAGATGTTATTCTCCTTTTGAGTAGTCTAACTATAGCTTTATGATCATTAAATAGATATTTTTTTAAAAAGCGTGCAAATACAAATGCTCAGTGCTAGAACAACCAAACATTAACACAATATAGGAAGTCTTAGCCTATCTAGTCATTTTAAAAATGATGTCATTTTAAAAATAAGACATTTTTTCTATTAAATTGACATAGCTTTTTGTTTAAAGCCAATATGTGCCAATGGCCAGGATGTTGTGAACTGTGGGTTATAAAAGAGGACAAACGACAAGCAGTCTGAATGTATCAAACTGTTAAAAATGGCTGACATTTGTTTATCCTGGCATGGAATTCTGGGAATGACTTCCAAGAATATGCTAATTCATATGCTAGTTTGTGAGCACATGAACAAGGACTGACCTGCGGGCTAGCGGTGGCCGCTTAGAGGCGGGTACATATGGTTTTCAGTGTCCTCACTTGGAGATGCTACTGGAATATGCAGTTGTGATATCTGAAGACAGGTAGACATACACCTTGCTACTCAAGAGACATAGAAGTTAAAAAAAAAGATTGAGACATTCTGAACAGGAATGATAGGCCACAAAGTCGTGGGCACCTGTGCCATTTAATGACGCAGGCAAGCATTTAAGGAGCACAGCAAACTCTGTAGAAGAAACACATGCTTGTATGTCTCCTTGCAAAGAAAAATATAAATGGATAGGTAGAAAATCTATTTAGGTGACTATAGGTCATCTAAATACTATTTTGTTTTATTCTATTGCACATTTTTTAAATGCAGTTTATTATGCTAATATATATTGAATGCCTATAGAGGCTCTAACACAATTGACAGGTGTTATTAATCGAATTAATTAATTATTAATTATAACCAATGAGTTATTTATCCAGTGAATGCTGACAACCACCAGGCAGGAAGTGATGTGCAGAGATCACTGGGTCAGCCACCCAGCTCTTTAGCTAAGTCTAGTCTGGCAAGCAATAGAAAGGGGGAATTCAAGGTTTCTTCTACAAGGTGAGAAAGCTCTATAAATACAACTGCAAAAATGCTTAATCACGGACCTTGGACATAATCGTCCGTATGGCATTTCACCAAGACAGCCCAAAGCAAAGCTTAGTTTCCTTTCTCTGTAATTGTGAGAACTTTCTGTCCTTTCAAAAAAGAAGATGAAAGAAAGAAAAGAAAATGAAAAAGACAGAAGAAAAGAGAATCGTAGAAAAAGAAAAAAGCATGCTAGGCTGTTTCCCCCGATTCTTAGGAGGATGGGTCCTCTGTGAGCTGTTTAGTCCATTATCTTTTAAATGCATGTCCACCCACCCGACCTGGGCTTTTGTCTCACTATAAATACATACATTTTAAAATTTGAAGAACCCTTATAATTCATGCTTTTATCATAGAATGTAGTTAAGGTGTAATTCTTTTGGGTTTATTGAATTCACAATATCTACTGATTTTTTTTTTAAATCACAAGTTTTTTTTTTTTCTCTGTGGCTACTGAATTCTTGGAAGATCACTTTACATCCAGTGTAGGACAAAATGAGAGAAGGCTCCTTCAAAGCAGAAGAGTTTCCATTACATCAGACAGAAAGCTTTTACCTGTAATTAAGTAAATCCATTACAGGCTTTAAACCAATGCCTGATGTGAATTAGAGTTACAAAATACACGACCTTTAGTTGACCTATATTTCATGCTTCAAATTGGGCCCCATCACAATGATCTGTAAAAACAGCAGCACAAACAACTTCCCTTCTGTGTGTCGGATGTTATAACTGATCATCCTTGTGGCCGCTCTAAGCTTTTGGGCCCATCTTCTGAAAGCATAACAGACCATATTTACATTGTGACTTTTCTGTGTCCTGTGGCCATACGTGCCCTATGGATAGAATGCCTATGACGGGTATTCAGTTTGATAACTTTAGCCATCACAGCGCTGGGCAGTGAAAACACAGCAGCTGTACTTGCTGGGGACGCCCTGTGCCTTGTTCCTGAGAATTCCACCCCACGTTACAACATAAGTTACACAGCTCTCTCAGTCATCGTCGGCCTCCCCATAGATCAGAACACTGGATGTTTTCCCAAAAGCACAGAGCCTGATACATGTGAGCTCTGGAGAGGGGGTCAAGCTGTGCTGAAATTTGAAAGCTTGGACTTTTCCTAGGTGTGCCCCCTTAGGCAGGTAAATTGTTTTAATACCTTTTTTCAGTTGTTAAAAATACAGATGATGGCACCCACGATTGTAAGGGGCGATGCATAATTTAGCCCAATTGGTATACAGCGTCTCTGTGGGATAATTGTCAGTTAACAGCGTTAAAATGGTGTTTCTCTAGGCACTGAAATATGTAATATATTCATTCTCTACAAAGGGTCTCTTTATCCCTAATTTCACAAACCAAGGACTCATTCATCAACACTGCCTGGAGAACTGTTGTGAAGGCTGCGAGAGAAGACTCAGCCAGTGAGCGAGTGTTTGCTCGATTCTGGGCCTTCCTCATGCTGTTCCCTATGGGATCTCCTTTCTGGGCCTTTCTGAACTGTTATCTCGGGATCCATTTTTAAGATCAACCTCAGCAATCCAGCCCCATGGTGAACACGCTTTAGCATTCAGCAGACACCGTGTATTCACGAAGCCTTCAGCCTTACTCTCTGCTCATCCCATTTCCTGTTCATCGCACTCGGCGCAGTAAGAGTTAAGCTTTGTTTTACATTCTGACAATCTTTAAAAATAGAAATACCCAAAGAGACCGCTGGTGTTGGCAGTACTCTGTCACATGCTTCAAGGAGATACCTTCTCAGGGAGGAACTATAAATCTCTCTTTGCTGTAAAAGTTTCAGAATGTCTTAGAAGAGAAAGCACCAGCTGCCCAGACCTCAGGGCGTGCATGGCTGATCCTAAGAAAGGGACAACATACCCCTTGTCTCAGCATTTCACACTGCTCTCCACAGCTGCCTCACCCTGAACCCTGACCAGATTAAACAGAAGGAAAGTTACTGCGAAGCCTTCAGGAGGATGCTGAACGGAGTCTGGAGGACCGCTGCTCTTCAGTCAGCAGATGGAGTTTCTCAAAGCCATATCCTGACCCCAGCCATCTATTGCCAATGATAGGTCTGCAGTGACTGAAACGGCTCACACTGTACATGATAACAGCTGGTCACACAGCTTCATATACAGGCTTACATTTCCACAGTCATACACACATATGCCCCAAGTGATGTCAAGAATCTACTGCAAAAAAAGTTAAGAAGCTTAAGGGAATAGATCAAAAGATTGGTGGGTGTGGAGATATTTTTCTTCTTTCTACAATTGTGAATTGTTCCAGCCACTGACAGAATCATTCCAAATATAAAAATGTGTTCATGACATTTTGTAAAACAGAAATAGTTTTGAAAGGGCCAACAGTTTGTCCTGCAGGAGAAGATATTTATTAACATGACGACAGACACTGGCAATGAGTAACTAGGAAGCGGTAGGCATTCTGATGTTGCATTAAGGAGCGTGTCCTGGACCCTTCTCCTGGGTCAGATCTGCCTGCCTTTCTCCTTTCTGTTAACTGTTCCGTGTGGCCGTGGAGGATGGGGGCAGTTGGCTGGGGCAGGTGTGAGGAGGGTGGAGGGGTTGAAACCAGGTTAGCACATGAGATAAACAACGTGTGGACTGCTCCGGGAGCCTGTCGGTCTGTGCCAGACACACTCAGACACAGCTCTGGGAGGAGTCCAGTGAAGAAATGGCCTCGAGGGAATCCGTGTATTATCTCCCCTTTGCAAGAAGCCTTTTCTCTCAAAGCAGCTTAGAGGCGAGATTTAAAACCAGTGTGGATTTGGCATCTCCGGCCTAGGCCCGGAGGAGGCCTTTTTAGTTTCCTAGAAAACTGCCTTGACAATCCTGTGGTTGTTTCAGAGGCTCCAAGGAAACCTTTACCACACCTTTCATTAGTCTGAGCTTCCGGTCTTCCTTTAGACCAGGAGATCCAGATCTGGCTGCTTCCTGCTTGTCACTAAAAGCAGGCAGGTCCTATGGCCTGGAGCAAGCAGTTAGCAAAGGGGGTTGGAGAGGCCACCTTGGTGTGAGTGACAGCTGGGAGAGAGCTATAAGGCTTTATCTTCACAACCCAGGACAGGCTCTTAGGTCTACAGGATTCGGCTCACCCATCCAGGCCTCACTAGCCACAGCAGTGTCCTCGAGGTGAATGGAGGTTTTACTTGTTGGCTGGAGTGGAGAACTAGGAGAAAAGGCTGTGAAGGTCAATTTGAAAAACAAACAGGCCAACTGTGTGGACAGTATAGCGGCGGCTTTGCAACCCCCCCTTGGATTATCATGACAAAAGAGAATTCCGGAAGCCAGGAGTTGGTGCCTAGAGAAAAAAGGGCAAAGGCAAGAGATTGGCTCCTGAGTGCCAAATAACCCAAAAGGCAGAGCAGAGGGGCATATGCCGGGGTAGCACCACAGAACCCAGCATATGGAATTTTTACCCCAAAGGGGCGTCTTTCTGTCTCACAGCTAGCTCAAGCGGCTCACCCCACCCCAGTCCCTGGGACTGCACAGGAGCGGAGGAGGTGGAGCCGCCAGAGACCCCGGATTATAAGCCTGTGGGTTGGGTACCTTGGTGCCCTGGTGGAAGTCGTCGACTGACTGGGTGCCCATGAACGGGAATTGCATGTGCGTGTGCGTGTCGATGCCTCCGGGTAGGACGAGCTTGCCCGCTGCATCTAGGACCCGCAGTCCCCGAGATGCACCCCCGGGAGGCAGCAGGTCCCGCCCCAGCGCCTGCACCACGCCGTCCTCCACTAGCACGTCGGCCACCTGTGAGAAGTCATCGTTGACCACACGACCCCCGCGGATGAGAAGTCGTCCGTGTGGTGCCATGGCCAAGGGAGTTGGGGGCCTGCGAGCAGAGCTGGCTTTCCACTGAGCTCTCCAGGAACTGTGCCCAAACTCCCTCTCCCGCCCCGGGGCTGAAGGCCGGCAGATCCCTGGTGGCATGAGGTACAAGGGTTTATTTAAATGCAGGACACAGGTGTGGCTCCACCTCGGGGGAGGGCTGGCCTGCCGCAGGCCTGAACAAACCCTTGAGCACCACCCCTCGCATTCAGTTACAGTAAGTCGGGGTGTCCACTGAGCTTCTGAGTCAACAGAAGAAAGGCGTCTTGGAATTTGAAAACTGCAGCCAGTGAGTGGCTTGCCTCCCTGGGAAAGATACTTTAGTGAAAGAAAGAAATCCACTCGGTTCCTTGGTGAACAACATCTACACCAAAAGACAGAAAGGAACCTACACAGATCCCGCAGCAAACACCTTTGACCTGGCTTCCCCATCAAAAATCTCGAGCAAACCACCGCTGAGTCTGTGACTGGCAGGCGGTGCTGGCATGTTTGGGATTCTGGTCCCCAGATGGACAAGCAAAGGAGAAGATGTACTGAGCAGTGACGGAAAGGCTGGCAGAGAGAAGGCCCGAGAGAGCTGATCAAGGCAGGCCTGAGAGGCAGTCTCGTTCTCACTTTGATGTGCTCCAGTATCACCTGAGAGATGAACCTCTGGGCAGGCTTGTGTCAAATTCCTGAAGCATCAGAGGATCCACACTTCAACATGATGAAAAATTAGAATGCACCGACAATATAAAGACCCAGAGATTTGGCTGTCAAGCCAGGAAGAAAAACACCACAACCTCAGGAAGGTTATATAATTATTGTCAAGGGAACCTTTGTGCGACTGTGAAAGGGGTAATTATATACACAATGAAACTCCTACAGGCCGTGCAAGTCAACAGACCGGGAGAGTGAGATTGGATGTCCCTGCTGCCACTGGGGGTTTTCTCTGAAACTGTCCAGATGAGCGATTTCAAAGGTTTCTTTATCTTGGACACTTTATATCATGGCACAACACAAAACAAACTTCCCACTTTTAATTAACTCAAAGTTTTATCGGAAGAGGGGCTTGCGGGGTATCTCGGAGGAGGGAGCAAACGGTTCATTGAGACTCGCACACAATAATAGACCAGACAAGAGAGCAAGCATTACGGAAAGTGCGGGCCGCTAGACTAAGGAAGACTGCCCCCTGGTGGACACACCGTCCCCGCTCAGCGCCGGAACAAACGCGCTCCCTGGGGGAACTCGGCATTGCAAGCATTAGTGGGGACACTCTAGGTCCCTGGCCCCGTGGTTCTGGCCTATTAATGAGGTTCTACCTGGATGGGTGATGGATGTGGAGTTTGGGGCGCAGGCAGAACTGAGGGGCGGGAGGAAAACACGAGGACCTGGGACTGGAAGCCAAACTCTGGCTTTGGCACAGACTCCGTGAAACTTAGGCGGGACACTCCAGGGCTTCGTCCTCCCCATGCGAAGAGTTAGGCTGATAGAAGTTTACATTCTGGTGGTCTTGAGAGGCTGCTTGTGTGTTTCTAGAATTAGACTCTCGTGAAGTCTGGAGCAGTGGGCTGGAGCCTAGACAGGGTTTGTTTTCTAGACTCTTGACCATTGTATCTCTCCTCCTGGGTCAAGAAGTTCAGCCTGGGAAGAAGTGGTGTGTAAAGGTGTGTAAGACGACGCAGTGCTGGACAAGTGTCACGGCTTGAATATGTGTGTCACTTGCTTTGACACGGGCTTCACAGGCTACTGGCTTGAACATTGGTCCCCAGCTCATGGTGGTTTAGGAGGCTGCAGAATCTGGAGCAGCTGCAGCCTCACTTTAGAGGAAGCGAGTCACTAGAGGTGTGTCTCAAGGTCTGGTAGCGGCTCTACTTTCTGCTTCTCTCTGCTGCATGACTGCGGATACAGTGTGACCCCTTGACCATGAGACAGAACAGGCCCTTCCTGCAATTGCTTCTGGTCAGGCACTTGGTGCAACAAGAAAAGACCCTTTCTAATTCATGTTGACACAATCCATGTAATGATATTAAGAAGTGCACTGGCCTTAACCTCTGTCCTTCCATCCCTTCTGTTATGTAAGGAGAACACACACATTTGTCTTTTCTGGGGTTGGAGCAACAAGATTCCATTTTGGGAGCAGAGGTCACCAGAATGGCCAGCAACTTGACTTTGTATTTCCCAGCACTCTGAGAACAGAAACTTGTCACTTGGGAATGACCCAGTCTCGTGCGTTTTGTTACAGCCGCAGATGGATTGAGAAATCAGGACTGCTTTTAAAGTTCTTGCACTAAAACTGGGACATTTTATCACCACTCAGCGATAAAGGGCAAGACAAAGTGGTCACAGGGTTCTGTAGAGTTGTTGTGACTGGTCTAGAACAACACCAGGAGGCACCCAGCCCCAAAGCACCCAGCCCCAAAGCACCACGGGAGACTTGCCTTGAGGAAGAGTACTTGCAGCAGGTAAGGTATTTTCGAGCACACTTTGTCAGCAGTGGGCTACATTTGGCACCTGCATAATTGTGTATACTCCTCCTCCTGGCAATTCTAAAAAATAAGTACTATTCTGCCCTTTAACCCATGACCCCTTTGAGGTCAAATGCTTTGTTTTTGGTCACAAAGCAGCAAATATCGAAGGCAAGGTTCATCCAGGAACTTTCAACTCTCCCATCTTGTGACCCCTGCCCCTCCCCCCCATTCCAGAGCCAGTTTGCCAGATCTACTTTTAGTTTTAAAAGCCATCTGCAACTTGGGCTAGAGATGTACTAGAGATGTAGAGATGCTAGAGATGTAAGTAGTAGGTTGCTTGCTTACCATGGGAGATCTTAAGACTTTGTGGCTATACAAGTCTGTAGCCCAGGTGCTATTAAAGGCTGCAGAATCAGAAGATTATCCTCAGCTGCACAATATGTTTGAAGTCAGCCTGGGTTTCATAGTAGGCACTACAGGAAAAAGAAAGGAAAAAAGAAAAATAAACGAAAAAAAGAAAAGAAAAAGAAACTCTTGGTGTCAAGGTCTTAAAGCCAAACACGGAATGCACTGGGATTTATTGCAACTTTGAGGGGAAGTGAGGGAGTCTCTGTCTAGAGCCAGTGGGGCGGCCTCCATTTCAGTCACTACAAGGCTATACTGTGTTTATAAAGAAGATAGCATTGGTAAGACTGGGGACGTGGATGGGAATCACACACAAGCTCTGGACAGACAAGGAATGACCCCTCTGCTGAAAGATAAAGTGAGGGTGATGGGGTGAAGGTTGTAGCTCTCACTTGTTAGACACTTACTTGACTTTAAATATATATTATAAATGTAATTTGTATATTTATTTGAATGAAAGTACTCATGCTGTACTATTGCAAACAAACGTAGTGACTGTTGTCGTAGGGAAAAATAATAACCAAACTGTCTATATGTTAAGTTAGCAGTTATCGGGGTTCTGGCAAGCAGAAGCCTTGCTATATGTCATTTGGGATGCAAAGGTCTATTTCAGAGTATTGTGTAAGGTGAACTCAGAAACGTTCCATTTTTACCTTGGTGCAGTGGGCCTCTACGGGGGGGGGGCATTTAGTCTGTATTAAGGAAGTAATTAAGCATGTCCTTTAAACCCATTGGATTTCCAGACTCAGCTTTAGTATCTTTTCTGCTTCTCATGTGTGGCTTCAAAGTAGTTAAGTTTGAAAAGTTATTGAACAAAATGCCTTGCAAAGTAACTGCAATTTTGAAATGCGCCACTAGGTGGCTCCGTCCTCTTGTAGGCTTGGCCTGTTAGGTAAATAGGCCACATGCTGACCCAGACTACAGGCAGAGGTGGCTTCTAGGCAACCACTGTGGTTGGCTCTTGTTATCGCAAATGTCACTCCTAGGAATTGAGTGTCTACACTGATAAATAACTTGTTAGTCTTTCCTCAAATATGACTAGTACATTTTTTGTGGACACCGTAAGTTCAGTTTCATAAAATAAAATACTGACATTCTAGATTTACACTTCCTTTTTCTATGAGAAAAAATCGTCCATTTTACACTAAAGAGAAATATATTAAGAGTGGTTATTCACTTAAATGAGACTAGCAATAGGACTCTTTGTCTTGTACCAACCTTACGCAACTCACCTACATTTGATTTTTCTAACGTTATTTAGGACTTAGCTTTCACATCAGCTACAGTGTTTATACCAAACACAGTTGATGAACATTTGGGTTTTCATGGATGGCCAAGATGCTGACCCCACCTCCTATATGAAGGGAAAAGAGCAATGAGGTGGATTCCAGCAACTGCAATATGTAATATATTTGGATTTTTTAATCTTTTAGTCATTGTTCCCAATTCCTTGGCATCTATTTTTTTTTCCTATCAACACTGACATTTTTCTTTGGGAACATATCATATCAGGGCACACGAAGAATCTGCAGAAATGGCTTTTGGGAATAATATAGTTTTATTGTCATAATCTAAAAATTTGCAAGGGAATAAAAGCATATTGATCATAAAGGAAGTGTAAGTACACGACTTCTCAAGGCTCTTCATATATATTACTAAATTATTTAAAATTTTAATTTATATAATTTAATTATAAAAATATAAAAATAAAGATAAAATATAAAATCATAAAATTAAAAACATAAAAAAATAAATGTAAGGCGGCAGACAGAGAGCTTTTAGGTTCCTAGTTATGCACGTGTGTGTGTGTGTGTGTGTGTGTTTGTGTGTGTGTACAGGCCTGTGGGCACTTTATCTAGCTTCAGGGAAGAAAGACCAAGAAAAGAGTCCAGCCAGTTTGTGTTAACACCAGCCTTTTTGACTGAAGATTTGAAGATTCTGGGATTCTAGGTGCCAAAACTTTGGTCTCCCCGTTTGAGGGGAGGTGGTAGTGTGGGTTTCTGTCCCGGTGTGATCCTGGTCTCTTACGGAAGCCTGTGGGAGACATTCAAAGGAAGGCAGGGTTCACGTGTCAGACAGGGTAGGAGCAGTTAGAACAGCACCTGGCTGACAAAAGGCTCTCCCTAAGTGTCTGTCAAGTGTTAGGTAGAAGGGAGAACTGGAGGCATGGGCTTGAGCCTTTTTTTTTTAAATATGTTCTTTCATTTCTACAGGAGCTCCTCTGGGTGCTCTTGTAGGAAGACCAGAATTTGCATCCCCACCATTTACATAAATGCCTGAGTAGGCATTCCCGCAAGGCATTCCTCAGACAAACAGGCTAGACTAGCCCACACAGGAGCTCTGCGTGCAGCTGAAAGACCAGCTCAATAAATAGAGGGGAGAAAGATCAAGGAGGACTCCTGACTCCTGACATCGGCTCAGCCTCAGGCTCTAGAGACAGCTGCATGCCCATGCCCAACACACACTTGCACACACATGTGTGTTGCACACACATTGAGAAGGAGGGGTGGGAGAGGGAGAGGGGGATGAAGGGAGAGAGGAAGAGGGAGAGAGAGGTAGGAGGAGGAAGAGGAGAAGGACTGAATCTGGTAGGAAAGGCCACTTTCACTTTACAGGTTCGGCTGCCACTCAGAGGTTACAGCAAAAGTAACTCTCTGCTCTGCTCTGATTTTACGGCCATAGGAGCCTCACTGCATTAAATCCAGCAAATACTGATGTACAGTATTTGTGCTTTTAATTTGATAAAGCAACTACTTTTGCTCTGGAGAATAAGTTATTTTTAAAATAGCTTATAAAAAAAGGACAGTATCTGTATCTATACATTCATATACATGTATGATACATACACAAATATGGATAATTCTTTGTTGTCTTAAAGTTTACTGTTTATTATTTAATTGATGTACCATAAAGTTGACTCATTTATAGTTCAATGGTGTTTAGTGTATTTACAGAGGTTTGCAAACTTCTCCTAATCAGATTTTAGGATCGTGTCATCTCCTAGAGAAGACTGCTGGTCAAGAAGCCCTTAAGGTGTCACAGGCACCCTGTCATGTTCATCCAGCCCAGTCCTCATGTAGAGCACTGTAACTAAAACCTTTCTTTGTCCAGCTAAAAGTGGATGTATCTTTTTACAGCCTCTTGGCAACTACTTAACTGGAGACTACCTCCTCCAGGGCCTGAAGTTGCTCCTTTAAATGTATTTATAAAGGAACACGGTTTTCCAATCCCCTAGTCTCCGTGGAAGGAACAGAACCGAACCTCAATACCATACAATGAACAAATCCAGATAAGCGACCCTGTTGATGAGTCACTAAAGCCCTTCAGCACGTGTTTTTGCTAATTCTGACTTTACATCTGAAGGTATGGATTACCTGTCCTCTGCGGCATCTGTCTTGCTTGTCTCTATAACTCTGTCTTCTGTAGTTTTTGACACCTCTGAACACCCCTTCCTGAGCCTCAAGGAAAGACAGGTTCTCTCCATGAATCTGCCCCTTGTGAATGTTTTGTATCAGTGGAACCACGCGCATTTGGGAGGCCTTTTGGTCCTGTTCATTAACTTGTGAAGTAGGTGGGATTTTAGATTTTCCACTTTTGGCTGTTAGAAGTGGATACATTTTATAAGGACAAGCTTTCGGTTGTATCTAGGCATAGCATTTCTGGCTCATGTGGTGGCTATGTTTATTCTGAGGCACTTCCAGACCTTATTTACAGAGCAGTAGCTTGATTTTTACATCCTTACCAGGCGTGTGTGAAGCTCTTGCAACAGCTCTCACCACTCCCTCTCCCACAGCACAGCCACCCGACTGATCATGGAGTGTTTGTTTCCTAATCTTTCTTAATACAACAGAATCTTTTATTATGTGGCTATTCAAATGTAAGTAGGAGATATATCTACTGATCTCTAAGTGAAAATGCAGCGTAGGAAGAATTAATTTGAGTTCTAAGGTTATCCTGCATCTGATACCAGTGGCAAAGTCACTTGCTGATGTTCATGCTGATGTATGGATGGATAATGCAGATAAATCTAATAAATCACATAAGGGGCCTAAACAACAAACCCCACGATCATCTTAACAGATGCAGGAAAGGCTTTTGGCAACTTCCAACATGCTTTCTCAGTGGTGAAGTGTCTTACTGGGTTATAAGGGAAGGGAAAAAGATTACAATCTAGGCAATTTGACTCCAGAGTTTTGGAGGCTATATTACTGCCTCTAATAAATTTTGAACTATCATGTAGAGACAGAAGTTATTTTAAATGTAGTTGACAAAAACACTGTGCAGCATTTGTCTTTACAACATGCCAAAGCGTTTCTCTTAAGTTGTATCGGTGTTCAGTGTGTGTGCACGGTAAGGAATAGAACCCAGAACCTTGAAACAGTAATAAAGTTAATCCTCTAAACTCCCTAGTAGGTTTATATGCGCTCCTGTTACCTGACCCAATCTTGTGGATTCAAACAACGAATGCATTATCCATTCAAATGTGTGTTATGTGAAAAGAGAAAAATTGAAGTACTAAGAATATCTAGAGAACACAGAGAGGTAAGTTCCCTAAAGACTGCTTTTTTTGTCTTAAAAGATGAGTATTCATGAGACAAAAAACAAAAACAAAACAAAAAACAAAACAAAAAAAATCTACCAAACTCCCTACTACCTCTGAAAAGAAGCAAAGTGAACCCTGAAACATTCCCTTTAACACTCTCTTGCTAAGGAGGAACCAAAGTGAGGTGCTACGGTCTGGGAAAGTTGAGTGGGGCAGCATTTGCTGTAACACACCAGGCAGCAACCCCCAGAAGCAATGGGCGGCCGCTATGTGTCAGCGGTGGCAACATTGGTGCTTCTGAGACACTCGGTCTGAAGCTGCTTAGAGCTAACTCCAGGCTTCATCTTACACAGACATGCACATTAATAGCCAAGGAAAGGGAGCTTCTTCCTTAGAGTCAAGGGATATGGGAGGGGCTGGAAGGAGGAAAGAGAAAGGAGATGAATTTTAACATATTTAAATTGAAATAGGTTTTTAAAATTAAACTAAATAACTGAATCACTAACCCGGGGAATTAGAGAAACTTAATAAATATAGTGAAGGAAGGATAACTAAAAAGCAAATGATGTCACAGCGCACACGCGCAGAGCATGGCAGACAAACAGGACACTGTAAGGCTCCCTAAAGGCAGCAAGGATGCTGCTCAGGTTCACTCACTTCAGAGCTCCAGGGCTGCAGCGATTACAGGCAGCTGCCCTGACCGAGGTGCCCTGACCTAGGTGAAGGGGTTTATTCAGGAGTGCAAGTCTGGCTTAAAGACTGAAATGAGTCTGGACCTGAAATATACAGGCACACTCTCACTCTCTCTCTCTCCCTCCTCCTCTCCCTCTCCCCCTCCTTCTTCTCTCTAACTGAATTACTAATGTGAACTGTATAAATGAAGGCTAGTGGCTGGCGCAAGGTTGCCCTAACAGACCATCAGCTAATGTGTAAATAGTAGAGCTGGAAAGACCACCATTCATAATGGTAACAAAATGATAAAATGTGTTAAGAATTCCCAACAATGTTCCTGTAAGGTAAAACAAAGTACATCAGAATGACTTAACACAAAGACTTAAATAAATGGCTGAGATGGCACTGATTTAGATAAACAATTTAACACAATGATGTTCAATTTAAGTTAATTATAAACTAAAGTTGTCTAGGAAAAAAGTTACAAAGAAAGAAGTGAAAATAAGCAAAGATAGCCGAACATAGTAAATTCTCTAACTTTAAAAACTTTTTTTTATCTTTTAAAGAAACTAGAACAGATAGGTACTGCTGACAGTGTTTCTGGAGAGATATACAAGAGACTGGTACTCTTTAAATAGAACTAAATGATGGGTGTCAGGGTGAGAGACTAAATTTTTACTGACTGAAGCAGGAAGACAAGTCAATTAAAAACGAATTTACACATTTGCCAGCAGCATGGATGAGGCTTGAGCCCTGGAACCACAACACAAAACCAACTAGCAGGCAGACCCAAACAAGGCCCGAAGCACAAAGAAAGCCAGGAAACCAAACCCCAAATTCCAGCTGCTAGAAGCATTATTAGGACCTAAAAGGTTAATCTGATACTTGAATTCTTCCATCATCAGACTGGACGAGATTTATCAATTCAGAGGCAGCCTTCCTTCTAAGAGGGGGAAGGATGCTCGCACCCTTGGGGAGTTTGACTGGAGTATTGGTGCGAGCCACTTCTTGCTACAGTAGCCATGGTGACTACCATCTTCCATGGCTTCAGCTGTATTACAGATGACCTGAATCTTACATGAACAACAAAAATAAAGAACAACTTTGATTTAAAAAGTACCTCAAGGCAATAAAAAAAATTATTTTAATTTTTGATACATATTAAAACATTTTAGTCAGGTCTTCCTGACAGCATAACAGGACAGATACACAAGACCTCAAACATGCTTTAAAATGACATCCAGCAAAGTATTCAAATGTAATAAATAGCAATAATCACACACAAACACGTTTTCATACCCAATCATTAAGCTGCTAAAACAGACAGCTAAGGAATAAATAAACAAGAATTAACAATTAAAGAAAAATAAATGGGGTTTGTAATTCACTCTACTTAAAGAGGGGACAATCTGAACAATTTACTTTGCTTTTCTTCAAGATTACAGCACTGATTACCCCCTCATCCAAGAATAAAATATCCTGGGAAAAAAATCACTCTTACAATAATGCAGTTTTTAAATACAACAAATAAATATAAAACCAGCAAAGCAATTTCAAGTTGTAAAAAAAATGGTCCCCCACCCCAAAGCTATGGAAATAGTCACTGTGGTAGCAGTGACAGTACCTGCTCTGACAGTGCGTGTACGCTAGACTCATCTGAGACCTTGGCAGGACTGGAGTGCAAATCCCTAGGGTCCCACTCAGGCAAACCCCTGTTAGAGAAAGACATTACCCCGTGGAGCTGAGTGTGTACAATTTCTGTACGTATTTTATAAAGTTCAAAATGTAATGCATAGTAGAGTATCTTCATCTGCTTACTTCTGTCCCTAAATCGAGATGAAAACAGAAACGTATTGGGATTTCACCATTTGGTCTGAACCATACCAGAGTATTAAAGTCAGCATTAGAAAATCTATAAAAGAGTTTTGTTTCCCGACAGCAGTTTTCTCTAATGCTACGTAACTTTTACATCATTGTGTGCTGAACGGAAGAGGAGGTTCTTTCTCTTTGACAGGTCCGTATGATGCAATCTACCAGCAGACAATGTGATGCACACAGAGGTGACGCTAAGGGTCTGCTTCCGTTTTTGTACATCAACATCCTCAGCATCTAGTGTAATAAATTACATGACGGCAAAGAGCAAAGAGCCAACTAAAGGAAGGTACTGGTTTGTACAAACAAACCTTTTAACATAAGATAGATAAAATGACAGCTACATGAATTAAAGCAGCCATGTCTACTATTAAACTTAAGTACCAGGATTTAAAAACAAAACAAAACAAAACCAAGTATAAGCAAACGGAAGAACATGACTGAAATACAAATACAAATACGTAACGCATTTTAGCTGCTAAAACAGTAAACTCTAGCTCCTAGAGTTAGACATTGTTAAATTTAACCATGCAGGCTAACATATAATAAGAAACCACCCTGCATCTTTTCATTTTAAACTAAAACTAGTTTAATTGTAAAGTTACAAAACAATGAGTGGATATTGCTCCAGCTTGCATACAGTCTCTGGCGATTCTGCCCTAACACAGCAGCAAAGCCTCGTCATCGCTCGTTTCGGTTTTCACGGTTGCTTCTAAGCAAGTGTCTGGAATCTGCGCAGTGTGCACAATGCCACAGCGCTCGCAGGGGCCGTCCCGGGTGCGCGTTCTCACTCCAGGGCTTCCTGAGCTGTGTGGCTGTCTAAACCCTTGCGCTTGGTCTGAGGCAAGATCAAGAAGAGGTCTGGAGCAGTCATTGGCATCGACGTCCGAAGCTCCGTCGGAAACTGGAATTAGCATTTCGACGTCATCGTCATCTTCTCTTCCACTCACCCCGGTGTCCAGCTGTCTCAAGGGACTCCGGTTCTGGTTTGTGGAGCTCGATCGACCTAATGTGAAGCGTACCCAGCGCAGGCCCTGAGTCATGCGACTTAAAGCACTTGTGAGCTGGTGACGTGCTGGGCTCACACTCGGGGCTTCCACACTAGACACTTCCCTTCCATCTGCGTGGCCACCTCGGGTGCTCTGAGCTGAGGAATTCCCGCCTGTACCCACTGTGGCCTCTACGGCGGTGGTGGGAGGGACCTTCTGAGGCAGAGGCGCCGCCACCCCACCCGATGCCCCTGCAGTGTCCCTTCTCTCGTTTTCTGTGTCTGTGTCATCGGACTCCACGGAAAACAGGCTTCTGTGAGGGTGACTCCTTTCAGTTTCTCTGCTGCTGCTCTGGCTAGGGACAACCTCATCTCCATCTCCTGAGACCAAAGCCAACGACCCTGAATGACGTGATCTTGCAAAATTAAAAATACGATTCCAAATGTTGCTGGATCTGCCTGTCATAGGGAGCCTGACTGAAGTAAATCCCAGCTGAGCTCTGACGGCTAGCCTCAGGTTTTCTAAAACCGAAGCCTGTAAAAGCAAGAAAGGAAAGAGAAGACAAACAGTTAGCAATGAGGTATTAAGATGAAAACATCCTTTGGCTCACTGCTACCAGGAGCAGCGACGAGCTAAATCCTCTTCCCTCTCCAGGTCCACGCATAGGAATCTAATCTGTAACTTAAATCTTAACTTTACAGTGTCAGTTGCGTCAATTACAGCCATTATAAACCTCAATAGCAATCCAATCCTACAACTATACCACGTCTGGAAAATAGACCCCCTGACAAACTCCTCCCACACTTTCCTCAGTGACGGGGCTGGGAGTGAGTATTGCTCCTTCAGCCTCTTAAATACAGTTAGACTTGAGTTGTGAAGCTGAACTGTCCTGTCAATGTGGAATTCCATTTTACAGAGCTGGTTTCCAAGGTCTGAGTGAATGAATATGGAGGACCAGTTTTACTGTCTCAAACAAAGGCCTGAACATACTTGTAATACAGAGTAGAAATCAAAAGTATACATTTGGATACCTTCTCAAGTTTTACAAAATAAGCTATTTTTTTTTTTTTTTTTTTTTTTTTTTGCAGTTTAGGATTGAATATAAACCATATTGGTCTTTAAAAGTTGATAATTTAACAACTTACAGACTTTAAAAATATGGAATGCTTCACAACTTAATTAGCACACAATGAAAGTATCTTGCTTAACTAAAAGAAACCCTCTGGGCCAGGGAGATGCTCTGCAGCTCTCTCCTCCAAGCCTGACCACCTGAGCTTGGTACTCCGGGCCCACAAGGAGGAGCTAGAGAACAGACTCTGCAAGGTGTCTTCTGACCTCCACTGGGTGGCTCATGGCACGGGCCTCCTCCAAACACAATGATAAATAGGTGCAACTAAAAGATAAATCACTTTGTCTAGATGACAGTGTTAGATGAGTTTTAAACGTCCTCAAGCTCCGCCTAGTGGTTGTAGACTTAGGGCAGGCACAGCGCTAATGAACCTCACACTGAGCGTTCACAACTAAGCAAACAAAGGCTGGCGATGCATTCCTTCAAATAGAACGAGCTTCCCCCCCAAAGGCCCAGCCTCTCACAGAAGCAAAAAGTGAACAGGCAAGAACAGGCCACTGCTCTTCACCTGTCTGTCATGTGCAGACACTCGTGCCTGCACAGTCTGAGCCTGAAGACAACGCAGCAAACACTCAGGCTATCGCTGCAGGAGTGTTTTCTAGACAGCTTTAGTAAAATACACATCAGCAATAGGAAACCTGTCCATCAGCACACACGGACTTCCAGGACAAATGTGAAAGGCTTTTTTGTTATTTCACCAATTAAGAAGAATCTAAATACAAAATTAAAAATAAATAGTAGTCTGAGTTTAGAATGACATCTCTGCAGACCTACTCCCAAGTGCTTAGTATTCAAACCACAGTCAAGTGCACACGAGCTTCGACAGGTCCTCAGCACATGTTCTACCGACTTTATCACAAGCAGCAGGCCATCTCCCTAGGGAAATGTCACAGGAGTTTGGTGGGTAACTGTTCCATTTGTGAGGCCGTAATAACTCACCAGAAAGCATTTCTAATTTGTACTAAAAGCAAACTATGAGTTATTTTCTTTTAAAAACTTATGGAAAGTTGATAATGTGTTACCAGAAATTTCAAATGTGAGAATTTGGCCTTATTAAATAAAGTTCTACAACTTACGTTATTTAAAGTTGTTTAAATGGAATTCTTGATATGTTCGTTCTAGCTCTAGAGAACAGAGCAGTATGGAATGGACTTCAGAGTGACCCGGGCTTGGGGACAGGATCTCTACACACGTGGAATGTCTTGGCTGGCAGAAAAGTGTCCACCGGGAGCCTGGCAGGCAGCTACAGTACTGGGGCCTAGGTTGGGGCTCTAGTGATCCATGGTAAGAGGTAGTTTCAGTAGGGCTACAGATGTCCACTAGCCATATTCGACTGATCACAACAATGTGAGCTTGGACAGGGGCTCAAGTGAGCATCCTTGGTTGGTGACAGCTATGGAATGCTGTCCCACAGGGGGAAACTGCAATGCTCTGCACCATGCCGTCTGGCCTCTTCCCTCAGTGGTTGGAAATTCTTGTCTTCTCATAGTAATAGAGTGTAGACATGGGCAAGTAGCTCCAAGCCCTTCAAATCCTTCTAGTGAGCTGGAAAAGCTCCTGGACTTGCAAATCGTCCTGGCAGCGAGCAGTCACAGGGTCTGTGCTCCTCCTCCCTTCCCAGAGCCCAGCGGGAAGGAGGTGACGGTGGCCAACGGAGGCGACCATGGCCTGTCACCTGCCTTCAGAGAAACCAGTGGTGGCAATGCCAACGATAGAAGCTATAGTCTAGATTTTTTCCTATTCTTTATACCTAACAATATGGCCAGTATAAATTCTCAATTAGAAATTACATCTGAAAAAATGTTCAAAACCTACGAATTCTCTCTGAAGATTTGAAAAAAAAAAAAAAAAAAAGCTCAACTAAGGTGACATGTGCCAGAAGTGAAATGGTGTTCTGTTTTTAAAGAGTTAAGTCACTAAAAAAAATACCAATTTGTCTTAGTTCTAATTCTGAGAGTCGTTTTTATAAATGCTTGTGAATATATTTAAAATTTAAATGCAAACAAATGCTCATGACTAAAATAAGCCGTGGTACATTTTTATAGCTTGAAATGTTTTTAAAACTTCCTGAGAACTTTGAAGAACCAAGGAGTATGAGTTACAACCCAAAGAAAACAGACCAAATTCCTAAACACTAAAATCGACTTGAACTAAAAACACTTGATGTTCTCCCTTAAATGAGGGGCAAATATTAACTCCTCTTCAACCACTTGCACTTACCACTGGTCAATCTGTCGTAAGTAGTGTGTGAGTCCAGCAATCTCACCACTCATTCTTACTTCTCTACGTGTTCAGTTCAATCAGAAAATTGGCCAAAGGTTGTAAATTCCAGTGTGCCTGCTCACTTATCCCCAAAAGGAAAATGTCTCAGAATGACAGTCTTATAATCATAAAAATTAGAATTTTATAGATTCTAATTCTAAATTTGTGAAAATGTAATACAATGAATAAAGTCAATTGTCCATATATTTAATATCTGCTTGACTGACAATTCCTAAAGCTAAGAATCCCTCTTTACTACTTGTAGACTGCTAAAGATGACGGAGCAGATTAGAATTCACATTATACCTGATTGGGAGAGCAGACAGGAAAATCCTCTACCGGAGGGATCAGGCCCTGAGCGATCAACTGACCATACGAGGGAGGAGCCTCTCTTCGTAGAAGTTCTGCTTCTACCCGTGACAACTGGGTCTCAAACGATCTTGGAGTAAACAGAAGAAAAGGTTCAAGAGAAGGCAAGCGGTGGCATTCTGCCATCAGCACTGAAGCACTCGAATCTTTCAATCTCACTCCACCGAGCCCTCTACTCTGGGAACGTAAGGCTCATGTGAGCAGGATGTTCAGAAGGTGCTGAATGCTAGTAAGATCCTAGATTACTATGTCTTAATAGACAGAAATGTCTGCCAAAGGAAATATCTGTACACGACAAAATAACCGACTTTAAAAACCCAAACCCCTGTATTTTAGAAGACAATTGGTGAAAGGTCTCAGCAGACATTTTGTCCACTATGTCCAACTGAGTGGACTACAGTGACGTAATCTGAGACCTGACTCTCCATTGGTAAAAGCTCCAGGCATTTATATTTGCTCAGAGAAAAGATGCACAACGGCTCTCGTGGCCCCATGCATCTGTGCACCATCTGTGTTCTCTAACCGTTTGGCATGGTCTTTGCTAATTGATCATTTGTAGCAGTTAGGACTGAAGGCAGCTGTCCCCACAATGCCCTCTAGGGAGATGCCCCTCCCCCCCATTAACATCTCTCAATTTGTCTTATGTCACACTGGAAGCTGCTCTCCCTGAAGTCCATTCTCCCTGCCCTCTGAGAAATGCAGAACATGCCCCGGCAGGCCGAGCTCCTCCGCCATGCTATCAGTCCCTCCTGTGTTCCCAAGGCTCCAGACAAAATGAATTCTGTGCGTATTCTTGGGGCAATGCTGGGAATTCTTCTACATACTCCCCAGAAAAGAGCCCTCCAGGATCTCCTCCCTACCACCTACTCACACATTTCAAATGGCACCTCCTGGAATAAGGACCTCACGTGCCCCCATCATGGGGGAGACTTTAGATCTCTCACTGCTCAGGTGGGCTTACCCCCCCACCAAGTCTCTCCTCATCATCAGCCATGAGCCTGCGTGTGTGACACCGGCTCGTTCACTCCCTTATCACTGTAGACTGCTATAGACACTGGACTCTCAGACATGTGGGATTACTGAGTATTTATGAAAACAAAACAAACTGTAACTGAGAATAAAGCTTGCAGTGAGCTAGTAAATAGAGCACTGACTTTTCTCTCCTGATAAAGCTAAGTAATACTTTGTATTATGTTTATCTTTGACCATTGGGCTTTCCATCCTAATTTTATGTATCCTAAGTTTATATATCTCTAAGCCACATCAAAAGGAATAATGGCAAACATTTGAGGCACACTTTGAAATCTTTCCTGTTTTTGTGTGTGCATATGTGCATGAGTGTGTTTTCCTGTGTGCATTTGACCTTGGGTGTCAATCTTGAGTAACCATCCACCTTTTATTGAGACCTGGAGATTTCCAATTAGGTTAGACTGGCTGGCCGGCAACCCCCAGGGATCCTCACGTCTCTACTAGCACTGGAATTAACGTGTGTTCAGTACCATGTTTAACTGTGTGTGGCACTCACACTTGTGTGGCAAGCACTTTACCATCTAAGCTGCCCCATGCCCAGGCCCTGGGCCACACATTTATTGCAGAAACCGTAAGCGTCAGTCTGTCTTGATACGGACCTCCGCTCAAACATTCTCAGAGAATAAAGTTTGCAAGTGCACCCCAACGCAATGACGAGCAGCAGGCCGCAGATGAGGCTCCCGATGACGGCTGCTGTTATCACTCTGGTGGGCACGATGACTGGGCAGTTCTCCTCATCACTGCCATCGCCGCAGTCATCCTGGGAATCACACACCCAGCTTTCAAACACGCAGCGGTTGTTCTTACAGTGGAAATTCCCTGGCTGGCAAAAGAAGCAGTTTTTTTCATCAGAGCCATTTGGACAGTGGTTTTGGTAGTTGCAGCGATCAGAACGAGGGTAGCAGACCCCATTCCGAGAACATGGAAATTCTTCCTTTTGGCACATGGTACAATTGACTTCGTCCCTTCCGTTTGGGCAATGCCAGTACCCGTCACAGCGTTGCTGCTCTGTGTAGCACCCCCAGTTCCCCCCACACGGTATTTCCCACGGCAAACAGAAGCCGTCCACTTGGTAAGTAGCATTGAACCCTCTCGCAGCGTTCACTTTGTCAGCACAGAAATGCACTCTTATCTGTCCAGAGGAAGAAACGACGGTCAAAGGAGCATGAGAATCAAAAGCCGTCAGCACACGCAGAAGCTTTCGAGGATTCTCCTCCAGTCCGTCATATATTTTGACATAATCACCATATCCGGTACCATCGAGTTTAAAATCAGTGAACCGTAGGATGACTTTCCGATGATCACCAGTGTCTATGAGCCAGGTGCAGTTACTTCCAGGAGGGTAAAAGTCGGGGTAGTTGGGAGAATTGAAGGTGCCATAGAAGTATTTTAACCACTGTCCGCATGTGGGCATGGCACAGTCAATCTCATCTCCTAGGTCCAGGCAGTCAATGTTCCCGTCACACTTTAGGGACTCGGGGAGGCACGTGTAAACTTTGGTGAAGCGGGACAGACACTGGAACTGGTTGTAGGCGCAGGGCTGGAAAGCGGCCGTCGTTGGGGGGCGCGCGTCTTCGGCACAGACCTCCTCATCAGAGCTATCTCCACACTCGTCCATGCTGTTACACTTCCAGGCGTCTGGAATGCACTTCCCATTACCACAGCGGAACTGATCACAGGCGCAGTTTGGCTCCTCGGATTTCCCTGGAGAGTGTGGCAAGGAAAGAACACAGGTAAAGCACACGCACACTTGAGAAGACGTGCGAGTCTTTATAACGATGGTGGCAGGGCTTCTAGAAACCATGTTCGGAGTATGTTCACATCTGGCGGGAGACAGCACGGGCACTGCAACAATCCCATCTGTTCAATGTCTGTTCCCTGCCCACAAAGTTCCTGCAGTTTAACCTAAGAAGAAGGCCAGTTTTGTCTGGCAGAGCCATTTCACCGTAAGACGCGTAGTGAAATGATCCGCGACACAGCAGCCAAAGGACACACTGTGTAAAGAATGCGACTCTTTACAAACAGAATCAGAACACGAGAGATGTCTAAAGAAGAAAATCATTCAAGGAACTGCTACCAAATACTTTTCACTCTCTCCTATAGTTCTTGTCTCTGTCTGCAAGCACAGCAGTAACTCAGTGTCCTCTGTGGTGTGTTTACGGTTTAGGTCTGCTTTTGATAAATGTCATCTTAACTTTAAGTCATGATCAAAGACTTCCACATGTGCATGACTTGCTCTTGTTTGGAAATGGTTTAAGAAAAGCAAAAATTTGAAAGTCTGAGACTATAAACTATGTTGGTGGGGTGGGTTCGGCCCTTTGTTTAATAAGGTGTAATGAAAACAGTAATTCACATACCAAAACCTACGCTCTGACGCCACGCTTGAGATATGGGCAAGTGCTTGGAGAAAGTGTACTTTCAAGTGTACTTTCAATTTAAGATTTTTTTTTTTAAAAATATCTTAGTTCATGACGTTAATAATGTTATTATGTTATGTAAAACATCAAACCGGAATCTGAAATCTGAAGGCGTCTGACTCCAGCTTCTAATCTTCACTCTCAGCCGCCTGAGGCCGGGCCTACTCAGGATTAAATGGACACTGTTCAGAAAATTAACTCTGACATGACTGTGTAGGCAGTGCACAGACTGTGGCGCAGCACCTTCTTCTTCAGACGCACCTGAGAAGTACGCCAGCCGGAAGCCCTTCCTGGACACGCTGCCGTCCGAGTGGAACCGGACCCAGACGTGGTCTTGGGAAGAGATGTACGGCGGTGGGATTGTAGACCCACAAGCTCTGTAACTTTCAATATTCTTGTATGTTTCTATTGTCAGCCAGTCCAAAGTGCATCTTCTGGACCCCTGGATATCAAAATCCTGAAAGCTGTAACAAGAGAAAGTAGGAAAAGACTAAAAAAAATTGACAAGAATGTCCAGAAAGATGTGATGCGACTGAAGACAACTCTTAAGTCCCTACTGCTTCTGCCCCGGCCGTGGTCACACCACAGCAGCACACACCTCTTCCACAGTCCTCGTGCGCCCATCTCCCTATGCTTCCAGAACAGTCTTCCTCTTCATAAGGGAAGCCCAGAGCCCAAGCCAAGCTGAACACCCGCTGACGCGTCCTACATCTCTCCATGCTTGAGCTGGAAACTCAAGCATGGAGAAGCAGACAGCGAGGCCCGTCTTTCCTCCGTTAGATTCCGTCACCCACTCCATGAAAGCAGCTTCAGTTAACGTTTTCTGGACAGCAAATCAGGACATGGGGGTGAGGGGGCAGAGGGGGCAAACAAAAGAGCAGCATTTGTGTGAGGAGTCTCTGAGGTTGAGAATACTCCTTCATATAAATCACTTTATAGCTGAGCATCATCATGGAGTTCCTAAGATACCGGCAACAGAAGCTCAAACGAGCATGAAGCAGCCACCACTTGTAGAAATGAGGAATTCAATTTTGCTTTCAACATCTGAATATGGCTCACTAACAAATGAAAATGTGACTTTATCTCTCTGCCTCTGATTTCAATCAAGTGATAAGGAAGTTAACTGGAAGGATTATGTCAAGCTGCTTTCTCTCTGAATACTCTGAACAACTCCAACTCAGGCTCTTTGCCTCCGGCCTTCCGTTATTATGTACGATGCTTTCAGAGATCTCCACACATAAGCATCTCTCTCTTACACCAGAGGAGTCAGATTTTCATAGTACATTTAAGTTTTTAACAGTCTAAAAATACTACTTACATGGAAAAGTTATTAAAACTGTGATTTGTCTTAGTCAATATGCCAATAAGCATACATCACTATATTATAAATAGTTACATTTAAATGCAATTATATTTTATAATGCTATTTGCTTTTATAAATTAAGATACATTCTGGTAATTGGCTCATATGTTTTACTAGACTATCAAGTACTGAGTGGACAAAAATGGTTAAGAAGAAACACCTGATGGCACAAACGTGAAATGCCTGAGGAAGCTTCCGTTTCAGGTTGACTTCATTCGTTTTATCTTAGCACTTACTTCTCTCATACAGTCTGGAGTCTGGGCGTGAGCGCAGGCTGGGGAAGGTTCTTTGGTGGGGCTTTCCCACCCCCTCATTTCCTTGTGTTCCCTCTCCAGGTGTCTACTTTAGCGCTGGTCTTGCCTGGCGGCTCACATGTACGGCTGAGGGACAAGGATAAGTCGTCTATGTCTTCAGCTCTAGGGTTTATGCAGGGAGCTCTCACTTGGGCAGTCTAAGGTCCGCCACCCTGTTTCAGCTCAGACTGCCTAAAGTCACGTTTCTTAAGGAAGCTGAGGCAGGAAGATCATAAACTCTGAAGTTCACTGGCTACATATCTAGGTCTGGTCCTTAAAATAGTAAACAGACAAGCAAAAACTACCGTATTTCCATATTCTTATATAGTTCATGTTATTAAGGATTTTAATTTTATCTTAAATTTAAGGGTGAATGCTCATTTTATCCTTACTTAAATAGATATTTTAAATCATCTACCTGGAAGCAATATACTTTTTGTTTTACTTATTAAAAAGTAAATTAATATAAAGTTTCCTATCATGAGCTCATCTGAACATCTGAATGTGTTACATATAATCATGCATAGAACTCTGTGAATAACTTAAAACCATATTTCAACAATTGCACATGAAGTGTTTTTCTCTATGTATATCCATCTGCTATTTTTTTCTAAAAAAATTGGCTATTGTCACAATAAAGACTTTATTACTAAAGTCACCATTTATCTGTGTAAATCTAAATTCATTAACTCCTTCCAAAGTCTGCAACCCCTGTGAGTGGAGCTCATTTCAGCTTTGTTCTGCATCTCAACAGCACCCTTTCTTGTCAGTGTATTTTGCTTTGTGAAATCTCTAAGATGCAACACACAATGGAATTCTCATGGCAGCATTCCGCAGCACTCTGTGCCGCAAGGATCTCCAAGCTTTACATGAGTGGGCTGCTAAGCTACAATTTTTAAAAAGATTTATTTTTTAATTATGTACATGTGGTGTGTGTGAGTGTGTGAGTGAGTGTGTGTGTTGCCAGGATGTACCTGAGTAGACCACATATAGACAGTACCCTAGAGGCTAAGCAGACACATGTGGCGTGTGTGAGTGTGTGAGTGAGTGTGTGTGTTGCCGGGATGTATCTGAGTAGACCATATATAGACAGTGCCCTAGAGGCTAGGATGGTGTCAGAGCCTCTAGAGCAGACGGCACAGACGGTGGGACTCTCCACGGGAGTGAATGCTGGGAAGAGAGCTCTGCTCCTCTGCAAGACCAGCAAGTGCTGAGCCACTGAGCTGCAATTTTAACTTTTAGGTTCAGACACAAATTCCTATTCACTCTAGTTTTACAGTAACAGCCCCATATTTGGTAAAAATATTATTCTGTCAGTATATTCAAGCTTAGTCATATTACAAATTACAGAAAGCAGCTGAACGGTCAGACTCCAGCTCTGATGGGTTTCTGCAGACATAACATGCTATCAATTAGGTGAGACAATCACATTTGTCACCTCTTAAGTTCTAGGAACTAAGGGAAAATACTTTACAGCTGTGGCTTATAGCTTTCACAGAGGAGTTGTGGGAAGGGAGACGGTTATTTCTCAAGGCTCTGGTTCTCTCATTATGTGGAAATACACAAAAAGTAAACTAAGTTACATGCTTTATTTTACAAATGTAGAAGGGGCTTGAGGTAATGCCCCACAGAGCACCTTGTAAATCTACAGCCTGGACCCCACCCTAAGCACTCAATGAGTGCATCGTCCTCCCGTTTCACTGCCCACGGCACTGCTTTGCTTGGGCGCATTTTCCCCTAACAGTCTTGACATAATGACTGTACACAGCATCAGTACTTTTTTAAAGACTTATTTATTTTATGTCTATGAGTACACTGCAGCTGTCTTCAGGCACACCGGACGAGGGCATCAGATCTCATTACAGATGGTTGTGAGCTGTGGTTGCTGGGAATTGAACTCAGGACCTCTGGAAGAACAGTGTTCTTAACTGCTGAGCCATCTCTCCAGCCCCCAAATAACCACTTTTTAAATCTTATTCTCAGTATTTTTCTCTCTATAAAGTTATAAATTTAAAAATTTTACCTTTTTATACAACGGTTATATTAAAATCTGAAGCTGATGGTAAATTTTCATAGAAATGCCAGATATGGGGGCTGTAGAAGCAGCTCATGTGTTAAGAGTGTATGCACATGTTCCTGTGGGTACATGTACACAGACATGTACACAGACATGTACGTGTGGCCGAAGGTCACGTCAGCTGATTCTTGTTCTTCACTAACCAATGTTTTCTGAGAGTCTCTAACTGGACTAGAATTTGTCAAATATGAGGTTTGGCTGTTCAAACTCGGGTTTTCATGCTGTGTGACACTTTTGTGACTGAATAGTCTCCCCAGCCCTCACTTTGCATTCCTAAACCATGTTATTTTGCTTCTAAGTTATAAAAAGAGGGCAGAGGAGAAGGATCTGTGAACAGGTGCTTGCTATGCATACATGAGGCCCTGACTTGGATGCCTAGAACCCACGTGGCATGGTGGCGCATGTTTGTAAGCCTAGTGCTTAGACGGGTGGGGGTATAGGCTCATGCCCAAAGCTCACTGGCTACTAGTCTAGCCAAAAGGCAGCTCCAGGTTCAGTAAGACCCTTCTCAAAAGGAAGGGTGCAGAGTAGCAGAGGGCTGCACACCAACGTGAGCCTCCAGCCTCCACAGCAGACATGATAAACACCCTGCACATGCAACCATAGCAAAGAAAGACAAAGCATCTCAAGATATGTTTAACAGCATGGTTAAAGTATTATGAGCACACCCCTGCGATCTGACTTTAACTCCCTTACGGAAGTTAACTAATGAGACTCAGGTTATGGAATGGGTCTTTGAGTTGAGCAGTGACTTTTGTTTGTCCCCATAAACTACCTAGAAAATTATACTTTTTAAAAAAGTAGCTGCAATGTCTCCGTGTAGTGATACCCTCTTACTGAGCTGAAAGAGCGTCAGTTAGATCATTACTTACTTTTTAAATGACACTGATAGCCATAACTTACTTTATGGTCTGCAAAACATCTCATATTGCTGTACCTATAGAAATTGTATTTATATTTCTAAATAAGAGAATAATAATATGAAAGGTATCAGTTACCTTATAGTAATGACTTCCCCTGGGTTTGCCCTTATGAGCCAGCTACAGTTGATTTTGGCAGGATAGTCTGAAGGCCAGCCTGGACTCGTGATGACTCCACTCGGCGCTCGGATTTGTTCTGGAGTCTCTCCACAAGCTGGAAGACAGCCACAGCAACCTTAGCTAGTCATGACATCTTAAATAAAAACAGCATTTCTTTGAAAAACAGAAACACTTCAGACATCAGTTCACATGCGCTAAGACGTGGTTCCGCAGGCTCAGGGAGCCTCTCTTGTCCACATGACACTTTTATTTTCTTCTCCAGAGGAGCCTTCTCCTTATTTGGATATTCCTAGCAAACACGGAGCTTTTCCAGTGAGATCACGCAGGCATCAGAGCTTTGAAGTCTAAGCATAAGTCAATTCCCCAATCCATCTTTCTCAAATTGATCTTTTAAATTTATTTTGTTGTGAGCTACCTAAAATTCAATATTTACTCAATAAATGTGCTTAGATCTTTAGGAGCAGTAAGTTGTTTTCAGTGAGCTTTAAATAATCATATGATGCTGAACTGTAGTTTTTGATACAAAGGACATGACTGGATAAAGTCAGTAAGATATTAAAACACTGTTGCTGCATTTACTCTAGAACAGCATCAGACATAAGCACAGGGCTGTGATCGGAACGAAAAGCCCCCATAGGCTCACACATTTCAACACCTGGCCCCTGGTTTGTTGCAAAATTTGGGTAGGTTTAGGAGGTGTGGCCTTGCTAAAAGAAGTATGTCACTTTGTGAGAGACTTTGAGGTTTCAAAAGCTACTTGTCATTCCTAGTTCCCACTTCCTGTTTGTGGAGACATGAGCCTTTTCTCACCTACTGTTTCCTGGCCACAGCCTCTCATCCCCCTGGGAATCACTAGCGCCCCGAAGCCTCTTTCCTTCTATAAGTTGCCTGGGTCATGGTGTTTTATCATAGTAAGGAAAAAATAACTAAGACAGGGGTCTTGAAAGATCCAAAACTATTAGAAACTACACTTCTGAAGTGATACTTAAAATACCACAGTCATTAAATACCTGAACACCACCACAGAAAGCATTTATGCTTACCTACGCCTTCATTTATCTAGAATCCTGCTGATGACCTGACAATGTGTTCTTCCCCAATCAAAATAAAAATGCTTGGCCAGACAGGAAAGAAAAAGAGAAAGAAACAAAAGAAAGAAAGCAGGAGAGAAACCAGATGAGGGACAAGGAAAAATAAAGCTGGCTAAAGGTTTTAGTAGAACTTAAACCCTTGTAAACTATCATTTCGTACAATTTTAATGAGTTACACTGGCTGACTTCTAAAGTAATGGCTGACTAGAAAAAGCTGCAGATTAGGAGAGAGCAGCTGCTAAGGGTGCATAAAGAATTACTAGAAATCTCGAGACAATTTTCAGAAAAATGAAAAAAGTTACATATCAAAGTAAAAAAAAACTGATGAGCACAATGTCCCAATTAATTAGCTAATTAGTGTCTGCACTTGGAAAAGCACTGCTGAGGAGAAATGAGTTGGTATGAGCACTGTATTCAGCCCCACATACTGCCCGAACTCTGACACCAAGTTTAAAAAAACTGGTGACCAGACTTGAAGGAAGCCAGACACCCTCAATGCAGTTTATAACAGGCACACTCTTCCTTTTAAACAGGTTGATGCTACTCAGAGCAATAGGAAATAAACCGCATAGTGTAAGAAATGTCATTGATGGTGTTCTAAATAAAGCAAGACAAATGCTTCCAGTCAGTTCTTGGATCTACAGAACAACTCACTGTCTGTAGAAAATACATTATTGTTTTTTTTTATTTTTAAAGATTTACTTATTATTATATCAAAGTACACAGTAGTTGTCTTTGGATGCACCAGAACAGGACATCAGATCTCATCATGGATGGTTGTGAGCCACCATGTAGTTGATGGGATTTGAACTCAGGACCTGTGGAAGAGCAGTCAGTGCTCTTAACCGCTGAGCCATCTCTCCAGCCCCACTACTGATGTTTTAAAGTATGTCCTACTCAGAGTGTCAGTTCAAGCCTAAAAGGGAATTAGGATGAACTGCCAACGGGGTCAGGTGCAAACCACTTTTAGAACATGGGGAGACACGGCTGAGAATGCAGGGCACACAACACACACCAAGGGCGCTGCCTTCATCTCACTGCCCGGTCTTAATTACTTATTAATTAATTATGTCTGTCTGTCTGTTTATATGCATTTAATTATTTATTGCTGTCATTAAGTTTCATTGCTAGTAAATGTCTTGAGCTGGGCATGGTGGAACACTCCTCCAGTGCCAGCACTTGGGAGGCAGAGAAGGAAGATCAGGAGTCTGAGGTCATCTCTGCCTATGCCACAGAGCAATTTCCCTCCTTTACAAGGAAAATGATTGTGATGAATGATGGTTCAAAAAGACCCAGCTTCTCCAAGTGTAATCCCATTATACGAACTTAGAGAAAATGAAGCGCAACTTTGCTTCAGTCCACCAACACAGCCACAGTAATCTCAGAAGATGATATTCTAAAGGCCTTGTTACTTTTTATCAAAGCAACTAGAACCCTGCATGCAGGAGATTCTGACATAGCAGAAAACTTCCAATTTTTAAATAAATACTACACTTATTCTAGGCAAAAACCATAAAGATTATTGTATTATTAGTTTTTTTAAAGTTAGGTTTTAAGAAAAATATCCAAGTATATGTGAAACCAATAGGTGGTGCTCACATACAAAACAGGTATAACTTTTGTGTGACGCATAGGACATGTGACTGTACATATACATGCAGGAGCACACATGAACATGAGCAAGTACATACAAATACACACGAAAACATGTATGCAAGTGTACGGGGCTGAGACATGCTGCCAGAGAGGATCAAGACTTACTACACGTACAATCCCATCTGTATTCACAGTGACACTGCCTTAAGACACACAGCATCCCCTCAGGAAATACAAAAATAACTACAGTAAAGAAGATTTTCCTTAGATTCACACTCTGACTTTGTTTTGCACATTCACAGAACGGTAGAATTTGGCATTTTGATCCAGTGGATTTAAAAGAGCCTTCAACTGATCTATAAACTCATTAAAATTGTGTGTTAACATGATTTCATTTAAGTACACAAAAAAACTGTATGAACTTTAAATCAGGGTTAACAATCTCCTCAAATATTTATCATTGTTTATGGTGATCTATGTCATTTTAGTCAATACACCCTAGTATAATGTATTGAGTTTACAGCAAATCATAGTATGACCTCATATACCTAAGAAAAACAAACTAAATTCCCCAAACTTAAACTGTCCTTTTTCTGTTCTGGATATGAGTTTACCTGTACTCTGCTCATCAACTGGAACAGGAAGCCCGCGGCTGTCTTCCACCTGCCATTATTGGCTTTCCTGGGGGACAAACTACTCAAACTTACTTAGTTGTACTTTCTTCATGTTAGACAAGAAGTCACTACTTGACTACTTCCAACTTCTTCAGCCCTCTCGCCCCTCATCACTTTCATCTGTGGTACATTTCCGAAAGCTCACCAGGATAAGAAAGATCTATCATCTGTCTTTCTTTCTTTCTTTCTTTCTTTCTTTCTTTCTTTCTTTCTTTCTTTCTTTCTTTCTTTCTTTCTTTCTTTCTTTCCTTTCTCTCTTTCTTTCCTTTCTCTCTCTCTTCTTCCTTCCTTTCCATACTTTGCATCCATTTGATTACACTAAAATCACTTTCAATTCTAACCTTAGCTATAGAAACGCACGCACACAGCACACACGGGCACATCCAGTGGCGCCCAGTTCTCAGATACTCATCTTCTTAGAGCACCTGGCACTCACCCTTTCTGAGTCTACTACGTACCTGTGGCTCTCCTCCTTCTGCCCTGCAGGCTGTCTTGGATTAGTGCCCTGGCTCCCCAGCCACTCTGGCCAGTGTGTTCCCGGCGTGCCCTGGAGCCTCGTCCTCACTGAGTACCCTGCACACGTGCAAGCCCACAGGTTATGTGCTTAAACTCTCTAGCCAGGGAGTCTGCATGGTCAGACGCTCACTGGACTAACCTTAAATTCAACACAGTCAAGATGTCGTGTTTCCACATGATGTTCTACAATCCACGTTGTCACTGGTGTAGGCACCATTTGGTCAAGAGAAAAGGGAAGTCAATAAAAGAAAATTTATGTCAAGAATATCACAGGGTGCCTCAGAAATTCACAAACTAGATTTGGTAATGAGGAGAACTGGAAGTTTCATCTGGAAACTAAGCTTGTTTTCGTTATGAAAGTTACCAAGGCCCAGCCTTCAAGTTAGTGCCTTTCAATCATTATTTCTTTCATTATGTTAGTATGCTATAAATGGCTTCATCCCATCTCAGCCCAATACGTCAGCTCTGATGCTTAATTGCAACTGTAATGTGAAGTGGTTTACTGTGTTTAACGTGATTAAATCTAAGCCACTATCTTCTTGCTTTTAAGTGGGTATTCAAATGGTGAAGACGAGAAAAGGGTACTGAAGGTACAAATACAATTACTTTGATAAGGAAATTGTCGCTTTTGATTGATTATAGTATGGTCAATATATAATATCATATATACCAAATCAGACTGGTGACTGGTAATGCCTGGATTGATTCAGGGAGAGCAGGCTTAGTTCATCAGGAAGGAGGGCAGAAGAAAGTTAGTATTTGCTCCAGAGTGAAAAGTCTCACGTAGAGGGAGTCGCTGGATGAAACTGGGGTGACGATGCGGGAGGCCTCATGCTCCCAAACACCACATTTACACCTTTAAAAGGGATGGTTTCCTTCCTTTAAAAAGGAAGGTTTGTTTTAATTTCACATGCTCTGGTATTCTGCCTGCCTGTATGTCTATGTAAGGGATCAGACCCAGCGCTGCAGTCGCAGCCGCCGCATGGGGAGGGGACGAGCCACGCCAACTCCCCAGCTCTCACATTCACAGCGTTTTGTTTTCAAACAGCCCTCTCCTTCTGGACTCTGACAGAAGTCCTGCTTTCCAGTCCTTCACTCTTGACCTTTTGCTTACATTCATTCAATCTAGGCCATCTCTATTGCTTATACATAATCATACGGTCTAGTTAATTCCTTACAAGAGTTAATTTATGTGTAACTGGCAATGGGAGGAATTTTGTTAGTATAATATAAAATTGTATGAAAAATTTCTCAGCATGTTAATGACTTAAGGTAGGAGTTTTTAGTTAAGGGGGTAAAAGCCCAGGAAAACCTTCCTTCATTACAAGGAGTGGCTACTTAGGGCTAAAGAATTGCCTGCTTTCTTGGATGCCCACCCTTCTTGGGAAGCTGTACATGTTGATGGAGGTGCGAAACCTTGTTACAACGGAGCACCTTCCTAGAGAAGGATTTGTCTGAAAGGAATTTGTTTCGTTCATGTTTGTTTTGGTTTTGTTGGTCCCTGTTGGAAAGGAAGGCCTTGAAGAAACACGCATGGGCCTCTGTGACTGAGCAACAGAGACCAACTGGAAACACAAACGTCTATGGATGTCTGACATGTCTGGTTGTTTTAGTGTATGCTGTGTAAAGCACAAGGTTTCCAAGCATACACACACACACTCACACACACACACATGCTTACACATATATACACACACATACACGTGTGTGCGCGCATACACACACGCATGCTTACACACATACACACACTCACACACATGCTTACACACACACATGCACACACACGCATGCTTACACACATACACACACTCACACACATATGCATGTGCTTACACACATATGCACACACACATGCTTACACACATATATACACATGCGCATGCTTACACACATACACACACACACACACACACACACATGCTTACACACATATATACACATGCGCCCATGTATGCACCCACGATGTCAAAATTGCTTAGCCTTTGCTCATTTTGCTTAAACTTCATAATTAGCATTATCAATTGTTTTATTATCTTGTGAACACAAACATAACCCCCCCCAAGCCTACCAAATCTACTTAATTTATTTTGGTGGGCACCTTTAGACACAAACAAAAATTCACGCCTGAACGATGGTGCACATCTAAGGCTTTTATTAAATTCTCCATTAACTCTAGGAATAGAACCCTGCTCCCATATCTCCGGTTACCATTTCCTGTCCACTCACTTTGAGGCAGTGAGAGGCCAGTGATTGGAGGGAGAGAGGAGGAGGAGCTAAGAGAAGGAGGGGCGGAGAGAGAGGGGGCCTGGAAGCTGATTGAGGGAGCAGAGGGGGAAATGCAGATCCAGATGGCGTCAGATGAGTTTATGGTGTGCTGAGAGGTTAAAAATATTGGGATAAAACTTTATCATTCTAATTTGGCACTATGTAATTGGGAGTTACATATACTTAAATATATTTGGTTAACTACTCAAGTCATGCTTTACTGGATACTTGGAAGGAGTGGGTGCTGGAGTGGGACCCCGGGACTTGGAGCAAAGGCCTGGCAGGGTGGTACTCTATTTTAATTATCTCCCGCCTCAGGTTACAGCCACAACAATTTAATTGTTAATTCAAAAGACAGCCACTTGCTGGGGTTGGTGGCATTTCTACTTGGAGATGAAGGCGCGAAGACTGGGACGCTGACGCCCACTTAGGTTCAGAGCAAGAGCCATCTTGGAAAAGCTTAGTCAATTAAACAGAGAAAACCAACAGCAAGAGAAAACAATGGCAGCTAAAGGTGGCCGGCAGCATGTCGGCAGGGCGTGCCGTGCACACAGGGCACCTGCAACTTACAGAAGACAGTGACAGTTTTACGATTCTAAGGTGGCAAAGGTACTCAGAGGGCTTAACTAAATACTATTCTAGCTAACATGCATGCATCCTGGTCCTCAGGAGAAATTTACTCAAGAATGAAGGGGTTAAGAGGTCCTTTGATGGATTTCTTAGTAAGATTTTTGATTTAGTTTACTAGTTTAAAATAGTTGTCATTTGTATGACTTAAAAATTAAGCAAAACTAATAAAATACAAGACTTCAAGTTTCTATTGATATTTCAATAATCTTACAGTAAAAGCACAGAACTGTGGTTGTAAAAGTAGATTAATACACCAGGCTTTTCTCTCTAAACAGTCATTTTTACGGCAGTCATTTAAAACCGGAGGCTTCGGATGACCTCTATTAAGATGAGGATGGGAGAGACGAGATCATGTCAAAGTCATGTCAAATAAATCCTTCAATTTCAGACTTCGTGGGCTTTAAAGCTTGGAAAAAGAAGTTCGCAATGAAATTTATGATTTGACCTAAACTACTTGTAAAAGAAAATGTATAGTTTCTTTTCAATGGATGAAAACCCAGGTTTCTTTTGAGAGCTGACAAGCGTTGACATTTTACAGCAACAAGTGGCTGAATGTACTAGGTTGTGGGTTGAACAAATCACAGAATAAGTTAGTCACTACACTCACGGACTACCGAATTTCCTAAGACAACATGAAGGGCTTGAAGAACACCTGATATTCCATGGAAGTTTAAAAGCTATGTTAGGATATACAACCATCAGCTGAGTCTGAGAAACACAAGTTATTATAAGAAATACATAATGAGTACAAGGATAGACTATCACATATATACTTAAGATGACTTTTAAAATGCCATATTTAATGTAATCTTTACAAGGCAATCTGAGGCCTGTCCTTTTCCATCTCTGCTTCTCCTGGCTTCTGTCAATGACACTGAATCACTGCCTTCTGAACATGCTGGTTCAGAGGATGTTTTTAATACCTATATTTATGTACATATAAAGAAAGAAGTCCTTTGTTCTTAGTCTGTTGTAGTCCCCTTTTCTATACTTAATTCAGGAGGTTTTTTTTGTAAATCCCCCCCTCCCACTCAATAATACCACGTACTTAACTCCAGGTGTGAGGAGAAAAAGTACTGAGGCAAAGAGATCAACTTGAAAGAAAACACCCGGAAGTGACGTGCCCAGTTTTTTGAGGAACAGCCAGACTGATTTCCAGAGTGGTTGTACCAATTTACAACCCCACCAGCAGTGGAGGAGTGTTCCTCTTTCTCCTATGTTCATAGCAGCTCTATTTATAATAGCCAGAAGCTGGAAAGAACCCAGGTATCCCTCAACTGAAGAATGGATGCAAAAAATGTGGTATATATACACAATGGAGTACTATTCAGCCATTAGAAACAATGAATTCATGAAATTCTTAGACAAATGGATGGAGCTGGAGAACATCATACTAAGTGAGGTAACCCAGACTCAAAAGATGAATTATGATATGCACTCACTAATAAATGGATATTAACCTAGAAAATTTGAGTACCCAAAACATAATCCACACATCAAATGAAGTACAAGAAGAACGGAGGAGTGGCCCCTGGTTCTGGAAAGACTCAGTGTAGCAGTATAAGGCAAAACCAGAACAGGGAAGTGGGAAGGGGTGGATCAGAGAACAGGTGGAGGGAAGGGGGCTTATGTGACTTTTGGGGAGTGGGGGGGCAGAAAAGGGGAAATCACTTGAAATGTAAATAAAAAAATATATGGAATTAAAAAAAAAGAAAGAAAGAAAACATGTAAGAAAGTGCTATTATAAGGGGTTGACTCCAATTAAAGAGCTGTATTTTGGGGGCAGGGAGCCATTGCTGGGGCTAGGAAGACAGCCCAGTTGCTAAAGTGCTTGCTTTGACGCACAAGTGCCAGCTCAACCTGCAGTGTCTGTGTGAGAACAGCAGTGGTGTATGGTCCCCCAATCCTGCTATGGGGGAGGCACCCCTGGGGTTCACTGACTGGCCATTCAGTCTATGCTTCCCCACAGACTACAGGGCAATCAGGGCTCCTGTCTCAAAAACCCAAATTAAAGAAGGTGGTGCGCTCAGTGCTTAGTGTACCATCTGTGTCACAGTCCACCAAGGTTCAAGGAACATCACAGCAGGAGAGGGATCAGGGAGACTGTAGGAGGCAGAGGCTGTGGAGCTGGTGGACAGCCCTGGGCTTGTATTTTGATGCTAATTCCACTCCTCAGAGGGGCTGCAGATGAGGAGTTGCCTTGTGACCCTTCACCCCACCTTAACTTTTCAAATAAAGGCTTGAGCCAATGATTGGGCAGGAGGAAGTTGGAGGAGCTGAGAGTCTAGGGGAGGAGTGACTGAGGGTGAGGGGGGGGGTAGGAGGGGGAGAAGCTACGGTAGATGAACAGAGATGCAGCAGAGAGAGAAACTCTTGGCCTGGAGAAACCGCAAGTTATATGGGATAATTAATATACATGGAAATAGAGTAGAGTAGCTTGTAGCTTGTTTTGTTAACTGAGTTGAGATTTCTTTTACCAGGGAATTGGGATGGAAACAACGTAGCAACAGTGGAGGACTTCTGGGATGCACTGTCTTCCGGACATGACAGACTGTTGCACTCATGACTCCTAATGCTTGGCTGCCTGCATAGGAGCTGGGCGAGGCTGAGCCAGCAGATACCCAGCAGAGGTCGAGGAGAGGCTCATGAGGCCTCATCCCTAACTGGTGAGGCTGCTGGCAAGGGCAGATTTCTTTAAGGGTGTAGTTTTCCGCAGGGTGCCATGCTCCGTGGATAATTTAAAGAAAGTGTGAATTTGGAGGGGGAAAACAGTGGGTTCTGGGAAGAAAGGAAGGCAGACAAATACACTGCATGCATGGATGAATTCACTTATACTTTTCAAAAAATAAATAAATAAAATAAAAAACGAAAACAAAAACAAAAACACAAGGCAAAAATCCCCAAAACCAAAGCGGGTGACTCCTGAGAATGGCCTACCCAAGGTAGTTTCTGGCTTCTAGACACAGGCACACCTGTGCAGGTGGGTGTGTCATTAAACATGTGGAAAATACTGTAGCCATGTAAGTCAAAGGCAGTGACTGTTGAAAAACAGACCATGTCGTTAAATAATTTACATGAAAACCCGGCCCACTGCCGGTTCAAGAGAGTGTAATTGACATGCATATTCTCCTGCGTTAGCACAGACACAAGGGTGGATACAGCAACAGAATTATTCCCACTACCCTAAGTGCATTCCTTAAGAACCAAATTACTTTGCTTGGACATTAGTTCTAATCAAAGCAGGTAATTCTATGGTTTCTTGAAGAAATTACAATGTTCATAACAAATAATGTGAAAACGATGTTAAATGGTGGTAAAATAAAGCACCCAATAAAGTCAGAAGAGACACCATATGAAGAGGAACTCTAGCATGGAGTAAACCGGGATCCGAGAAAGGCAAGGAAGGAAGCTGAGGTTGATTACACTATAATCACGAACCGTCCCTGGGAAGTTCCTCAGCACGACGAGCAAGTCTGAAATCGCTGGCAAAGCACAGGATAAGATGAACTGGGAGGATTCAACCTTTTATACTTTTTTTAAAGTCATGAGTGCATTCTTTTTTTCCTGCAAGGGCATAAAAAAGTATTGTTATAGTGCCTACATTTTCTAATTTACACACTAGAGAATTAAATGCTGAGCAAGGGATTATTTCTATTTCCTGGATGGGGAAAACTATTAATTTCTGAAGATGGTGGTGACTCTTGAGGAAAGCACCTGCATTGATGTAGAGCAGACGGGGCAGGAAGCGGTACTTGGCAAACAGGCTGGTCTCAGCGTCCATGATTTCCAAACCATCTATCTCTATCAGCCATGACACAATGTATATTATATCTAAGTCATTATGTCCTTTGTGTGCTTAAGAGAGGGTAATAAAAACTATCATCTCCTTTATTCGGGATCATATTTCTATTTGTGTAGATTATTTGGTCAAAAAACTCCCTTATTTATACTGCATGACATTAGCAAGCTGGTATCAAAAGTCCAGTGTGCCCACCCGTAGCTAGTTTTTTGCAAGCATAACAGAGTACCAAAGATAATCAATGAAAAAAGAGGTCCTTCTGACTCACAGCTTCAGAAGGCTGGTGCCTGTGATGCCTCATGAGATGTCAGAAAGTCGGACAGTAAGAAAGGACGCAGAGTCCTGCGGTCAGCACTGGGGGAGGCCGATCACAAGACCTTCCACAGGCCTCACCTCTGAAATGCTCCACTGTCTACTACGAGTCTTATCTTGGGGGTCTAAGCGTTTATGTGTAGACCTTTTACAAATGTCCAAACTAAATTACCCACTAAGTGACTGGCTTTGTACAACAGAATATTTTGCAAAATTACAGATAATTAGTATGCAATCACACCTTGAAAAATTATTCTCAAAGTGTCAGGGAAAATATTACATATGTGAACATGTGTGTTTTACCTTTGAGGGGAATGCCCACTCAGTGCAGTGGACCTGATCATCTAAGCACAATACACTCTCATAACATGCTTTGACTGCAGTCTAGATGCTCGCCCTGTTTTAATGCTGAGTTTATTCACTGTTCCAAATGATATTACAACATGAAAATACATCATAATCTTATTAAAACAACCATTTAATAGATATTTGATAACCTACAAAACATGATTATATAACAGATTAATATAAGTACATTATTGTATAGTAAAATATTAACAAGATTGTTACACAACATATGATATAAAAATGATGGTTTCTCTGTTACCTCCCTCGGGCTCACAGGGGCGCTCTAACACAGAGTCTGAAGCACTTCAGGACCAGGCTCTGGGGAGGCAGGCAATGCACAGTATCCTATATTAATGTGCGTTACTTTCCTTAAGAATGTAGTATCTTGTGTCCCCACTCCCTTTCTTTGTCTGAAGGAGTTTTTTTTGGTTCACACCAAGTTCTATTTTATATTCTCTAATCTTAAAAATCTAAAAACTCATCACCAACTAGAACATTGTACCTTCCTATGTCTTTCTTCATTTGAAATGTGGATAAAAGCACTGGTCAATGAAAAAGTGAAATTCTTTCTGGTTGCTTCAGCAAAAGATCAAGGTACTTGATTGAAAAACTGTAAAATATCATTGAAATCCCACAGAAAGGTACAAAAGATCACTCTTCATTCATGTAACTTTCTATGTTAAAATTATCCACACAGCACTATTAAATAATTGCCATTTTTTTCCTTTCAGATTCCTTACTGACAAGCCCTTAAGAATTCTAGAATTAATATTTCATCAGACTAAATGTTCTTCAGTGAAACTGTAAAATATTACATTGTAGTGTTTAAAATTAAAGCAATAGCTAAAAACAAGCCATTTCACCACAACTTGTTAACTCTTGCATAAGGAAAGCAACTTCAAGTAAGACAGCAGTAAGTCCGTCTGCCCCCCCCCCCCCACTTCTGCCCCCAAGTCCCCCACTGCCTTTCACAAGGCTAGGCTCTGGGGATCTGCGGGTGCTGGCTCTCTAAGTGGCAGAGCAGGGAGCTATAAAATGCAAACACGGAAAGGTAACAGAGGAAGATTCTCCAAGAATCAACTCTGACAATTAAACAATTACGCTTAAAAACCATCGGAAGTCTACACTTTGCTATGCTACATATTAACAAGGATTAAAGATTTTAAAGGCAATATTCTTTTTCTTAGCTTTCACATGTTCACTCCGCCCGATAAAAGATTCCACATCAAATGTAGAACAGATTCCAAACAAAACTAACCTCATTTAGCACATTCAATTCTTGCTATTATATTAAAAGGTAGGAACGCAGAGCTGTCTCATTGTTGAATGATTATGACATGCCTGTGTTAACATTAAAATAAAACAGAAAACAAACAAAACCTTCCAGGTGAGAATGGATTAAGCCCCCAAATCTCTTCTAACAACCAGAATAATAATTTAAAAAAACCCAGCATAGTTTTTGTCTAATTAGAGACAGAAGTCAATTTTATTTTGTTTTTGTTTACAATATTACATTTCTAGGCCACAAAAAAGGAACAATTAATTTCTTATTTATTTTCATTTAAAAAGAAAGGTCAGAAAAGTAAAAGGTTGGGTCCTGACAGAATTACCACAAGGAAAAATATTAACAAATGATGATCACATCTAATGTAAACATTCATATTTGCTACAAATAGCTGTGTCAATTGTTATAACCTCTTTTGATACAATAATTCTATTAGGATTTTATACTATGAATACAATTTTAGAAATAAAAATGTTAGTTACATATTAATATATCTAGCACCATGATCTGCACTAGAGGGAAACCACTGGGTACAGTTCCAAACATTAAATATAAATCCTACAGGATGTGAATTTTACGTAAGCATTAAAGCAATGGAATAAACATGAATATAAATAAAAATATAAAATATAAAATTTTAAACAGAAAGGGCAAGAGATAAGATTAGTCACAATACAAGTGAAAATTTAATTTTAAGGCACGCACAGAAAAGGTACAAATGAAATAAATTAAAATATTATATATACTGTGACTGCATCATGATAAAAATATCTCCTGCGTTCTAAGAGAGTGGAACTTCTGCTGGACCTCACAGCCAGAGTTATCAATACATCTGGAGGTCACTGAGGAGACAAGAGTGCTAGCAGACTATATTCAGCCTGTTTGTTTAGCTTGGTTTTAAGAGGACAAGTAACCATGAACTTGCCTTGGATTCCTAGGTAATCAGTTGTTAGAGCTAATCAACAGATGCAATCTTAAGTTACATCATTTCCACGCCCTGGCCCAGAGAAATTCATGTGCATGATCGTTTGCTGGACGCACAAGTACAAAGGTTGGAAGCGATCTGAGCGAGTCACCACCATAAATTCTGGATGCAACATTTGGATACTAGTTGATAAACAAGGATCTTGACCTTGCTATCTGGGTGAATTGAAGTAAGTGGCTTAATCCCTTGTATGACTCCATCCAAGATTTCTGTAAAGGATTCCTCTTTCCTTCTCTGTGGGAAGCCCTTTGTTAGGTACAGACAGAGGGACACGGGAGGACAGGAACTGAGCAGACAGAGGGCAGAGAGGATGAAGGAGAAGATCCTGACCTGGGCATGTTCTTGGTTAAATGGCCCCAAGGATTAAGTGCTTTCTTTCTTAATGCAACACACCTGACACTCTACTGGTTACTCAGTCAATCACTAGTGTGTTTAGTCCCTGCAATACACTTACCAGGAGGCTAAGTGTAAAAGGTGATTTTCCTTATCTTTTTGCTTTTTCATTTATTTGAAAAAATTTAATGAAACTGTAATTCAATGAATAAACAAAATTTTGAAGACCAACCTGATTTAGAAGCAATCAAAAGTAAAAAAAAAAATCAGATATTGGTTGTTTAAGTCGAACTCATAAGTTGGAGTAAAACTTAGTTTAAATTAAACACATCTTTAAAAATCAAATGTTTGTTTAACAGGTACAAATGCCTTGTTATTAATAGCCTGACCTAAAACATGTACCATTCCAGTAGAGTTAAGAAGCTACAGTTTGGCTATATTTTTTTAAGTAAAAGAAATTTAAATGAACAATTTAACTTAAATGAAAATTTAGATTTAATATTTAAAACTACACTGAGATAGCCTTTCTGTTCATATATAACAATTAAATTACTTGGTAGCGTTCGATATAATTTTATAATGATAATAACACATTATTGGATCCACAAAACACCTGTCTTTTCTCCTGTTTATACATAAAGATAAATTTTAAAATCTTCCTCATGAAAAGTTCTTAATTAAAAAATAAAGATATTTAATTATATTTTCATATTCACAATTAAAACTTTATAATTCAGTATTTCACATGCCAATCTGTAGTCATGAATTGAGCAAAAGGACAAGTACATATCTCTTGGGAGTTTTTGAGGAAGAATGTAACAGAAATGAAGACTCTTAGAAGCACAGTGTTCCAAGCCTGGGTACTGGAACCACACCAGTCATAAAGTAGTAATTCCCTCCATCATGGTGAGAGGGAACAGAATAGCAAGTCCTACTTCTCACTCTGTAAAGTCATGAAAGTCAAGTCATTTACTAGTCACTAAACATCATTTCTGGGTCTTTTGTAAACTTACTATCTGGCCTACAATGCTAATGACCTACCACAGACCTACTGTGATAAGACACTGCTGTGTGCAGCCTGCATCCTGTGCTAAGTACTCTCTCTGCACATGCTCATGTCTTCCACTGAGTAGGTTCCTTGAGGCCATTACCTGTTGCGAGGGTTTGTGGTAACTGTGACTTGACAAAACCTATAATCACCTGGAGATGGGCCTCTGGACATGCCTGCGGGGATGATATACATTACATAACTGATGTGACAAGAGTCATCTTAATCATGGGAGGGACCATTCCCTGGGCAGAGGACTTAGACTGAACATGACAGAGAAATCAGGCTGAGTCCACATTCCTCCTTTGCCAGACCTGCTCAAGCTCCTGCTGCCTAGACTTCCCTACCACGATGGACTGCACACTTTAACTGTGAGCTAAGAACACTTTCTCTTTGTAATTTCCTTTAATCAGGGTATTTTATAAAGCAATAGAAAAGTAAGAGACCCCCACTATTCTGGGCATAAGGTCTCTATATCTGTGCTTTAATATATGCAGAATAAAACAAACTCATTACAGATAATCTGAACGTGCATCTGAATGGTCCTAGTTTTTCCTGTTGTAGAAATGTTTATTTTTCATTTTCAAAGTGACTGTACTAACAGGATAAATTAGGACCTAATTAAACGTCCTGAGTAGACTCTGCAGTGTGGACAGCTGGAGCAGGAGCCTGCAGTACCCACGGGGCAGACGGACTTAAGGTGAAGGCTCAACGCACTGGGCAGCGGCACAGACGGCGGGCTTCCCTCTTCTAGGGAGGTTATGCTTGCACTTGACAGCTTCGTGATCGGACCTAATTCTCCTGCATGCGAAGATTTCAGAAACCTTATGCAGCATGGACTTCGTAACCTCCAAATCTAAAATCCAAAATGCTCTAAAATCTAAAAGGTTTTTATTATGATAATAGAATTGGAGCATCCTGGATTTAAGATTTTTGAATTAGAGATGCTTAATTAATAAAGACTACATAAATATTGCAGTTCCAACATTCCAATCTGAAACATTTCACACAAGGAATAACGATGTATTCCTCACTGGCCAAAGTCTTTATGAAACATCCATTTATTCTTTTTAATATGTAATAGGAATAGGTCTTATATGCTGTTCTTCACAGAAGGATGATTTTTATAAGACTAACCTTTAGAAAAAATATTTCACATTAATAATGTTTTACTGTCTTCTGAAATGGAGTATTTTATTGATTTATAAATCCACTTAATTAAAATACACATTGTTATGGATGACTTGTATTGTCCTCAAATTCATTTATTAAAGTCCTAACATCAGTACTTCAGAGTGTCATTGTGGTTTCAGGGAAACTCTCTGATGAGGCAATAAGTTTAAATGATATCACAGGTGGGATGTTATGGTGTAATTTCAGGAGCCGTTAGAACAGATCTAGGGCAGGATACAGTAAGAAGGCGTCTCAAAGCCACAGAGAGAACACTGACGAAACTATCCCTGCCACATCATGGTTTTGGGCTCTGTCCTCCAGGCTCACAAGAAAACACATGTTGTTTAGTGTGTGGTACTTTGATATGGCAGACAGAGCAAACAGTAAGCACATCTAAATGTGTCTGAAATTCCTAAGTAGAGAAAGGCTAAGAGAGAACACATTTTACTTCTTTTACAGTGTGACTTTCTGCTGATGCTTCTCAAATAGGAATTTACTTAAGAGCAAAGGCAACAGTACAAAACAGCCTAGCAGCGTGTCTCAGGCTAACAGAAAAGTAAGACATAATCTAATCCTGATCAGTTGATGTCAAATTTACAATTTGATACTGGATATGTCCAAATTTCTGTAGCTTTTCTTACTGCATATTAATCTGCTCAAGTTGGCAACCAGTATTAAGTAACTGACATACTATAAAATCTTCCAGTAATGAAAATACACTCAAAGGCCAAAGCCAAGCATCCTGCAATGTCACAGCACCCAACACACTCACACACGAGGTCGGATTCCAACCGCAGCTGCCCTTTTAGAAGCTGCCACTGGTCGGATTTCTGTAACAAAGGATATTTACAATTATCTGAAAAAGCTTGTTAAAACACTCCTATATGTTTTTAGCTATATATCAATTAACATTATCTTCATGTGTCAAATAAAATATTACATTGCAAAAGAGTTAAAGCAGCAGATGTTGAGAAACCAGCTACTTTAAATCCATCAATAAAAGCTTTACAATAAAAATGATACTGTTGACACATTATTTTAAAAATATATTTTAATAAAACTATGCTATAGACACATGCTTGCAATAACCTCATTCTTGTTATTTTAAATTGAATTTCCACATTTTAAGGTAATTTCTCTTCTTTAATTTCTAGTACAGTAAATACTGATAGTGATCAAACATATTATATAAACTTTTATTGGACACGATGCTATGCACTAATAATCCCAGTAACAGTCTCACTAAGGCAGGAAGTCTCACTAAGGCAGGTAGGACAGCTTGGGCTACACAGTAAAATCCGGTCAGAAACCACCACCACAACAATGATCCCATGATCTCAGCATGTGAGAGGTGGGGCCGGAGGGGAGTCACCTAGCCACAGCTCCTAAAACAAAGTGTGGGCAACAGAAACCCTGTCCTAACAGACCCATCTACTACTGCAGCAGCAGCAGCAGCAGCAGCAGCAGCAGCAGCAGCAGCAGCAGCAGCAGCAGCATCAGAGTAGAGCTGTAGCTCTGCTCTATTGAGAGACATACGCACCTGACATGCTCAAGGCCCTGGGTTTAATCCCCAGAACTGATAACAAAACAAGAGTCCAAGTTTTCAGTTTTCTTGTCCCCCCTTAAAACTCATATGCTGAACACCTGCTCCCAATATGTGAGGACCAAATCATTTCAAAACTTTTTTTTTTTTTGATTTCTCACATTGGCTCATTTTGTGGGTGGGAAGGAGCACCTGAGCTAAGAGAACGTGCAGTTCAGGGGAAGGGCACATGCAGGGCTGGTTCCCTCCTTCCACCATACGGGATCTTGGAACTGAAGCTGGTGGTACTCGCGTTTACCCAACAACCATGCCGGTGTCCCAGGGACAGTCTTAAAAGAGGGAACTGAGATAAATGGGGATGGCTTCCAAGCCAATAAACGAGTCAACCCAGAGGGAACCAACTCTCACCTCAGTAAGGGCAGGCTAGGGGTTGAGCTATGAAACAGTTCAAACAAGGTGACTGTATCAGGCTAGACTTGGCAAAGGCCTCCTGAGAACAAGTGTCATTGCCTCCATGGCTCCTGAGTCCAGTGGGATTGTGGGTAATACTGCTTTTGCTCCTGAAAGTTTATCAGGATGGCAACATTTCATCATCCATCCTGCCGTTTTCACCAGAGCCATGGCAGCTGCTTCCTCCGTGGTTCTTCACACTCTTTTGACGACCTCCCCAGAGTTCAAAGAAAGTCAGACCCAACAGATGATGACAGTTGACGACTTCCGAGCGAGACTGATGGTGGCCTCGAGAATCCCTGCAGCTGGCACTGCTTTGCTTAAGGAGACCTGCTGTGGCTGTGCCAATGACAGACCCCACCTATTGCTACTTCCTTACACACAGCCTCTGCCCTCCACACAGCAGGTCTTCCTGGAGCACTTCCCCGACCCATACGCTCAGGTAATATGAGCGGCATCCTCTCACTATCCCAGGGAGCCTCTGTCCTGTGCACTGCACCCCTTCGTGTTATAGCCTTCACCTCAACACAGGTTTTATTACCCATCTGTGATCTTTATCAAGGGAGGGCAGGGTGAGCGGGTTTTAAAGAGAAACAACTCCCACGACTGCCAGCCTCTGGCACAAGCAGAAGCACTAGCCTAAGAGTTTAAGGATCTTTCAGGAGCAGAATGCATTGAAAAAGACTACTGGGGAGTGGCCAGACCCAGTGACAGGAGTTCTAGGAAGTCACTAAGAGTTACTACCTTTGACTATTTGTGGTCTATTAGTTTTCCCCTAATTGTAACATTCTACCCTCTAGGTGAGTTCTTAAGACAGAAGGTGGACAACTCAAAATACCTTCAGGAAGTTCCTAAAACTGACCAGATTTACAGAGTAAATAATAAAGGTGGCTGAGGGTCACTCTCAAGACAACTAAAAAGAAAAACAAACAACTCCCAGATGAATGAATCTGCAAAGACTCTGAGAACTGATCAGTTGCCTCAAAGAGACACAAACCAGCCCAGCTGTTTGGAAGAGGTTTAGAATAACTGGAACATCTGGAAAGGACACTCTCCAACCTGAGCAGCTGCCTGCAGGCTATGCAGTGTGCTCCAGGGGCCCAGCTTTGTGAACTGTCACCAGGCTGGGGTGGGCTTTGGTGGTGCAGCTGTCTTTGAGTCATTTCTGCTCCTATAAGCAACCCCTTAGGTCACAACCCTGTAAGAAACCTCATTAAAACCCAACGGCTTCCCGAGGGGGGACTTTGGTGGCATCTGTGCATTGCTCTGTCATGGGCCCCCTGTCTGGGGTGAGTAGACTGCATGTGTGTTCATCTCCCCAGAAGTCTGTCACACAACACTAACAAAGACTCCTCATACAGAGAGCTGAGGGTCCCCATAACCAAGGCTTGCAGTTACTGACACTAAAGGAGTTTTAGTTTGCGTGCTCATGACTTCCATCAGAGTGGCATAGAGCTCCCTACAATACTAGACGGAGTGTCCTTATAAAAGGAAAAGAGACTTTGTGTTTTCCTCTAAGCATTCTTAGAAGGACAGTCAATAGCCCACAGATGGACGAGGAATCGCATTTGTTAGCACCTAACTTTGGACTTCGAGCTTAGCTTGTAGGACTTTGAGGAAGCTGCTGTTACTTAAACCGTCTGCTTACCTTGAACTGCTATGGCAGGCTGAAAGAACCAATATTTGAAAAGAATCCTGAGATAATAATTTTTAAAAACTTCTCAGACCAAAAGCCTTTGGTTATGGAAATTAAAGTATTTATAAACAATGCTATTTCCTTTTGTGAATTGGGAATGTAGTCACAATTCTCATTAGCTGTTAAAAATGGGACACACAGACACAGATCACTTTCAGAACTGAGCTTTTACTGAGCCAGTCAGATGGCCCAGTGTTAGGTCGGAGCGCTGGCTACTCAAGTGAAGCCCTGCGTGCCATGCTGGCCCCGCTGTGGAAGGGGGCTGAGTCCACTGCCTGCGTTTTCACCTCTTCACATGGGCCATATCATACACTAATAAATAAGATGAAATAGAGATCTTAGGTTTTAGTTGAGGTATAGTCAATACACAATTAAAAGCCTATGAAAAAGTGAAATAATTGATCAAACAAGGCTATTTTGATTTCTGGGAGATCAGACATATTTGTGAGTTTAGTGAGCACACAGATAAACCCAGAGCTGGTGATAAATCCATTAACATTGAATACAAAGTCAGAGACACAAAACAAACAGTAAGCTTCTAAGTTTGCTTTATGGGAGAAAAAAACCAAAAGAATTGCAAAATTCATAATAAAAAATCAGTAGGCTGATAAAAATTGCTGTGTAACTTTTAACCACCTAAATCTTATCAATAATATAGGCAAACTCATCATCATTAGTAGTCAGAAACGATTTCAATACATGAAAAATGAATTGTTTTTGATATGCTCATAACTACAGTCAGCAGAGCAAATGCAGTAACAAACTGAAAGTCACGACAACAGTGTAGTCATGGCCTTTGGTAACGAAGCCGTGGCTCAGGTGGGTGAAAACTGGTTCTCTCGCCGACTTCTGAGTTGCAAACACAAGTATGCTAATGGATTGCTACTGGTAACAAACTGTGCACGCAAGTAAACAGCTTTTGTGGAATATCGCTCTAATCTAAAATGTCTAACAAGATACTTCATTTCTAAGTCTAAATTCTAGGGACAACATTCAAAATTAATTTCATTTTTACCCAAGTTTGCATAGAGAGAAAATACTAATTCTACTTGAGCTTTCAGCTTAACTTCCACACGAAAATAATTACATAGTCTGTTTGGGAAAGTATAATCGACCCTTAGGCATGCAATATCACTTTATCTTATGAGAATTTCTCCATGTTCCAGTTCCTTCCTTCCTTATTACATGCTGCAAAAGCAGCAATAATTTTTATAGCCAAATATCACCCCATAAGGTTTTCAATATTTACCATATAAGTCATGCATGAAATTTAAACATTACAAAAGACGACTTACCAGTTGACACTCCTGAAATATGCACATTTTCAGAAAGTTCTGCAAGGGCACCATTTCCTAAAATTAAACATAACGAATAAACTAATTTCCAAGGTACAAGTCATAAAGTTTTCACATTCTTCTTAAAAGAACACTATACATAATGACTTTCAATTATCAGAAACTAAATTTTTATAATAATGTTAAAAGAGTAAGACAAAACATTTGGGAAATTACAATACAGGGCAATATAGAGATCTCATAAATACAGAGAGCTGATTACCACTGAAAAGAACAGCCAACTATTGATCAGCAGGAGCTGAGCGCGCTGTGGAGCAGAGAGACCACTTACTTTGAGGCATCCTGGTCAGAGCCTGTGCCATCAGCCAGTGGTTACTGTGGGAGTGCCCCTAACTAAAGCTCATATTAATGCAAAAGGCACCCCTTTAGGAATTTATTTTGTAAAACACATTTTAATATAAGTTGTTTTCCATCAAATATCACCCTCCCCAAACATTCTGCGGCTTGTGCAGGAGACAAATCCAGGATCTTGAACATGTGGAGCAAATGCTCTACCACAAGGCACATCCCCTGTTCCTTCTTGTACAGATTGCTCGTCAGCTTTGAAGTTTTGTCTTTCTTCACTTATTGTCTAGATCTGAACCACAACAGTCAGGAAGGGCAGAGAAGGATGACCTGTACAATGGAGGCGGGGCAGGGTGAGCTACCTGGGTGACAATCAGAAAGTGAAGCGGAGTTCTTTCTGGTTGAATTAGGAAAAACTGCAACATTATACCTAACAACTTTTCTTCTGTCAGCACACACTTTCCACATACCCTAGAGCAATAGCTACTCATGGCACTGACAGATGAATGAGAGGTGTCATGAGTCCTAAGGTGAAACCACGTCATGGCACGCAGCACTGAACAGCCATTTGCTTTTTTCCGACTGTATAAAGTGCAGAATTGCTACTGAAGAAAATACTAATACTAAGAGCAGCACACTTAGTCAACTCTAGCTCTGCGGACCACAGGAAAAGAACTGCTATATTGCCCTCCGAAACAGCACAGCAGCAGTGAGCACAGGTGCGAGCCGCTGAAGCCACCCGCGAGTCTGGCCCGCTTGCTTTACACTGTGTGGCAACGCCATACACTCACCAGTTCTCTTTTGCCCAGCAAAGTAAATCGTAGGGCCACTAGCAAGCGTACATCCACTTCGTTACCACATACAACTTACTTATTTTAAAGAAGAAGAAACAAAATAAGAAACACATTCAATAAAGCAATTACCATGGTCTGTCAAAAGGCAGCGGACGCTGCCCAAAGCTTTGCGCTCCAGGCCCAGAACCCAAAAGCACAGGAGCTGGAGCGGCAGGGCAAGGCCAGGTTGGTGCAGGCTTCTATGAGGGACATCAACCAACTACAGCGCTGCTTCTGACAGCCTTCTGGGCAAATAGGAAACTGTGGATTTCAGTGTGAGACATACATACGTTATGGTAAGCCTTTTCCCAGGACAGTACACAAGAACAGGCTGAGGAAGACAAGTGGGAGCGTGGGTGAGATGGCCAAGCCTCTAACACCAGCACTGCTGCCTGCTGTGCAGGTGTGCACAGGCTGCCTCAATTCACCCTAACAGGCAAACACATCACAGGGCTGAATGGAACTCCTTAAAGAGGAAAAAAATTGTCTGAGTCTATCAATATTCGAATGTGTAAACTGACAGAGTCTTATAATAAACTAAAATAAGTAGTCAAATAGAGTAAAATTTTGAAAAAATCTCAGAACATTAGAATATGATTTAATTCCAACTTTAAAATCATGTACATATAGCTTACAACGTTCATATTTATATAACCATGCTACATACATACATGTGTATATATAAACCCTGGTAAGTCTAGGGGTATGTAAAACTCCAGGAACAGGGGTCAGAGAGATGAAGTCTGTACACTTAAACAAGGACTGACTTTGTTATATGTACAGGCACAGAGTTCTTGAAAAATGTTATTCAAATTAGATAAAAAATAGAAAAACAAGTGAACAAATATTGCTTATTCCTTATCACTCTGGGGGAATAAAAATGTGTATCTACTCAAGTGGTGAAAAATATGACAATTTCAGAAAAGTATCAATGTTTTTGGAAACATATATGGCTGGCTTTCCATTTATTGTTGGTTGAACACAGTCCTTCTCAGAAGTCAAAAAATGATAATCTCTGTTAAAATCAAACATTTTGTTCATATTACCTTGGATGTTTCTGACTACTCATCAGCTGAACTGGGTAACTTTAGCTTAACTTTTATGGGTAGCTTAACTGGGTAGCTTAACTTTGATGGGTGTACTACCATCAAAAATATTTTAACTAACACATCACCTACATAACATTACTACTTCCATGTCTTTAGTAACAACCCAACAAAAAAGTTTTGGCCCCTCCAACCTCGAGAAATTAATGCCACGGACTATGAATGTGCACACACACACACACACACACACTCCACTAGGTCCTACTCTTGGGATGGGGGAGCTGGAGGAAGAAGCTGGGGTCAGCATGGGATACAGCTGGGTTCAGCTATTTTGAACTCTGGGGACTAGGACTGAACATGAGATAAATGGGGATATTCAGTCTCTATATTCAAATAAAGAGTACTTGGCATGTAAATAAGAAGTATGCAGATACTGGCTCCTAAAGGGCTGGCATTCTCTTGAGAATATTACCCAAAATATATGAAATAAAAGCAAATCATGCAAGTGTCCTACTCAGGAGGGAATGAGAGATGGTCTACCAACAGTAAGGATGGGGTGCCCACTAGTTTCCTGTATCAGCCAATTCAATTGGAAACCACAGACATTGCGAATTGCATAAGAAATGTCAACATATATCTGTAAATGATGCCATTACGGATCTATTTGAAAAATGCAAGACAGCAAACAGAGAGCTGGGGAAAGGTGGGATGTGAAGGGAGCATGTACCCAGAAGAAAATAAACAAAACTAAGACGCTCCCTCAGAGAGCTCCTACCTGGCTATTGCCAGGTAGGTGTGGGGTGGAGCTTACACAAAACCCCAACAGCTCCTCCTATCGGTCACGGCAGTAACAGCAACACGTCAATAAGTTAATGTTAAACAATTAAAAAAAAGCTGCGGGTAAAGGTTAACCAGACTCAGGGACTAGATGTCAGTCTGTGCTGTAAGTCGGAGATTGCCTGGACAAGAGGGACAAATCAGGTGAGCACCCCTGCTGCACAGGTCTCTGCCTGGAGACCTCCTGGACCATGGCATCCAGCAGAGCAGGGACACCTTGTTAGGCCAGCGGAACAGAAACTGGGTTAGAGAGGCAGTAGAAATACTCAGAGCATCATAGAGTGAAACCTTGCAAAAAAAAAAAAAAAAAAAAAAAAAACTACACCCAACACGTGCATCAGGGTCCCCATCTTAGACTAACCTGCATGTGTGTATGGTGAGTCTTCCCAAGGGTCAGATCCAGAGCTGCTACAAGGTAAATGTTAAAAACACTTCTGCATCACCTACTGAAGAAGTTCTTCTCTCTGAGTGTGGAAGAGGTTCAGGTGCAGCGCCCCAGACAAAGGTCCAGGTATTACCAGCACCCAGAATCCTCACAGCAGCGGAAGGGCCGAGTGCTTCACTAAAGTTGCCAGCACATTCACCTTGTGAGACTTCCAGTGAGCTTCCCCAATGGCTTGGTGTCAGGTAAAGCAAGCAAGGCTCTGCCCCCAGCCCCAATGACTTGAGTTCTATCCCTGGCACCCACATCAGGGACAGAGAGAACTGACGCCGGCAGGTTGTCCTCTGAACTCTACAAATGAGTCGAGTTATGAGCCTAATCCTTTCTAATCCTGCTGGCCTAAATCAGCCTAACAAAGCAGCTGCAGCAGCTCCAGACATCACACCCTCAGGAAGGCAGAAAGCCAGCCCCACCATTCCGTTTACAGCAGTTAAAGTCACATGAGCAGCTTTCCACAGCAAAATGGAAGGGAAGGACAGTCCCAGGCCTAGGGGTGAGGGTTAATTTTTCTAAAGCACACTAGGACATGATTAAGTAGAGAAAGGGGATAGCCAGTCGCTGACCAGAGTCAAGCTACAGAACTGCAGCCTCGTTCTCTCAGCTACCCTCCCCTTACCTTAGGACTAACGGAGTTGAGGCTCATTTTCAACTTAACTTCCTCTATTCCTTTATGCATTTACCAAAGGTTTTGCGAAATGGCATAGCCTAATTAAATTAATGCAGTAGTGAAGCTTTGGGGGAATCATGCTAGTGAGAGACCACTTTAAAACTGTGGTCAGTATTCTGCATCCTTTAATGACATAGGAACTTGGGCATTAGCAATGAAAGTCAGAAAAAAGAGGCAAACACTGTCTGGCTCCCGGTAGTTGAACCCCAACAAGGAAAGTGATTTTGTACAAGCCTTTACTTAATAGAACTGTGACAAAGACCTTTCTACAAAGATGAACACACACCAGAGACATTATCTAACTCTGGCAGCTGTTTGGCACATGTGGCTATTGGTCATTTGAAATATGGGCACTGCACCATAACAAGTAAGTTAATTTAATTGTAATTAATTCAACTTTACATTTAAAATAGCCCCTGTGGCCAGTGGCTATGTACCCTTGGTTCTAAATCCGATTACAGAGAAGGCAGAGAACAGGGAACATCTTTAATTATATTACTGAGATATACTTGGCAAACTCCAGGCTGAAAATTGTAAAAAACAATTTCTTTAAAAAATATTTAGTGGTTTACACAAACACCAATCAAACGGCTGTGATTTGAACTTAATAGACTGGAAAAAGCTTTAATGAATGTAAATTTGAACCTAGCTGGATCTTTTAATAAAACTGGGGGAGTTTTATTTAAAAGTAACAATAAACTAAGAGTATTAATAGTTATTTTTAAGAAAAATATTTAGTTATTTATTTGATGTGATCCACTGTCACTCTCTCCACACACACCAGAAAAGAGCATCAGATCCCATGGTTGTGAGCCACCATGTGGTTGCTGGGAATTGAAATCAGGAACTCTAGAAGAGCAAGCAGTCAGTGCTCTTAACCCCTGAGCCATCTCCCCTGCCCATATTAATAGTTATTAAGAATGGAAGCACTTTGCCCTTTAGAGGTGAATTTTAAAATATTAAAATCAGAATAGATAATGCCTCAGGGTAAAAGGATGGAAAAGAATATTTCAAGGAAATAGACCTAAGAAGCAAGCTGGTGTAGCCATTTTAATATCTGACAAAATAGACTTCAATCTAAAACTAACTAGAAGAGATAGGGAAGGATGTTACATACTCAGCAAAGAAAAAAATCCAGCAAGAGGACAACTCTCACCAATGGATCTGTCATCCAGAGAAAAGCTAAGCAGAGAAAGGCTGAAGCTAACTTACATTGTAAACCAAATCCCAACCACAAGAATATACCATCGTTTTAGCATCCCATGGAACTTTCTCCAAAATTGACCATATACTTGAATACAAAGCAAGCCTTAAGAAATAAGATATAAGAAAATTGAAATAAACCCCTGAATCATATCTGACCACCATGCATTAAAGCTGGATATCAACAGAAACTACAGAATGCAGGGATACTCTCTTATGCACTATATAAAATAATTATCTGTCAATAAAAAGTTGATGGACTATTAGCAAAAGGCAGGAGGTAGAAAGTGGGAGTTCCTGTAGAGAGAGGAGAACTCTGGGAGATAGTCAGGTGCAGGAAGACTCACCCTAGACTTAGAATAAGTCTGATATACGAAGCTGAGTAGAGGTGAACTAACCATGGCAGACATGTATAAAACTCTAAATAAAAAACTTCAAACTGAATCCTATAACTCTTTCACCATGATCAAGTAGGCTTTTCCCCAGAGATGCATGGATGGTTCAACATACATAAATTGATAAATGCAATCTACCATATAAGCAAACTGAAAGACAAAAACCACATGATCATCTCATTAAATAAAGAAAAGGCCTTTACCAAAATCTAACACCCATTCATGATAAAAGTCCTAGAGAGATTAGCAATACAACAGACATTCTTAAACATAAATAAAGGTACTTTCCAGCAAGCCTATACATAGCCAACATCAACTTAAATGGGGAAAACCTCAAAGCAATTCCACTAAAATCACAAAAAGAATAGGTATGTCCATATCTATTCAATATAGTAAAAAAATCTTAGGTAGAATAAAACTACAACTGAAGCCCAAGGGAATACAAACTGGAATGAAGTCAAAATACCTTTATTTGCATGTGGATGATATGATTCTATACGTAAGTGACCCTAAAAATTCTACTGGGAAAATACCACTGCTGATAGCACTTTCAGCAGCTGGATACAAAATTAACTCACAGAAATTAAAGTGTTCCTATATACAAATGACAGACTGAGGAAAACATCAGGGAAACGCCCTTTACAAGAGCCACAAATATTATACAATGTCATGGGGTAACCTGTATGACAAGAATTTCAAGTCTTTGAAAAAAGAAACTGAAAAACATTTGAGAAGATGGAAAGATCTCCCATGCTCATGGATTGGCAGGATTAAAACATGGCCATCTGAACAACAGCAGTCTACAGACTCAGTGCAATCCCCATTAAAATTCCAGCAGAATTCTTTACAAACTTTGAAACAATTTCAGCTTCATGTGGAAGCACACACATACCAAACAAACAGAAAAAACTACCAGTGCAGTTAGAATAATCCTGAATAAACCAGAAATATACACTGGAAGAAAGACATCTTCAACAAATGGTGCTGTTCAAACCGACTGTCTGCATGTAGAAGAATCCAAACAGATCCATACTTATCACCCTGCAAAAAACTCAAGCCCATATGGGTCAAAGACCTCAGCATAAAACCAGAGAGGCTGAAGAGAAAGGAGGGAGTAGCCTTGAACTCATTTGGCACAGGAAAAGACTTTATGATCAGAACATCAATAGCACAGGCATTAAGACCAACAACTAACATACAGGCCTCATGAAACTCAAAGACCTCCATATGATAAGACACCATCATTCAAAGTGGCAGACTAAATCGGAAGATTTTTACCAACTACACAGCTGATAAAGGGCTTACATCCAAAATATATAAAGAACTCCAAAAATTAGATATTAAGAAAACAGCACGAAGAGTGGAGTACTGATCAACACAGAATTCTCAAGAGGAAACTCAAATGGCTGAGAAACACTTAAATGTTTAACATACTTAGCCATCTGGGAAACACAAATCAAAACTACCCAGATTTTATCTTACATCAATTGGAATGGCTAAAAGCAATAAAACAAGGGGCAGCTTATGGTGGTGAGGATGTGGAGCAAAGGGATCATGCATGCGTTGCTAGTGGGACTGCAAACTTGTGCAGCCACTACTGAAACCAGTGTGGTGGTTCCTTAGGAAAGTGGGAACTGGTCTATCTCAAGTTGCAACGATACCACTTGTGGTGGTTTGAACAGGTTTGGGGCCCACAGACTCATGTTTGAAGGCTTGGTCCACAGGGAGTAGCATTATTAGGAGGTGTGGTCTTATTGGAGAATGTGTGACAGACATTGTTAGAGGAAGTGTGTCGCTGTGGAGGCGGGGCTTTGGGGTCTTAAATGCTCAAGCCATGCCCAGTATAAAAAAAACAAAAAAAAAAACAAAAAAAAACAAAAAAAAACCCAAAAAACAAAAAACAAAAAAAAAAAACAAACCTCTAGTTTCCTCCTGCTACCTTTGGATCAAGATGTCGAAGTCTCTGCTTCTTCAGCACCATGTCTGCCTGCACGATGCCATACTCCCCACATGAAGATAAAAGACTAAACCTCTGAAAACCCCTGAAACCTCTGAAACCATAAGCTAGCCCCAATTAAATGTTTTATTTTATAAGAATTGCTGTGGTCACAGTGTTTCTTTAGAGCAATGGAAATCCTAACTAAGACCCCACTCTTGGGCATATAGGATGCTTCATCCTACTATAGAGACACTTGCTCCATCATGTTCATTGGAGCTCTACTCATAATAGCGAGAAATATAAATCTAGATGTCCCTCAACAGAGGGGTGGATAAAGAAAATGTGGTATATTTATACTCAGTTATTAAAAAAAACAAAATAAAGAAATTTGCAGGTAAATATATATATTAGGAAAACCTCATCCTGTAAGGTATCCCAGACTCAGAAAGACAAATACAGTATGTATTTGTATTTGTTTTCACGTGGATATTAGCTATTAAGTCAATGATACTGCCAAGCTACAATCCATAGAACCATGGAGATTATGTATAGATTAAGGGAATAGTGGAAGAGATAGATCTCCCTGGGAAAGGCAAATAGAATTATTATAGATGGATGGGGTGGAGGAACTGGACAGGAAGGATCAAGTGCGGAGTGGGGGGAAGAAGGTGATGAGGGAGACAGCTAAAATCAAGGGGCATTTGAGGGGTGATATGGAAACCTAATACAGTAGAAGTTTCCTAAAATATATACATATATGAAAGTGATCTAAATGAAATCACCAAATAGGGGAGAGAGAATCCCACTTGGCAATCTCTTGTCACCAAATGAAGCTTCTAGTACCAGGAATTGCTAACATCTAATTGAATTGTTGGCTAAAAGAGTCCCATGGGAATCCAAAAAACCAAATTATCAGTGGATACAAAGACAAATAATTAGAATCTAGTTAGGGATTATACTGGTTTAGTAAAGTAGTGATTGCTGGTTCTCTTCCAAGATCCATGACTTCCCAAACCCTGGGTTTGGGCTACGTTTCCCTATGACTGCACCCTCAGAATAGTCATGCCATGCTGGTCATCACTGCGGCCCATAGGCACTCCTGGGTAGGACCGGTGGGTGCTTCCCTCTTTTGGAAGTATACACGGCACTTGTTGGTCCCATAGAAGCTAGTTCTCCGGGAGGAGACTTTCAGTTCAGTTGTAGCTCAGGAGTGCCTAGGCTGTGTGTCAGAAGTGCATGGGATTGGAAGTCTCTTGAACAACCCCGACGACTCAAAAGGGTTGGTGCGGCTTTTTGTTTTTTTAATGTTAGATAATATTTTGTTCTTGGAGGGTACATTGTCAGCCAAGATACGAAACTTTCATTTAAACTATCTGTATGCTTATACACCAGCATATCCGTATTATAGGTACTTTTAGGTAGATAGTTAACAGTATGATCCTTCTGACGTTTATGCATAAGCCCCACTGAGACTTGTGTTAACCTCTGTGAGAAGACAGGCAGCCTCAGCGAGAAGCACTCAAACCCTGGACGCGGAGTGCTCAACTCCGACATGCTGCACACTGACCCGACCATTACTTCTTTAAAGAAAACACTGGGAAAGGACAGGCAAATGCATACTTGCCTTTGCACTACCAATGAGTCTTCACACTAAACCGTTACGTGGTCTGCTAGAAAGAGCAGTCTGATGGGGAAAGTCTTTTTGCTTGTGACACAGGACAGTACTGAGGTGTGTGTGTGCAGAGCAGACACATCACTTCTCAGAGCCACCCTGAACCCCGGCTTTCTGCTAAGTGAAGTTCTATGGTCTGAGCCCTAATCTAGGCATCCTCTAAAGAGGAAAGAAGTATCAGAGAGTTTTCTCTTAACATGTGCACAGAGAAGATATGTGAGAGGACACAGGAAGAGATGCTTCAGCAGAAACTTTCATCTGGCATCGTCTAAACCTCAAACTTCCACCATCCACAACTGCAGAAAAACCAATATCTGTTGTTAAGTACAGTTGGTGACATTCTGATGTGGTGGTTTAAACAAACTAATATCTACACTTTCCCCAGATATAATTGACCAGATAAAAGTTTATGGCTTCTCTACAAATGTGTAAAGAATTTAGTGCAATATTCTGGGGAAAGGTTTCCTAGTATCTTATAAAAACATGTTGGGCTTGAAGAGACAGCTCAGTGGTTAAGAGCAAAGGCTGCTCTCCCAGAGGATCCAGGTTCAATCCCCAGAACCCACATGGCAGCTCACAACTGTCTCTAATTCCAGTTCCTGGAGATCCAACAGTCTCACACAGACACACATGCAAGCAAAACACCAATAACTGTATTCTTAAAATGCCTATCCCCTCCAAAAAGTTCAGATTAGATTTTTTTATTTCATATACTTACTAGTAGTAGCCTACAATTATTTAATTTCTACAATTTTCTAATTTAAGTCATCTGTAACAAATTTTTATGAACTGGTCAGACTATATCTGTCACTTAAAATAATCATAGTAATAATAATAATAATAGTACTTAAAAATTAGTATACTTATTTATAGTATTACTTTTATGGAAAAAGATACCTTAGGTATTCTTATTGTACTATTTTAGTAAGATTTTGTTGGAAATACCTTAAAAAGAATGATCTGGGGCTGGAAAGAGAGCTCAGTAGTTAGTGTCAGGTGCCATTCTTGGAGGGCACTTGAGTTCATGTCCCAGAACCCATGCTGGTGGTTCACTACTGCCTGTAAGGCTAGCTCCAGGAGGATCTGATCCTCTGGCTACCACGGGCACCTGCACTAACATCAACTAGCACACATGAGCAAGCACACACAGGCACCCACAGGCACACACACACACACACACACACACACACACACACACACACACACACACACACCTGAAAACAGAGGCCATCTTTATGATGACAGTAAGTTATCTGAAGTGAAAAGGCTAAGCACTGCGAGCCCCCAGTCTCCATAAAGCGACTCACACCCAGCGAGAACACAAAAGGCTTTATGGCTTCTGATGCTAAGCATCTCGGTGAGCACTCATGCAGATAGAAATAATTCTCATTCTAAAATTAGCTTGAACCACTGGTATAAGAACTCATAATAAACAAGAAAAGGAATTTAAGAAGATCCATGTTCAATGGCTCCTACCTGTCACTCCTGTGATTTACAAACAGTAAGGTCTTCGGGGAGTCAGAATTCCAAGAAAGTCTCATAAATTATACATTACATTACGTCCATTAACAGCTCTACTGGAACACATTCCATATATCATAAAATCATTTAAAAGTATATAGTCAGTGATTTTTTTTAAAAGTATATTCAGTAAGGTATGCAACCAAAACCACTTTCTAAGGTCTGAATATTTTCATCATCCCCCAAAGAAAGCTCTTCTGTGCTGAGCTGAGTCCCTAACAACATCCCATCCGTCCTCTAACTCTATGGACTACCTACTCTAGTCAAACACACGAAAGCTGCATGTTCCTTTTCTGCTCCCTTCTCTGTGTGTCTCAGCAACAGTCATTCATCAGTGGAAGATGGGGCAGTCTCCACTTCTGTGAGGGCACGTTCATGACTCTCCTGTGTATAAGCAAAGAACACAATTGGTGGGTATATGGAAACACAGTGTTTACCATTCTGAGGTATAACCAAACTGCTTTCCAAAGGGCTGTAGTGGTCTATGTTCCCACCAGTCAAGTATGAAGAACTGGTGTCATTACATCTTTGCTCGGCCTTGTGATAAACCACCTTTGTGAGTGTGTATGTGCTTCATGTACTGTGTGTGTTGGTGTGTATGTCTGTGCATGTGGACATTCATGTAGAGGATATAGTGTCCCCCACATTATAGAGTCAGGCTCTCCCACAAAAGCAGAGGGCTGCCATTTATTTTAGCTGGTAGCTCTCAGAGCTCTCAGTTCCTGCCTGTCTGTCTCCCAATGCTAGTGACTGACATGTACAACCATGCCTGGCTTTTTATGTGGGTGCCAGGAACTTAAACTTAGATCCTTCTGCTTGCAAAACAAATACTCTTATCCCCTGAGTCTTCTCTATCCGCCTTTTAAGTCATCCTCCTGGATGTAAAGTGCTATCCTCTCACTAGGCTTTGCATTTCTCTAATGAATAATCAACCAGTCAGTCAGTCAGTCAGTCAGTCAGTCAGTCAGTCAGTCAGTCAATCAACCAACCAATCAACCACCCCTCACCCTGCTGGCTCTCCTTCTAACCTAAGAAAAGCCTAGTGATAGTTCTGGGAATGAACTTTTACAAACTATTTACCAATCACTTATGAAACTGAAGTACAGAGAAAAGGTAAGACATGTTTTAGAAACCAGCTGGGTTAATGTCTAATTTATTTGAAAAACAATTCCATGGATTTCAAGAGGACTACTGGTATGTTGTGACAGGTAAATATGAGCTGCAGCCAGCACTACAAACATTTCCAGGCCCTAAAGGCGCTCTCTGGTTGTCCTTTGCAGCCAGTTCCCACTCCACACCCCTCAAGTGAAAAGCTGACCACCAACATTTAGGCAATGTTGTGTACTGTACTACACTGTGATATATCATTACATCTGCCTCCTGAAGTTATAAGGATAATATTACCCTCATGTTATAGATAAGGAAAATATCCCAAGGTGAGTAACGCACCCAAGATCCTTCAGCTGGTAAGTGACAGGGCCAGGTGAAATTCTCATCTACATAATCTCAACATTAAAAATATTTCTTTTTAACCCTCCCTTCACACCTACTGTCAAGGTATGGGTAGACAGGTTGGCTTTTATTCTCAGTATGTTTCTAAGTTTGGCTTGTTAAACATGTATTACTTTCCTAACTAGTTTGTTGAATACATGAATATGAATGCTCTTTTTCTAAAGATAAAATCCTGTTGTTATGCAGTTGTAAATTTTTCTTTAAGACACCCAGTGATACCCTCTTTTATAGTACTGGGTTTAAGACATTCAGCGATACCCTCGTTTATAGTACTGGGTCATTTTTTACAACTTCTATACATGAGAGCCAGCAACAGTGAGACTAGCAGGTGGCCACAGCCTTCTCGTGTTTGCTGACATCACTAACAACATTTTGACATTTACACATAATGAATGAAAAAACTAGAAAAAGTGCTGTCTTTGTGATAAAGATGTGATGTATAATATATTAGGATGTAGAAAACCTACTTTCAAGAGACAGAATAATCTTTAAAAATCACTACTTTGAAGTATACTTTTTAACACTTAAAAGAAACTACCAAATTATTAAAATAATAACATTTGCATATTTTTTCATGCTCAAAAGCCTAATTTTGTTTCTAGTCCTTGCCTACCTCTAACAAGGGGGTCCACACAAGAGTTAAACAGACAGGACTACCAATAACACATAATAAACACCTCATCCTCAAAAACATCCCAGTTTTTTTTTTATTTTCTCTATTTACATTTCAAATGTTATCCCCTTTCCTGCTTTTCCTTCCAAAAACCCCCTATCCCATCTCCCCTCTCCCCCTACTCACCAACCCATCCACTCCCTCTACCCTGTCCTGGCATTCCCCTATACTGGGGCTTCCAGGCTTCTCAGGACCAAGGTCTCTCCTCCTTTTGATGACCAACAAATGATGCTTGAGCTTCATTTTGTCTGTGAATTGCATCTTGGGTATTCCAAGCTTCTGGGATAATATCCACTTATCAGTGAGTACATACCATGTGTGTTCTTTTGTGATTGGGTTACCTCACTCAGGATGATATTTTCTAGTTCCATCCATCTGCCTAAGAACTTCATGAGTTCATTGTTTTTAAATAGCTGAGTAGTACTCCAATGTTCAACATCCTTAATCATCAGGGAAATGCAAATCAAAAAAACCCTGAGATTCCACCTCCCACCAGTCAGAATGGCTAAGATCAAAAACTCAGGAGACAGCAGGTGCTGGCAAGGATGTGGACAAAGAGGAACACTCCTCCATTGTTAGTAGGACTGCAAACTGGATCAACCACTCTGAAAATCAGTCTTGTGGTTCCTCAGAAAATTGGACATAGCACTACCTGAGGACCCAGCTATACCACTCCTGGGCATATATACCCAGAAGATGCTCCAACATGTAATAAGGATCCACTATGTTCCTAGCAGCCATATTTATAATAGCCAGAGGCTGGAAAGAACCCAGCTGCCCCTCCAAGGAGGAATGGCTGTAGAGACTGTGGTATGCTGATCCGTTTCTGACAGCCACGGAAGCTTACCCACAGAAGCTCATGGTTTCTGTCTGGACACTCAGTGCTGCTGTCTCATCTGTTAATGATGCCAAACTCAGCTCCATCTCCCGGCCCTTGAAACCCACATTAGTTCTTTATTATTTTCTTCAAGGTTTCAACCAACCTTCTTAACCAAAACTCTTAGTAAATTACGAATACTCTTGCCAACTAGTCAGGGATCTTTAGGCAAACTATACAGTTCTTTCCTTTTCCAGAAATTTTTTTAATTTGTTGCTATGGTTTGAATGTGGTCAGAACATCCCCATGTTCTGAGCGCTCAGTCCCAAGGCTATGGTGTCCGTAAGGATGTCATGTGGCCCAGTTCTTGGCTTTCTGGTGTAGTAAACAGCACTGCTCCCACTCCTGCTGCCACATGGAGACACTGCCAAGCCGTCCCTGCTACGATGGACTCAAACCGCCTGAAACCCCAGGTAAATTAAGTATTTTCCCCACTACGTCATTCCTGTTGGATTATTCTGTCAGTGACGAGAAGCAACCAGCACAGAAAAAGATGGGAGTGCTACAGTAATAAACCGAATGGTATGATCCTTAGACCGCAGACCTGGTTTACAGGAGGAATGTGGAAGTCTTGAGATATAGATTAAAGAAGCTTTACAAAACTGTAACCTCCTATAGTGGAAGACCAGAGAACCAGTAAATACTGTGCTCATGAGGTTTCATGAGAAGAAATGACTGAAAGGAATGAGAGCTGATCTGTGCTGCAGCCTGGCAAAGCATCTGCCTACATTTTGTCCCTGTGTAACAGCAGACCTTCAAAGGAAAGAAATGCATGGACTATCTACCTGGCAGTGGGAATGTCAAGGCTGTTTGACACTGAAGCTGTGGAGTAGTTAGTGCTTGCTGCTTTTAGCCACTTTTACAGTGGGAATCATATACCAAAAAGCAGAGTAGGAAATGTGCTGTCTGGACAGGAAAGGAGTGCAAATAATTTTTAAAGTTGTTAACAAAGCAAGTTTGGAGAAAGTAGCAGTTGGAAACTGAGTATCAACTAAGACAACTGGGAGGGTTCCTTGATCAAAACTCTTCCCATCAAAAGCTCAAGGTGTGAAAGCACAAACTCGGAGAGAAGAGCATCTGACAAGAGAGCTTTGCCGGCATCTTGCCGGCGAAGGGCCACACAGGAAGTCGTCCTCCCACATGAGGTCGACTCCCAGACACCCAGACCCCTCCGTTCTCGTGGCTATTCTCAAGCTGGCAGCACAGCTTGGCCTTGTTCATGACGCTAGCTTTGAAGAAATGTAGGAGTTACAGAGTCATTATGTTTACACCGAGGTTCCAGAAAGACCAGACAAGTGTGTAATAGGGTCAGATTCTCTTGAGAGATCCCCTAGGAAGCTATGTGGGAAGTTTAGTGGGTGAGCATTAAGTTGCAATAAAAACCCCAGCACATTGGGAATTCCAGAAATAAGAACTCAAACTTTTCTAAGATTGAAGGCAAACCAAGAGACAAGCCATGTCAGCTCCAGGTAGCAGGACCTGGGGCAGGGCTAGTGAAGCCTACTGCAGCTCAGAAGGTGCCCCATGCACCTGAGATGGTAGACACGGTGTAGGATTTAATGCTTGCTTCACCCTCCTAGGTTTCAGTCTTGCTTTGGCCTCATTTTTTCTGGCTATGACCCCATTTCAGAATGGGCAGTTTTCCTCTGTGCCATTGCATATTATATTACACATTATATTATATATAACTTTCTTTTGATTTTGTGGGGGTTCGAAGATAAAAGTTTGCTTCCACTCTCAAAGATATTTCAGATTGTTAAACAACACTGAAAATCTTGAGAATATGGGGACATTTGATGCAGGACTAGACACATTTTGATTATGAGATAGCTATAAATCTTTGGGCCCTCCAGACAGGATGTTAGGTCTGAATCTGAAATTTCCTCTTCTCCTCGAGGCTCTTGTTTAGACACTTGGTCCCCAGCTTTCAACAGCACTTAAAGGTCGTGGAATTACCTGCAGATAAGGCCTGGCTGGTAGAGGTGGGGCAGGTGGCTAAGAGGGAGATCTCCAAGGGGATCACCTTGTCTCCAGTCTAGCTGTTTCTCACTCCTGGCACTGGGAACAGTTGCACACTCACTTCCACTGTCAGACAGAGAGCCACTGCCATCTGACCCAGAGCTGAAAGCAAATTGTTCCTATTTTGTCACAGTAAGAAAAATAACACCTATGTTTAGGTTCAAGCACTCCATGTTAAGAGTTCTTAAGTCTCACTACGACAGGACAGGAACCTTTCCTGAGACACACATTTTTCCTGACTGCCAGCCCTCACTGGGTGCTTATATCACACAAATCAGTGCAGTTGGTACTTTGTGCTCACTGTTCTAAAGTTTACAGCATCCTCAGAAGCAGGTACTATCCTTGGTTCTATAACTGCAGAGAATTGACACTCAGAAAAGTTTAGAGTTCTTCACAGCTGCCCCAGGAGAGGCTGCAATGACTGAGGTTTCTGCTTGTTTTTAACACTTACTGACCAAAGTAATGGGCTTTAATATGATAATTGTAGTAAATCCAATGTAAACTTATTCCAGACTAGTTTACAAATAAATGAGACCCAGACTCTGGTTGTTTTATTTGGCTTTGACAATTTCTGGAGAATGACCCCTAATCTACTTTTCTAACTGCTGGCCTGGCTACCTCCCCAGTGGTGTACCCCAATACTCGCTGTTTCTTCTGACCATCTCTCTGGCTTCCTCCTTCTCCTGGTCTCTCCTCTCCACCTCCAACCAGGTAACTCAAAACCCACCTACCTCTAATCCCTCCAGTAATTGGCTGTAGCCAGTGTTATTTAACCAATAGTTTTAAATTAAGGAACAAGGTTTACACAACAAAAGACCTTCTGGCACAGAATTTAGCATCACAATACATAGCAACAGCAAACCTCAACAACACTCCCCACACATACACAATGGCACACATACACTAGCTGTACCCTCGCTCCCTCAGACTTTCATGCCCCCAAACTCCTTCCCTCAGAGAAAATATTGATATATATATATATATCTGGAACTGGCCTTCAATTAACATGATCATTTCTAGTTCCATCTTCCTGTGAAGAACAATTTTGTTCTTTATAGATAAATAAAAATGCTACGTTATTCATCTATTCATCTGCTTACTGACGTCTAGGCTGACAGTGTAAAGATAAACACAGATCTATAGGACCTGGCTGTAGGGGAGGGGTTCTAATGCTTTGTTTTAATTTGGCTCCCCAATTCACATGGGAATCTACATGTCCAGATGCTGAGGGTCCCTGTCCTCAACTGGTTTTTGGTTGATCCCTAAAGAGCCAGTGGCCAATGGCTGGGCAGGGTGAAAGGGGCGGGACTTTTAGATTTTCCTGACAAAGGCTGAGGGGGAGAAGAGAAGAGGCCGCCATGGGAGGGGCATAGGAAGGACCATGCCATGACAAAAACGCAGAAAGATCAGACTTAAAGGCCGGCCGACATGTAAGGACCCAGGGGCCACGACCCTGACTGGGTCACGGGTGGCAGAGGTAGAGATTTAGCAAGTATTAATTCAAGAATGCTGGAGGGAGTGTGTGCTAGCTGTGGGGTAGTTTGGAAATACCCAGTCATTGAGCTGGTCAAGGCAAGACATATCAAAATTAAGCTGATATGTGTGTGTGTGTGTGTGTGTGTGTGTGTGTGTGTGTGTGTGTTCATTAGCAAATCCAGAGAGCTCTGGTGGATGGCTAGAAGCGCAATCACCCACCAGGAGGGAGCTCAAAGCTATATAACTATTCGCCACTGTACAGCCTTACATCCTTCTGGATATATGCTAGGCGCGTGTAACTATATTATGTTGGTGATGACTGGATGGTGGCTATATTATGTTGGTAGTGACTGGATGAACTCACATCCCCGCCAAGTGTCTAAGTGTTCCTTGTCACTAGCATCCCTGCCACAACTCCTCTCTGGAGCCCCTGATGGCAGCCATTCTGACTGGTGAGATGGAGTCTCCTTGCTTTTGATTTTCATTTCCCTGGTGGCTTAAGAGGTTAGACATCTTTCTTGCGTTTACTGGCTACTTATACTTTTTCATTTTCAAATCATCTGTGGTTAATTCGTTGACTGGGCTCCCTCCAAAGGGTGTGATTTCTTCTTACATTTTGATTGCTCCTCTGTCACACAACAGCTGAGGAGATCCCCCATTCTTCCCCTGTGTCTTTTCACTGAGCAGTTCCTCTTTGGCTGGGAGATGCTTATCAGTTTCATGCAACCTTGTGTCAATTCTAGTTATTTCCTGGGCTACTGTAATCCTTCTCAGAAAATACTTGTTTATAGCACTACAGCCTGGAGTATTTCTTCTAAGTTTCCTTTAGCTGTTTCAAATCAGGTTTTGTATTACTGTCTTGGGTCCAGCTTGAGTTGACTTTTGTACAGGGTGAAGGCTAAGAATCCAGTTTCAGTGAACATATGGATAATTAGCTTTCCTGGCACCACTTATTACAGAGACTATTTTCCCCCATGTATGCTTCTGTCAAGAACCAGAAGATTGTTGCTACATGTGTCTGATTTGGGGTTTTCTATTCTATTTCAACGTCTCCATGTCTGGGCTGTTGCCAGCACCACTGTTATTTTTATCTTTACCCTAAAGAGTCTTTATTTTGCTACTGTGCCTTAATATTATCTACACAAGTCAAGCGTGAGACTGAAATTCTCCACATGCCCTCAAACCTTCCCCTTACATCTCATTGTGAATGGTGCTACCGTCTCCTACTTTTCCAAACAGAAACCCCCTTCTCCTCAGGTAGTACACAGAGTTCTCTTCATTCTTCGCACTCTTCATCTTCATCTTTCTGCACTGAATATAAGTTTCACACAGATAAAGCACAGAACAGTTCCTGTTCTCATTAGACAGGCAAGGGATACCTGCTAAGTGTGGGAGAAACCAAGTCAGCCCATAAGCTGGCTTCCTGTTTCCGATCTCGCCGCCTTCTGACTCCTGGCACTGTTTTCATCCTCTCCTCTGGACTACTACAGACCCGCAGTAGTAAAGGCCCGTCTCACATGAATCTTTAAGAAACGTTTCAATTTGCATTTCCCTAATGACTAATGGTGTTGAACATTTCTTAAGGTGCTTCTCAGCCATTCGAAGTTCTTCAGGTGAAAATTCTTTGTTTAGCTCTGTACCCCATTTTTTAATAGGGTTATTTGGTTCTCTGGAGTCTAACTTCTTGAGTTCTTTGTATATATTGGATATTAGCCCTCTGTCAGATATAGGGAATGGCTAATATTAAAAACTCAGGAGGCAGCAGGTGTTGGTGAGAATGTGGAAAAAGAGGAACACTCCTCCTCTGCTGGTGGGAATGCAAGTTGGTATAACCACTCTGGAAATCAGTCTGGTGGTTCCTCAGAAAACTGGGCATGACATTTCCGGAGGACCCTGCTATACCACTCCTGGGCATATACCCAAAGGATCCCCCAGCATGCAGTAAGGACACATGTTCCACTATGTTCATAGCAGCTTTATTTATAATAGCCAGAAGCTGGAAAGAACCCAGATGTCCCTCAATGGAGGATGGATACAGAAAATGTGGTATATTTACACAATGATATACTACTCAACAATTACAATGAATTCATGAAATTCTTAGGTAAGTGGTTGGAACTGGAAAGTATCATCCTAAGTGAGGTAACTCATTCACAAAAGAACACACACGGAATGCAGTCACTGATAAGTAGATATTAGCCCAGAAGCTCTGAATACCCAAGACATAAGTCACATATCAAATCATTCCCAAGAAGAAGGAAGGAGAGGGCCCTGATCCTGGCTTGATTCAGCATTGTAGGGGAATACCAGGGCAGAGAAGTAGGAGGGGGTTGATTGGGGAAGGGGCGGAAGGAAGAGGGCTTATGGGACTTCTGGGGAGGGGCTAACTGGGAAAGGGAATATCATTTGGAATGGAAACAAAGAATATAGAAAAAAAAAGTCCCATGACTTGGCTCACCTGTCTTCTAACCTTCAGCATTAGCTTACCCACTGCTGCTTTCACTCTACACATTCATATTCTACATTCAGTTTCTGGAACTCTGACGTCTACATGATGCTCCCTCTCCTCTAACAGTCCACTGGACTCCCATCAGTTAGTCTGCGAGCCCTCTCACTCACTCAGGATGTGTGTCTGTGTGTAGGACAGAGACATCAGATCAGTGCTGACTTCTGAAGACACACTCCAGCCCTATCATCTCTAGGACTATACAATTCAACTGCCATCATTTTTTGTAATTAAATCAGCTAATTAAATTCTACTGAAGTCTGAGTACCTTGGGCACTTTCCTGATGTCACCCAGATCACCCAGTTTCCAGTGGTAAGAATTCTAAATGTGTACTGATTTAACTGTTCAAAATTATCAGATTTTGAAATAAGGCATAAAATACCCTCAGTGTAATGAAAAATTTGGTTTTATGTTACAGTTATTAAGAAGGTAAACACAGATAAGGAAAGGAATAGAAAAACTGAAAAAGTTAGAAAGACAGGTAGGTATTCCTCATGAGTGAATGCATTTTGAAATTCACAAAGAGTAAAAAAATTCAGATTAAGTGTCACCCCGATTAGATGCTTTAGAGACCATTGCTTAGCAGTGGCCTTCTGTAGGAATATAAACTACTTGATAAAGGGCTCTCAAAGTTGCTGAGAGGCCGCTCACTGGAAGGCAAAGCTCTGTCTATCTATTAGTGTTAATGACCCGCAGGGATGGAGCCAGGAAGAGCGGAGACACCAGGGGACAGCATGCTACCGCCATTTTTAACTTCCTGATCCCTGGGCTCGTAGTTACAGACTGTAGTCTTAATAAATAAGATTAACTCTCTCAGCGAACAGCTAGCTTCCCCCTCTAAAGCTTATCTCACAACTCACTTACTCCGTAAGACTAAAACATGTATCATCTATGGCCGTCAAGATGGCCCAGTGGACACTGGGGCTTGTGGCAGGCCTGACCGTGCTGCGTTCAGCCCCTGATTCCTCAAGGCAGCTTAAGAGCACCAACTCCTCAAAGTCACCTGACTGACACCTTCTGTCACCCGAGTGCTGTGGCACTAAGTCTGCCTGCGCACCTGAATATGGCACAAGCCCACACATATGCACACAATAAAATCCTGTAGGGATACCCTGTGGACATCCTTTTGTGTAACTTTTAAACATGATTCAGGTAAATATACCTACCTGTTATGCACGTGTGCTTCCCTGAGTGAAAGAGAAAATATCTTATGGGTGTACAGGTTTGTGTGTGTGTGTGTTTGTGAGTGTGCCTTTGTCTGTTTGTTTGTGTGTCTGTCTCTACCTCCCTTGAGTTTAGATTACAAATGTGCACTGCCACACCTGACTTTTTGTTAGATTTTTGGGATCAAATTCAGGTCCAAGATAGACACTTTAGCAACTGAACTACCATCTCAGCCCCACGAATATCCTCACTGATTTCAACTGACTTATATCTGAAACAGGTATTGTTTCCAGTATACGCAAACAAAGAAATTAAATGTCAAAGATAGTAATAATTTGTTCATGGTAACACAACTAGACATCATAATATCCAAGCTTAGGTCTATCTTATTACAAAAATCATGTACTTAATTCTCTCACGATGCTTCCCAAGATATAAATGCATCTCACTGCAGCTAAAAGTTTCATCACTTTCCTTTCACAACCATCTCAGGAACAACTGAACCAGCCCCATCCAAGGACAGGAGGCTCAAGGGCAGCAGTTAACTGGCACTACTCATCTCCTCTTTACTGAGTAGAATCAGATATGAAAACAGGATGATGTGGACTCGTCCTGGCCTGTCGCTCTGTAAGTTATAACTGGATTCACTGAAGCAAGAGAGAACTGCTTTATTTACACTGACATGAAATCCAAGGGATGAAGGAAGTTTCAACAAAAGCAAGCTATCGGAAAGCCTCCAAACCTAGGGAAAGGTGTAGGCCTTGCTGGTCTAAGAGTTTGGCATTTGATTACTGCGTCTGTCACCTTCTCCCCAGGCTTTCTAGGTGCTCTGTTAACCGTGAATGCTAATTATCAATCCACCACATGTCTCCAAGTACAGCTCTTTTTACCCATAATGCTATTAAGAAAGATCCTAAAGAGTTCTCAATATTATCTAATATAACCAGGCCATAATCTGATTTGCCTGATTATCTTATACATGTCTTTTCAATGTGTTCATACAAAGCATTCCCCTGGAAGTCTCAGTGTTACATTTGTTACTGTTTTAGTAGCTCTGAACTCGGACTGATCTGACGCATGTCCATAGACTAACTTGTCAAAAAGGCCACCACCTGCTCCATGTCCACATCTGTGGCCACCACCTGCTCCATGTCCACATCTGTGGCCACCACCTGCTCCATGTCCACATCTGTGGCCACCACCTGCTCCATGTCCACATCTGTGGCATCACTTCCTTTTTAGCTCGTTTAGTTTTGCTCACCTAGTTCAAAGATCAGCAAACACTTTCTGTAAAAAGAGATTTTCAAACAGTTTAGGCTTTGTGGTCAAAGTCTGCTACAAGCTCTGTCACTGCAGCACAAAAGCCACAGAGCATATGCACACAAACCAGTGGCTGTGTTCCAATAAAAAAATGTCCTCTTTAAGGCATTTGCTTACCCTGACACATTGTTTCATAAAGAGAAACACATAAATGTTTAATTCTTTCTCACAGGTGCTTATTTTCAGAGGACCCAGTGGGCCAACCATTTGTCTTCACTGGTATCAGCTCATTTGTTTGTTAGAGCAGTGTGTGTCCTATCGTAAGTGGACAGGAGGAACAGTGTTTTATACATCCTGGGCTCTGCAATCACCTGTCTTCATTAATGGTTTGATGCTTAAGTTTTTCACCTTCAGCGAGCGGGCCTATTATATCAACAGATGCCTTTTGACATGAACTGCCAGTCTCTGGTAGTTTCCCTGCTTTGTGATGCAGAATAACCCAGTCATCTGCTGTGTTTTCTACTCCACAGTGGAACTAATCGTCCATCCCATGACCCCCGAATCCTTTCTGTGACAAATGGTATTTCGTGACCATAATTATGGTTCTGACTGTGCTCACTGCTATGGTGTTATTGTAATAGTTCACTAGGAAGGCATTAAAAGACACATAATCTTAGCATATATGAGCAAAGGCTTACTGTACTCAAAGTCTTCTAGAAAATAAATCTTGGATGCAACTGCATAAAAAATTTCCCTGTAGCTTACTTATGGAGCTAAAATATGCTCCATTTTGAGTTTGGGGGAAAAAGATTAAATAAATTATATATAAAGCATTCAAAGTAATAATTAGTAAAAAAAAAAAAAAAAAGAATTGCAGGGGGGTGGTGGCACACGCCTTTAATCCCAGCACTTGGGAGGCAGAGGCAGGTGGATTTCTGAGTTCAAGGCCAGCCTGGTCTACAGTGTGAGTTCCAGGACAGCCAGGGCTACACAGAGAAACCCTGTCTCCAAAAAAAAAAAAAAAAAAAAAAAAAAGAATTATTCAATACAAATTGGGCATTATTTTTATTGAGAACTTTAAAAGTATCCCAGCCTTCGATGTAATAACTATACTTTTATGACTCATAGAAATACAAAAAAGCAGAGAAAAATCAACAAAAGCTTATCAATTATAGCATTAGTTATGAATGTGAACAAACTATAAATAACCTAATGATAAACATCAAGAAAGTTTATGGAGAAAAGATATGTCCAAGTTATGTCAAATAATACCCATACACGAGGCAAAGATTAGCATCAGTTAGCAAAGCATGAATGGGCATTTCATTGAGCCCCAAACCAGTCTTGTTTTGTCTTTATTAATGATTCTGAACAATTGATAGAATAGTTTGATTTTTACTTATTTGCTAAATTAGTTGGTAGATCTTTCTAACTTTATTAACTATCCAATTACTGTTCCTATATGTTGTCATTTGTCTATCTACTAAAGAAAAAAGAAAATTAACATCTGATGTAGACAGTATTTGTGTAAGTCATTTAATAGCCTTACAACAAACCCTGAGGGGAGGGAGTATAAAAATCCAATAACCAAGCATCTTGCCACTTAGAAATTTCAATTAAGAGCAAACTGGAATACACTCAGAAAACATTAATAATCCAGCATCCCTGGATCATCTATCAGTAGACTCACAACCAGATAAGTTCAAGTAATAAATTAAAAGCGATAAATGGAAGAAAAATTAAATCAGCTTGTTTACAAAGAGGCGCTGAGTTGAGGGAGGTCTCCATGCAGCACAGCAAAGCAGCAGCACAGTGTCTTAGAGCACGGGTCCTCCTGCTGCACCAGAGGGTAGATTCTGCCAGACCAGCTGTTACTGCAGCTTTCAGGGTTCACAGCTGGTCAGGCTGATGAGGTCTTCTCTTCTCCAGTGGTGTACAAAGAACCTTCTAGCATAGGGATGAAGTTTCCAGATTGGTACCAGCTTGATTTCTCCATGTTTTATGACCCAACTACATGGTATCTACATTAGTGTCTTATCACCAAATTCTAGAAGACCACTAAAAGCAATAACGGCCTGTAATGTTTTGGGGGAGTGTTTATGGGACCCAGGGACCAACAATTTGAAAAGAAATATCTCATAGCCTGTGGTATATGGCTGAGGGAGGGGCATTGTTTCTCTTATAGCCTAACCCTACTTAAATCCCTCTTATAAATGTGTATGCAGACATTTTAAGAAGCTTCATTTGCTTTTTCAAGTTATTAAGTTAAAAAAAAAACTAAGTTAAAACAGGGAGAGCGAGAGAGATTGTGCAGCTAAACTGTCTAGGTTCAAACCCTAGCATCCTATTGTGATTATTAACAAAACCACCTTGAAAAGGATGAACAACTGCAAAATTCATCCTTAATTTGAAAACTTATTAGAAAGGTGAGCCATTACAGGGCACTGACACAGGAGTTAACTGTCATTTGACAGACTGTGGGGTCAGCAGAGATGGACTGTGTCCCTGTGGGACCGCCCACTCAGGCATGCTAGGCCGGAAGAGGAGACAGCCTGCTGGGCAGCAGGAGGCATTCATTCAGGTTTTCTGCACTCTGACTCTGGATGCAACGTGACCAACTGCTTCTGCTGTCCGCCTTGGCTTCTCCAGCAGGACAGACAGACACAATTGTGCCCCTTGGACTGTGGGACCAAATAAACCCTTCTTTCTCAAGTCACATTCCTCAGAGAATTTTCTCACAGCAATAGGGAAAGAAATCAAGATAGGGATGAACAGATACGTGCAACATGATTAAGAACAGCTGACCTGTGTCATGAAAATTAAATGTGGAAAAAGTCTTTTTAACAAATAATCCTAAACAGAAAGTTGCATGCACGGAGAATGAGTTGACCCACCTCACATTAGATTAGAAGATAGGCCAAAATGGCCCAGAGACCTTAAAATAAGGTAAAACGATGCAATTCCACAAAAACCACACAGAAAGCCCAAGAGTAGACCTTGACCTTAGACTCCAGAATGAACTGTTAACTCCAATAGGAGTCTACAAAACAAAAGGAAACATGGAAATCAAAGCCTCTTAAAACTGGAAACACTTGTATGCTGAAGCAGACATTAGGAAAGTGAACGATAACCTATGGACCAGGAGAAATGCTTGCAAACCATGCACCCAAGGTTCTAAGTCTCACACACCACAACAAACAGGCAAGTAAGCCAACTCACCAGAAATGGTCACAGGATTTGAAGGACATTTCTCCACAGAACATACACACACTGTCATCAAATACAGGGAAAAACAAGAACAAACCTAAAACCACAACATCACTAGTTTAACTGAAGCAACATCCACATCATCCCCACTAGGGTAGCTTCCATTAGAAAAGACAGACAGCAAAGCATCAGTAAGGAGTAGGGTCTTCGCTGCCAGAGGGAACCCAGAACAGCACCACCATCTGGAGAACAGCTTGACATCTTTTACAAAGACAGAGTTTTAATATGAATCATGAATTTCACTCCTCTCTAAATATACAAGAAAATACAAAACGTGACAACTACTGAAATGCCACACAACAAGATTAAACAAAATGTGACAGAGCCATAGACCAGGGCATGCTCCAGACAAAACCGGGAATAAAGTACTGAGTCATGCTACAGCATAGATAAATCATAAAACTGCATTTGCTAGGTAAAAGCCAGGAACAAAAGGTCACATGTCGTATGGTTATATTTAATGGAACATCCAGAACAGATAAATCTGTGGTGACAGAGTTGATTCATGGTTGCCAGGTTGGAAAGAGTGCTAAACAGGCAATGATCGCTGATAGGTAAAGGGTTTTCCTGGAGGTTGGCAAATATTCTCAAGTTGGGCTAGAGTGATGGTTACCAGTCTGTGAATGTACTAAAAGCAATGGGAGTGCACTCTAGGGGTTGAAGAGTAAAAAGGCTGATGTCCACAGTACGTATCTGGAAATTACTAACCAAGAGGCAGGCACAGTGGCCTACCCCTCTGATACCATCACGCTGGGGGCTGAGCCGGGCAGACTGCCATGTCCTAAGATAGTCTCTACTATATACATAGTGAGTTCCTGAAGAGCCTGAGCTAGACAGTGACTCAAACCCTGTCTCAAACAGCCCACAAACACAAACTGTAACATACAATGCCTGACTGGATTATTGTAAGAATGAAAGGCTAGTAAAATATTTAAAAACTGTTTCCTAGGTATGGTGCATGCATGTAAACCTAGCATTTCAGAAGAGGAAAAAATGGGTCATAAGCTCAAGGGCAGTGGGACCCTGTTTCAACTTTATACAGGTGGAAAGAAATGTGTCACAGTCTCTATTAACAAAATTAAAATGTGAAAGAAATTACAGAAAAAGTATAAAGAAATATCCCTAAAACCAGGGAGGTTACTTACTCACTTTATATATGAAAAAATTACACTTGGAAGTCAAATTTAATTAAGTTATTTCTGTGCATCTGTGTGTGTGTGTATGTGTGTGTGTGTGTATGGGAGGGGTAAGCACATGTGTATGCAGATGCATACCTGTATGCAAGTACAGAGGTCAGGGGAAGAGGTCAGGTGTCCTGACCTATCAGTGTCTTACTCCCTTGAAACAGAGTCTTTCATTGAACCTAGAGTTAGGCTGGTGGCAGTCCTTCTGTCTGCTTCCCAGTGGTGCTGTGACTATAGGCTCATGTAGTCATTCCTAATTTTTGACATGAGAGCTGGAGATTTGAACTCAGGTCCTCATGCTTGAGTTGGAAGTTTCACACTTCCTGAACCATCTTCCAGACTAGCATTATCTTTTTTAATAGCTCTCCTCAAATCAAATAGTAAAAAATCTATCAAAACAAAAATCTAGTACCAATAAAAGAAATTAATGACTTAAATTAATGGAAAGATTCCTTATTTGTGAAGTAAAAATTAAGAGAGTGAAGATGTCAATTTTTTTCCCAGAGTAGTCTAGAAGTTTAAAACTATATGAAAAGAAAAAAAGAAAAAACCCTCAGGATATTTTCTAGGCAAAGAATGAGCTAACTTGACAACATACTGTGAAAAGGAATGGGAATTAAAAAAAAAAAAATCAGGGAGTTTGGATGGAGAATAAAAGGAAAGAAGTCCACCATCCCTTTCCGACTAGTCACAGAGCCACAGTGACCAGCCGGTGTGCAGGGTGAAGCGCTCCGCAGCAGCGAGAGAGCGAACAGAGACGCTGGGTCTGACCCAGTGCTGTGCTCACTTCACCCTGACAGAAGAGCAACTGAAACAGGACGGGAGAGTTCCACCAGAAGGTGTTGAAACCATTTGTGAAACCCAAACTTCTTTACAAACTTTATTCTTATAAAACGATATATCAAAATGGATCTTAGGTCACAATGTACAACTAGGTTTCAGAAAAAGAGAAAAGCCTTCCTGATCTGTAGTTGGGTAAAAAGCATTATAACCTAAGCTGTAAAATACTGATAGGCTCAACTTCATAGGATGTGAAGCTTCTGCTTTGTCAGTAGCACGTTCCAAAAGACAAACTGTAGACACAGGAGACAAATAGGACCCCTAAAACTTCAACAGTAAATGAAAAAACGACTGAAGGTGAATAGTGAACTTCATCATTTCATCCAAGATGGCAAAAAAAAAAAAAAAAAGAAAAAAACAACAAAAAACAAAAACAAAAAAATGTGAAAAGATGTTCAAGACTATTAGCCACTTAAAATGTAAAATGAAATCAGGAGCTATAGCTACATAAGCTTTAGATAAAAACAGTTATGGAGACTACCAGAACCTGACGAAGCTATGCAGCTGTCAGATACACTGGTCAGCACGCAGATTGTTAGACACTGGAAGACAGGATGGTGCTTCCTCCGATATCTGAATACATGTATGAAACTTAAGACACAGGAAGCCCACTCTTAAATATGCACTCTAGAGAAATTAAGGCTCACGTACGCACAAAGCCTATCCATGAATGTTTACTATTACAACAGATCAAGCTGAGGCACAACCACACAACAGCACACTGCTTAACAATAAAAAGGAACAAAACACTAACAAACAAGATGACTCGAGGACTCTCAGCTATGCTGACTAAAGGAACTTGACAATCTCCAACGTGCACAACTGGTGATGACTACATCAGTGGTCATCAAGGTCAGCACTGTGGGCAGCAGGCGCCGCCATCACGGAATAGCAGGAGGAAGTCCGAAGGGATGCACCGTCCTGTGTCCAGAAGTCAGCACCAAGAGGCTGAATCTGCACTTACAGTAACACTCACAAAACCTTAGAGCAGAGAAAACAGAGCCCACCTGCCCCATAATCTTAAAGATAAGATTAAAAGGCAGTCATCTCAAAAGTTAGAACACATGGAAATAAATCAGCGTACCATAAAACCAAGCAGGAGCTGGAAAGAAAGACTACAGTCCAGACGTGTGTGTTCAGGAAAATGGTGGCAAAGCAGAGACAGATGGGAATTAAGAGTGACGGGAGTGACAACCACAAACGGAGAAGTGATTTAAGAGAAAACCATTTTTAGCTTAAAGTAAAATAAAATATAGATGAAATACTATTTTCTCAGAAAATATAAATCAGGAACTGTGACATAGGAAAAAATAGGGGAAAACAAGAAAGCCAAGGAGTTATCCCTCCAAAGGCGTCATGTACACACACTACACTCCTAAGAACACTAACAAGCCCTCAGAACTGTAATGTCTGTTTGTCAGAGCTAACTTCTTCCTGAGAGCAAAGATTTCTTTGTGTGTTTGGTGTCAGGCTGGCACTGAACTCTTGGGTCTTCCTGCCCCTTCCCCTTTGGTCTGTGCCGCCACAGTGGCTAGATTAGAGATTAGAAATAAAATAATAAAGCTTTCAAAAGCAGGGGCACAGCCTGTGCTCTAGTTCCAAATCTCTCCCAGATCCACACAAGCACACCAGGCCAGCTACAGGTCACAGTTCATCACACACTTTACAACAAATCAAGAGTTTGAATTTTCCTAGCACAAAACAGAGAGACAAAATGGTAGTCTAATTTGATCATTACACAGAATACATACATATATATAGGTATGTTATGAAGCTACACCCCATAAATATGTACAGCCTATATCAATAATGTGGTAGGAAAGTAATGTGGGGTTATGTTAACTTAATTAGACCACTGTACCTGTACTTATCATGTTTTTCATGTGGTCCACAACTATTTTAGCTAGTACTCAAAGTCTGATAGCAGCACTAAGAGAACTGGCTGTGTTGTGCTTCAGACTGTTATTCGGTAGTATATAAACAGGCATGCTGTGCCTTACGGTGATTTACGGGACTCTCAACCCCTGCCTGAGTTCAATTCACACGTCCTGCTCTGGCAGCACCCCCCACCCCAGCTCCCCCCTTTCGGATGGGAGCTTCGGTTCTCCTCAGGCCATTTCTTCTAACACTAGTGCAAACAGAAACCTACTTCTTACAGGCTCATCTCTGTTATCTTGTTCAGTGAAATAAAGTTTAAACTTAGCAGGAACGGCAACATCCTCTTCAGCTGTTCTTATAAAGACAAAACCATTCATTTCTGCTCTTACCACAGGACCTAGACTGCTCACAAACACACCTCGCTTTCCCCATCTTAAACGGCAAGACAACCACAACGCAAACACTGAAAACATGTGCCCTGCTCCGTCCATTAAAATCAACAATGGAAAGAATGGATGAGCAGATATGAAAATCAGTCGGGGGTGGGGGCAGGTCAGGTTGGGAGAGTGAGGAGGGATGAAGGGAGAGAGAGCAAAGCTCTGGTGGCTACAGACTCATCTTACAAATGCAAAGTCTGATAGATAGCAACAGATGTACCTCGGCATCAAATGCTCGCATTGACAGCCTGCTATGGCACCTACGAATGCGGAAATACTGCGACATGAGGAATACCATGAATGTAATTTTCTTCAGTTACGGGCAAATGAATTCATTTATTCAACGAGTATTGTCTGCTATTATATCAAGTATGTTTCACACACAATCAGAACTCTACAATAATGTGCACAAATATAAAATAATTCTAGTCTTGTTGGATCTGTTGTTGTAGAAAATATGTCATTTAATATATCTTAATCATCAATGTATGCAAAGTAATAAGACGTACCATGTTTCTTACTACCATTTTAAATAGATTAATATTAACACTTTAATTTCTATTTCAGGCATAAGCAAACATGTAGCCCCAATTTAAAAATATTCTTTGGCTTCCCAAACTGACAGTTGCTGCCGTTGAAGCTGAGCCCCGCTGTCGGCTGTGCGGCCCTCCACATCCACTCTAGCCGGCCTCCCGCCTTCTCACTGGTACGTAAGGATGCCATCAACCCTGCATGCGCCTGTGGCACACGTGACGTACTGTGTGGAGTTTATACCTGAGAGCAAAGATGTTTCCAAAGTCCATGGAGTTCTAGCACGGGCAGTCAAACTGCGATCAGCCCTCGATATAAAATACACTGTCTTTGAAGATTTTTGCATGAAAACATCTCAAGATGTTTTCTCAATATCTCAATAGAGATCTCAATATCTCCAGAATATCTCAATAATTATCTGCTAGCGCTGAGTGCATGCACATGCAAGTGTAAGTGTGTGTTTGTGTGTGCATTTTGAAGTTTCACGTTAGGCTTATATATTTGAGAAACAAAACACTCTCTAGAGGTAACAGCCCCTAAATGAACGCTGAAAGACAAGCAAGTAGTAACCTAGTGCAGCAGACAGTGGATGAGAAAAGGTAACCCAGGCAGAAGCAGGGTGTGCACAGGCCAGGAGACAGAGCAAACACACGGGAGGGATGGCGGGAACACTGCAGAAGGGCGGGGATGAGAGGGTCAGCTAGGGTCTCCTATGATTGACTGACTGACTGATTGATTGATTGATAGATATGTGTAGTCATGGACATGTGCAGGTGGGCATGTGTGTACCACCCCGGCATATGTGTAAAAGTCAGAGGAGGAACTTGTGGGAATTGATTCTATTCTTCTATCATGTGGGTCTTAGAGCTCACACTCAGGTGTTCAGATTTGGTGGCAAGGCCTTTCCCAGCTAAACCACCTCACGACTCTACTGCTAGATTTTATGCAAGAAAGTTACATAAAAACAAAAAGCAAAAAACCCTGCATTTATTTCAGAAAAGTCATTCACTCTGACTTTTATGTGTGGCATGACTGAATCACTTCTGGACTAATTAGCAACTGTTATAACAATGTAAAGATATTAATATTAATAATAAAGCATGCCGGGCACTGGTGGCACACGCCTTTAATCCCAGCACTTGGGAGGCAGAGGCAGGTGGATTTCTGAGTTTGAGGCCAGCCTGGTCTACAGAGTGAGTTCTAGGACAGCCAGGACTACACAGAGAAACCCTGTCTCGAAAAACCAACCAACCAACCAGCCAACCAACCAACAAACAAACAACAACAACAATAATAAAACAACAGGCCTCTATACATAGAAAGCATAGAGCAAAAAGAACCAGAACAAAATTACTAGTCATCGTTTGTCTTCCCTGAGGAGGCCACTTTACACTGACCTTACAATTAATCAGGGCATTTTTTAATAAAGCTGTTTGTACTCTATTCGTAAGAAAGGCTTTGTGTCATGAGAACAAGCAGCGAAAGTCTCGATGGTCTGAGTCATGCTTCAGAGTGTATTAGGAATAGGCACTCATTTTGCATTTCCCTTCCTCCTGTCTAAAAGGGTTAAGTTCCAACTGCTGAACATTTACTGTGCTCACTTAATCCTGCGACTGAAGGGCGGATACCATTGTTATTACCTAAAAACTGAAGTGTTTACGTGAATTAAAGGCGGTATCAAGTCGGACTCCTTCACTAGTGAAAGCATCAGTATAAAACAACTTTTCTTCCTCATACTGGTTCTAGGCAGGACACTGAGTTATAAAACATTTAGGAAGAAAATAGAATTATTCTGTCAGATTCAGCTATGTTGATGTTTTGGAACCTGTCAAAACTATAGCATCTATAAATAAGTTATATAAGATCCAGGAAAAATGTCCTTTATTCTTCCAAATTTCTTCTGAAATTCACCAGTCTACTAATACATTGACTTTTTCAATGATGTTAAGTCATTTTATTGATCGCTTACTTCAAAGCATTGGATTTGGGCAAAAGGGTACATGACGTCTCACTTCCTCACTAACCCTTGGATTCTTGTGCGTTCACTCTCAAGAGTGTGTAACGTTATGCTCTACATTTAGTGGGAAAAACATGAGCCTGGGAGCAGAGCTCTCCATGAGGGCTCCTGCAATCCATCTCCTTCAGCATTCTTGTCATCTGTTGAACAAGCTTTTCATCACACAGTGTCCTGCCTGGTATGTAGCATGAACGTCTTTCTCACACTGAAATGTCCTTACTATTGTTTTTTTCTAGATGGAGTAACAGAAATTTCCCAAGGGTCCAAACTGTTAGGCTGAAGGGAAGGAACAGAAATCAATCACCTTCTGTATCTTTCTCCTCTTCAGTCTTAACTCATGGTTCAGGTTACATGACTTCAAGAAAATACACAGTAACAATGTATCCCACCCCAAACTTTGGTGCCCAAGTACAAACATACTGATGCTCCCTCACTTCTCTTTCCTCTCCCAGGAAGAAAAAGGAAACCCCTTGTTTATCAACAGGACAATCAATACCCATCCACCTCCCCTGCCACCAGCTCGTTGCAACCACTTGTGTCTCCCAAGCCAGCTGAGAGCCCAAGTCTCCTCAGTACCCTGACTACTTCAAATGTCCCACACTGTACAGAAAAAGTGACTGAGTCAAAATAAAAACTAGATCATGTTACTTAAGCCTCTCCAATAGTTAACTTTTAAAATAAAACTCAAATTTACCATGGTCTTCAAACCTCTCAGTACTCACTGCGGTAGTCCTCCGCTAATGCTCTACAGTGGGTGTGTCCACAGCTCTTCGTGATCCTAGGCCTTTCCATATATTGCTCCCACATACAAAGCTCTCTGACTATAACTCTCGTGGTTATCTATCATGTGGGTCTTATAAATGTGCCCTGTGGAAAGACATCCATCCCTAATTACTTCATTATTTATTATCTCCATGCTCGCTAGTTTTTGCCAGAGAACTTGCAAAAATTTGTTGACTAGAGTGTAAGAACCGTGAGGGCAGAGACTGTCCATGAAGCAGAACCTGACAGAACCAGGCATAAGTATCAACAGATGCAGGAATGAGGGATGAGGCTGACTTTCTTGTGATACGATCTCAAGGCAATTCTCAGAACTTCAATTTTCTCTTATTAGAAACAATGTTGAGTATGATTGCTAGGTGGAACTTACTGAAACTGTCAATGAATTATGTCCAAGAACAGCACCCATTAACAGAAATGCTGAAGACTTAATATAGTAAATGTCATTTCTTTCTCCTTTAATGATTAGATGATGAGACCTCACTAAGCTAATTCATTAAACTATATATGTATATGTATGTGCTTGAATGTATGTATCTATGCATGCATGCATAGAATGATAAGTAGTATACGTCTACACCTTATCTCAAAAAAGGAGAGAGAATGTAGGACTGTGGTGAGGAGGAGAATCTAGAGGGAACCTTAGGAGTTAGAGAGGTCAAAGGAACCTTTGTGTGCTTATAAAGACTTGCAGCAAGAAAAGATTAATGCTCAATTTACAATTTCAAAGTCCAAGCATTTTCTGTTAGCTTAATGTACAGAAACTTCATCTGTATCCGTCTCCTGTTTAACATTCATTCTTTAGTGAATACTGCTAATATTATTTTTTTAAGAAAAACCACCAATTATGTAAAACAAAATACCTGAGATCAGAAAAAGAAATCCCCTTTACTTTTCCATAAGCTTTAAAGTTTCTATTCTCCAGAAAGACGCCTTGACCCAGGCCTGGCGCAGAAGTGTGTATTCTTGGGACGGAGGGTCTGGAGCAGGAGGGCTGCTGCGAGCGGGAGCCAGCCTGGGCGACAGCCCTGCTTTCACATCTGCATTTTAACAGTTCCTTCTACCTGCTGCTCACTTTTCTCTTCGCTTTCTTCAGAGGAGATCAGACTTCCTAGGAAGCGTCTAAATCATTTATGACACATCATTCAAACCTCTTCCTAGAATGTAGACAGCTACCCTTCAAAAAGTTGTCAATGCACCCCAGCCCCTGGAACTGGGAGGAATCTGCTGCCTGTCTTCAGTCTCCCTAGGATATAGACATAATTTAGATTTTCAACTCAAAGAAGGGTTTATATTAAGCAATTAATTCAGTTTTATTCAACATATTTTATGTAATCAAGCTTGACTTTCTCAGAAGTAATTGGTATCAGCTTAAAAATTTTTCCCTTCTGTTCCAGTTATTTCTACCACTTTTCTAAAATTGGAACTTACAGTCTATCCTTACACTGGAAAAAATAATTTTGGTACTGCTGAGTGTTCCATATAATTCCAGGGAAAGGATTCATCCATTAGAAAGACACTAAGGAGAATATTATACCCTGTCACAACACCCAGAGCAGCGGGCACACAACCACGGCTCTGGCCATCATCAGATGACAGTTCAAATAGGAATGTATCACAGGTCAGAGAGTCTAAGTCAGGATGAGCTTTTACTGACACTGAATGCTTTAGCAGGAAGTAACCTGAAACTCTCCAAGGCGATTATAAGATCATAAACAAGCAAAACAAATGTTCTAAACCATACTCTAAGGCTTCCTCTAGGGCAGTGTTCAACAAATGAAACAATGGCCCAAAAGCTAGAGTCAGGATGAACAAATGAGGAACAGGCAGCAGGCCTAAGTGTATCCCAGACATACGTCCCAGACACAAGGGCACCACCTCAGGATCGGTGTTTCTTTCTCCAGATACATCCAGAAAGCCTGGCAGCAGCCAGCTGAGCTCTGGGTACCACCACTGTGGTTCCTACTCCTTCAAACTTCCAGAGAAAGCAGGTTCAACCTTTACTTTCTCCTGTTCTTCTGCAAACACAAAGCTATTCAGACAGAAGAACAACTGAAAGGTAACACTTGCCCTAGGACAACCTCAGACAGCATTAACTGTAGGCTGATGTATAATCTAAATTCATCATATACTGTTACACAATTTAAAGTTCAAGCAAGACTCTGGCGTCTTGGAAAGATAACCTGCAGCTGAAATAGTCACATGTCACACTTCGACAATAAATAAAAGGTTATGTAAAGAATGTAAACACCAAATAAGGGCTTTTAAATCTATATGAAATGTTTCAAAGGTTTATATTTTGGTTAATAGCCAAGAGTAACTGAAAAAAAAATGATCAACCTAGCAAGCAAACAAATAAACAAAACAGTGTTGGAATTCCCTAAATATTGGCTCAGAACATTTCCTTATTGAGTCTATGTCAAGTTATTCAGAACATTCACTTGTTTTTACAGAACTTTCTAATTTTATTTATTGATTCAATTACTTACATTAATGTGTGCGTGTGCAGGACTTGTGTGTGAAACACGGTGTGTCTGAGGGGGCCAGAGGGCAGCTTTGTGAAGCTTACTATCTCCTCCTACCTCATGTAGGTTCCAGAGACTGAACTCCAGTCATCAGGCTCTGTAGAAAATACCTTTACCTCTGAGTAAAACACTGAGCTCTCTCAATAATCCTTTATTTTTGAAGCCATTCTTGTGTGTGTGTGTGTGCACACATGTGCGTGTGTATATGAAGGTCAGAGGGCAACCGTGCATGTTCCTCCGTACATGCTGTCCATCTTTCCCAGACAAGGGTCTCCCGTGGGTCTGAAGCTTGCCAAGGTTACACTAAGTAATGAGCCCCAGAGAACTGACTGTCTCTGCCTTCCAGAAAGCATGCCACATTGCCCAGCTTTTTATATGAACTAGGGATGGAAGTCAGGACTTCAAGAATTTTACTGCCACATCTCCATAACGTATGTATGTATGTACGTATGTATGCATGTATGTTCTATGTCCATTCAAATGGTTCTGACACAATATATCTAGTATATATGACAACTATAACACAGACCACACACACTCTACTATTCCTATGTGAGTACACAGTTTAACTATTGCTACGGTTGTTTTTCTTTTCCTATTAATATAAACCCAAACCTGGGGCTGGAGAGATGGCTCAGCGGTTAAGAGCACTGACTGCTCTTCCGAAGGTCCTGAGTTCAAATCCCAGCAGCGACATGGTGGTTCACAACCATCTGTAATGGGATCTGATGCCCTCTTCTGGTGTGTCTGAAGACAAGTTACAGTGTACTTATTTATAATAATAAATAAATCTTTAAAAAAAAAACCCAAATCTGGGTGAGGAAACAGAAACATACGAGTGTACACGCACTCGAGCATACACACACACACACACTCATGAGCTCACGCACACAGCCAATGCCCTGGCTTCAGGATGAAGAGTTTCTTTTAGCTCTGTCAATACAGCTCAATGTTTTGCCCATCTCACTGCCTCTTATTTCCTTATCATTTGAAATTCAAGTGGCTGGAGACATCAACCTTTGGGTAATCACCTGACAGCTTTATAAACATGATCCCACAATGGTGGTAAAAGGAGTTTTGGCCTTTGACTTCAATTCCTCACTGAACACAAACAACCAAGAGATAAACCTTTGTAAAGTACCTACCAAAAGTCCACTTTGTTTCTCAGGATAAAAGAGCACACCAGGACCAGTACTGCTCCACAGCCTCTGGACCCCTGAAGGCAGAGGCTCTTTACTCCAAGCACCAATGGCATGAGTTTTACTAAAGACTCAACTTATTTAGTTAGTCTGATCAGACATCACATAAACTCAATTCTGATTACAGTGCAGAGCATACACAACTGGACATTCCTAATCACGCTGGATTAGATTCCTCTTACTTTCCTTTCTCCTGGGCCATTATACCAAACCTATAGAACTATACTCACCTCCAGGCTAGAAAGAAAAAAAAACAAAAAAACTAAAACACCATAATAGCTTATTGATCTCTGGTGTAGACCCAAACCCACAAGTCATCAGCCAAGCAGGGGTGGAACTAACTGTGAAGAGTCGTGTACTGGGTTTTCAGGTCCCACATAAACACATCACTGACTGCATCAAATGTGGATGAACCCACCCTCCTGCTCATAACAAAATAACATACCACGTGGGTAAGGGAGCAACACATCCTGAATTATACTGAAAAGATTACCATTTCTTGGCTGTCAGGAAATGCTAATTTAAGTCCATTATATTTTTCATATAATGAGAATTCTCAAGCTTTGAAAGTTACCATCATATTTAATTCCACGGATAAATGCTTTCAAAAGAGATGCTACCATATGCTGGGGAATTATATGTTGACAGAAACCACTGCCTGTATACTACTGAATCAGTATTTGTGGCAAATGGCAAATGACTTGGACTTTTTATAAGTAAAAATTACAACAACAACAAAAAAGCTTCTAACTGTTTTTCTGGAGAAACCAAACCAATACTCCAAAAATGGAAATACTGTGTTCTCTGCAATACCCATTCAAGGAGTTAACGCTTGAGAACTAAGAATGGTGAAGTCAGAGCCCAAGCTCAAGCTCAGGTCTCAAGTGGTGAGCAGTTCTCTTAATTTCCCTTAGCTCTAGTTCATACCAAGCACGGTCGTGACACACAATCAGCCTGCAATCAATCCTTAAAGAAGTGTCCCTATCCAGATCACAGACCGGAATGAGGCAGGAGTCAACAGTATTAGAGGGCATAGATGAAATGACAAGTGAACTGGGAGTCAGGGCAGACTTGTACGCCCCAATAGAAAAAGACTGAGGTGAGGCTGGAAACTATTTTCTGGCCTTCTCTCCAGTGCAGTTACTGGGGAACGAGATCCTACACGCCCGGGACCCACAGAGCCTCAGGCGGAGAGGTGGAGGGGTGGGAAGGAAGCAATCGGAGTGCTTTTGGAGGGAGTGGGGACCAAGAGAGATGGGCGCGACAGCAATTTCATCGAGAAGAGAACTTCCTGCCTCGGGAAGGATCTGGGGCAGAACCGTCCCGGAGGCGACCTCCCCTTCGCAGTCTCACGGTCACATCTTTATGCGCGAGGACTGTACACCCGGCAGCCCGGCAGCGAGCGCTAGAAGAGCGAGCCGCCGGGGCCCTCGCGCCGGGCTGGGGAGTCCTCCCGCACGCCGTCGCTCCGCAGGGACCCCTGGCTCGGACCGGCCCGCCTCCGTCTCTCCGAAGGGTTGGCGGCGGCCAGTGGACCCCAGCATCACCGCGAGCAGACAACCCTCCCCGCACATCCCGCGTGGGTCTTTGTCCCGCCGGCAACCGGGGTCTCCTCGGGTCGCCCAAGCACAGCGCGTCCGGGAGGCCTGGGGGGCCCCCGGGGTCGCCCCAGCTTTGTTCGGTCAGCAGGGCGCTGGGAGGTGGACACTTACCGTACACCCCAGCGAGGAAAAGCAACAGCCACGCCGATCCCCGCCGCGGAGCCTCTTTTGTGCTCCAGCGACGGGCCATACCCACGGCAGATGGAGGGAGCGAGGAGATGGAGGAGGAGGAGCTGGGGCCAGACGCTGCCGCCGCCGCCAAGCCCCTGGCTGCTCCCTGCGCGCTCCGCGGCGGCGGAGGGGGAGGGGCGGGGCCGCCCGCGCGCGCTCCCTCCCGCCGGCTCTGCGTCGGCCGCGCGAGCCCCTAGCGGGCCGGCCTTCCCGGGGGCAGGGACGCGCAGCGCGCGCGCCAGCGGCAGGCGACAGGGCCGGCGACTGCGGGGCTCGGGCCTCGCGCCGCACGACCAGCCGCCACCCGCCAGACTGAGTGCGAGCCGGCACCGGCACTCATCCGTGCACTCGGCAATCCCCTGGCCCGCCTGTCTTGGTTCCCGCCCCGCGCTCCCCTGGACTCAGCCGAGCTCGCGCCGACTTCGCCGCGCCTGGAGCCCGAGTAGCGAGGCAGTGCCAATCGATGTGCGAGCACACGAACGCCGGCCGCTGGGTTCCAGGGGCACTGGGGCTGGGGACGTGGGGGTTGTAGGGAGCGGGGGAGAGGAAGGGGTTTGCTCTGACCGAGCTCAGCCGCAGACCCCAGCCTTGGTGTTTCGGCCCACCTGGAGATCCTCGAGGCTGTTGAGCAATGCGTGGAGGGAAGAGGGTTGGGAGGGAGGCTGTGAATTTAGAAGTTCCGAGATAAAACCCGGACCCTACTGGCTCCGCTTGAATTTGGCTCTGAAAGAGTGAGTGGGTCATAGGTCCCTGTGTAGAAACCTGAGCCGAAGGATCCGGGGGATACATCCGGCCGGGCTACAAGGTCTGCGCTTCTAATCTGGCAGGGAAGCCGCGGGGTGGACCTGGGACCCAGAAAGAGGGATATCCCCGACCCCCTCCCCAAGTCACTTCCCAGCTCCTAGGGATCTTTCCCTTAAATACCTATGGTGCTTCTGGCTGTAGTAACACCGACACTTGCACCTTGTTTAAAGTGTCTTCACGGTTTTGCCCGCTGACCTTGCCGTTTACAGGCTCTGTCCACTATTCCCTGAAGATCCGCACAGCCCTATGTTGTGTTGTTGGCACAGGCTATCGTTGTTTCCCCGACGACAATCTTGTGAGATGAAAAATATTCACGTTTTCGATAAGTTAAAGAGACTTGGAAAGGTTAAATTATCTCAAAGTTATCAAGTAAATATTCCACAGACTTTGTTACCCCTTCCCAAAGACACTTTCACAATAACAGGAAACTCAAGCAAAATGCTTAGTATCTATCAGTTACATTAAATTTTAATATATGCCTAGGGGAGATACCTTTGATTTTTCCTGTATCTCTTGCTTAGTTGACCCTTTAAGACCCCCTGAAATTATATTACAGAAGAGAAAAGAGTTAATAATCTTTTACAAGATGGCAATAAACAAAAATCCTGAACTCTGGATATTTTTTCTATTCTCTTTGTTAAGAATACATCAATCTTGTTCCTGATTTTACAATCAGCAGATATGATTCCTTGTTTTATGATGCTACACTCTGATGGCTGTTTTTTTTTTGTTGTTGTTGTTGTTGTTGTTTTGTTTTGTTTTTCTCTGAGCTCTTTCTGTTAATTGAATTTGTGTCAGGCCATAAACACAGTGAAAAAGTAGACTGGACTATGTGCAACTCCAACCCATCACTAGTATCATTCAAGGAACGCTGTCTCAAGAGGAGACACATGGTGCCCCCCAGGAACCCAACTACCCTTTCACCTGCACTCCTCCACAAATGCATGTTCATCTGCTGAGCAGCCTCTTCAACTTGTCAAATAAACAACCCCTTGTTTCCTAAGCCCTTTTCCATTCTTAAATTTTAATGAGGACTCTGGAGAACTTCTACCTAAAAATTAAAATGGAAGTCTTAACTATTTTTAATTCTTTTCAAATAAAACATAAGAATCTATGTTACCGTCTCCAAAACAAACAGAAAAGTGGTGTAGTTTCTATCTTTATACATCTTTGTATCTGGCTGAAAACATCTGGATTCCCATATCTGTTTCTGAATCCAATCTGTTACAATATGTTGTTTTGGTTGAAGTATATTAAGAAATTCGGAATCGCAGAGATCTGCAAATTGCCAAAAAAAAGAGAATACTTCCTTGAAATAGTCTCAAGGACACCACTACCAAATACAGGCTATGCATCCCCAATCCATAATCTCTGAAGTGCCCCAAAGCACTGCGCAATGAAACTCACGAGCATAAAAGCAAACATAGAACCACAACTGTCCCACACATAAGATTTTGAAGTTCGAAGCATTTTGGATGAAAGAACACACAACTTCTGAAGCTTCTAAACACTGTCATTCTTAGCTGTCTATCTTAGACAACTCAAAGAAAGGCGCTCCACAAGTAGTTCTAAGAATATGTCTTACAGGGGAACATGTTTCCTTAAACAAAATGATTCTAATAGACTAGCAAATGTTGTTAAGCCACATGTCATAGGCATGTTATCAGACACTAGACAGGATAATCACTCCTTATGTTGCCCTTCTTGGCTCTCTAGACTGTACATCAACTAGATCTTATGAAGTACTTTGAAATCCATTAAAACTCTGACTATAAAGAGGTTTGTATTGGTAGCCATTCCATTGAGTGGAGTACTTATTATGCTTGGACAGTTTGGATTTGCAGCGTATAAAGCATAAATCATGCCTTGAAGAAACAAATTCTTCTTCTGGGCCCTTCTATCTATAAAAGGGCCTTAAGTGGTCTTTTATGCCTTCTGGGCTGGTTTGAAGTTTTTGTGTTCATGTACTTTTCATAGGGAGATTATTTCCACAGACTCTGAAAGAACTCTGTCAACCATTAAAGTTTAAGAAAATTTCATTAAAGGCACTTTGAGTTGCTTCTTAATGCTTTTCCAAGGGACTCTCCTACTTCTCAAGAATATACAATAAGGAGTGGAGAGGTGTGCAGACTTCTTTTCCGTTAGCATATTTTGAAAAGGACCACACTCTTCCACTTTATGGCAATATGCCCTTAAATAATCAAAATCTTTTAAAAAAAATAATTATAAATATCTCTCCTTTGTTTATTATCACATATGGTTTAATTTTTACTCATGTCATGGATAGAAATTCTGTCTCGAGGACTGTAAATCATGCTCCATTGGTAGCATTCGAGGGTCTCACCACAGAGGTCAGCCTAGGAACTCAAATGTAGCACTCTGAGCATCATCTTCTATTGGAAAGAAAGTTGGTGATGCGTGGGTTTTCTTCTTGGCACACTTCCAAACAGAAGGCAAACCATCTCCCCACCACTGAACTATGTTTCAAAGAAAAACAAACGAATAATACAAATAAATACAAATAACAAGAAAATATTAAAGATGTTAATTAAATGAGAACTCTTCCTAAGAAAATTGTTTTATTGGAGTGGAGTCATATAAGACTGCAATCCCGGGCACTTGAGTCCTCGTTCCTCAGCACGTTTCTTGTGGTTATCTATTCTGTTCTGTGCTCTAACACGCTAGCACTGTAACTGCACTCGAAGCATAATACTGGTTCCACATCACAGAGCAAATCCTCATATCTTTGTCCTAGTATCTTCAGCTTCTTGATTGTCAAGCCAGACCATTGTATCTGCTGCATGAACTTGTAAATAGTAATAACACTTTTTGTAGACATTTTAAACCATTGCCTCCGTCAAGGAAAAAAAAATAAGCAGCTACACACTTTGTTAGAAATGCTCTTAGGATTTTGTTGTTGACCTGCAAGTTTCTAAATGTGTATCTTTATCTTCACATTTAAATTTTTCTCATGACTAAGGATATAAACTGGAACTCTGGTTAGATGGGAGCTCATTCCATGTCCCCACGAGCCCATTAAGTGAATCTAGAAACTATGATGTCAAATGAATGATTCTTTATAGGGACCTTCTGCTAATTTCAAGCACATACAATGTATTTATTTGAATTCTGCTCAAATCAAATAGAATGTAAGGTTACCAGTGTACCAATGCATCATACTGTAGCAGATAAAAGCAGAGATGTGAAGACTTTTACAAGGTTGATTTTGGTCTAGCCTTGATTGAACCCTAAATTTTTGTATCTTATATTCTCTCTGTTAAAATGGGAATGAAATGTGGCCTCTTTGATTACATGTCATCAGTGAAATAATACTGTTTTTTGTGTGTGTGCATACGTGTGTGTGTGTGTGTGTGTGTGTGTGTCCACAAGCACAAGAGAGAGAGAGAGAGAGAGAAAGAGAGAGAGAGAGAGAGAGCCTGTGGCATGGTTTTCATTTAATCTTCAAACAATCCTCTGATGTCAATACTGTTATTATACTCAGTGTTCAAATGAATAGACAGGCAGAGGTTCTGTAGTTTGTTGATATCACACAGATGGTAGATGGTGAGCATTTAAACATGGTCACTGGAGCTTGCACATCATTGGCCCACTATGTTGTATGTAAAGCAGTTAGGCAGCTGCCATTACTTAAAATGTAAATGATTTAATCTAGGCAGTCCTTATTCTCTTATATGCAATTTAAAATAAAATCTAGGCCACTTTTTTAGCAAAATAATTAACATTACCTGTGCTCAGTTAAAATTAGATAGATATCTGCCTTTTTAGATTTATTTTGAAAAAGAAAAGTCACTTTTTAAAACTTTTTCTTCCCTTCAATTTTGGAAAGCAGTAAGAATCAATGAGATGAAGGATCTGAGTTTTTTTCTTTTCTGTTTGTGTTAATTTCTTCCTGGTGACCTTGGAGTCCTTATTTATAGCTCTCTTTGAAGATTAGAGAAACCTAGGTTGCTTATTGCCCAAATCTTCAGATAAAGATCTATTGACAGATATTTCTGACGTCAACTCATATGAAACTGCTCGGTTATGAGGCCATGGAAACAGAGGTCATTTCTACTGAAGAATAGATTACTCCAGCTTCATCATGAAAAGAATATTCTCCTTGGAAATACCCAGGCGAGTTTGCATTTTGAATAGACACCAGCTGTGATGGAAAAGAACAGTCTAAGCTTTCGGATCCCCGTAGTCTGCAGGTCTTGCTCACACAGCAGGGAATGGGAAAGAAATGGTATCAAGTATTTCAGCATAAAAAAAATGTATTCTTATATTCAGTGAAATAGATTAAGTATCCAAAAGAGAATGCCAAGCACATTGGAGCATTAGGTCTGATGACTCTGGTCACCATACCCCTCCCCATGTGACTGGCCAGCCCTACTGAGGAGGTCCAACACTCCTGACCATGGTGACTCCAGCTGATACACTCAGAAAACACACTTTCCTTGACATGCATGGTTTAAGGTAATCAGTGGTAATTAGTAGGAAGAAACCTCAGAGGCTTCTTCAGCTGACAAGTGCCCGGGGGAAAAGGGCAGCTGTTCTGACCTTCCTTCCTCTGGGATTTGAGGTCCAACAGCTCTGACTTTTTGTTCTCCTGGGCACACACATCCCATAGTCTCACACAGGCAGAGAGAGCCTGGCTACCCACCATGTGTATACATGCTTCTCCACTCCTGTAGAGTTTTCCTTTTCTGTGGATGATGGCTTTGAAGAAAGCTCTTCATCCTTCTCAGGGTGGGTAATGATTTCCCCAGGAACCTCCTCCTATGAACTGCTACAGACCTGTTCAGGCCAGCCCCTTCATGGATGTCATTCAGAAAATACAGCACTAAACATTGAGCCCTAGCTCCCTCTCCCAACAAACAGCAACAGGCCTCTGTAGCCTAGGACTGGTGCCTTTCCCTGACCTGGGGAATAGAGTCAATTTTTTAAATTCTCCATTTTCCACTCAGGAAGAATGGTAAATTCTCCATTTTTCACTCAGGTGGGTAGGGACTACTGAATCTTTCTAAATAAGCTTCTTCAGGCGAGCAGAAGTGATGGATTAAGGGTCTTGACAATCAAATGTTTCCCTGGAGGGGGTGGGGGGGATGGAAAGCAAAGGTGTTAGGCAGGATAAATAGAAAGGAAAGATGGGAGTTGGGGATCTTTGCATTTGGTTTTAGGAAGAGCCAATAAATATCCCTGCATGATATCCAAGACAGTACTTAGTGGAGTTTTTGTTGGTGGATTTTTTTGTTTTTTGTTTTTTTGTTTTTTGTTTTTAAATCATTCTGGCATTGAAGACAGTTTTCTATGATTTCATTATCAACATTTAGTACTTCCACTATAGTAAGTAAAATGATCTTCATATAGCCTCAGTTAGTTCTATAAAATCTATAAGTTGTGCAACATTGTATTGGCTGTTAAAATGCATATGACTATTGCTCTCTGCCTTAGCAGAACTCTAACAGAACACCTTCAAAGCATCCTCCTTCAGCAAACGGTGAACCTATGCCTTGCCTCACTCTGGTAGAGCAGTTCCCGTCCTTCTGTCGGTGGCAGTATGCTCTTCCTTGTGTCAGTTTCAGAGGTGGCGAAATTAGTGTCCAGAATAAAGTTGGGCTTGAAGGAACAAGGAAGGCATCCCAGATGGACAGATCCCTGGAGTACATATTCAAGTTATGCTCAACATATCACAATTCTCTGAACCTTTAGTCTCCATCACAAACGCTAAATAAACAGAGCAATTTCCAATTTGAAAACACTAAGCAAATTATCTTTATGAGCCACCATTTTCTATTGTTAATGTTGCTATTCTTTCTCCACAATCGCTAACGTTGATTGTTAAGCAAAATAGGATCGGCCAGCTAGAATTTTGAGTTTTTATTTTTGAATGTGGAAATATGTTAAAGAGGGTGAAGACTGGAGCAGCTGGAGGCCTTCTCTGCCTCGAGCGCTCAGCAGTGGTCGCTCTATTCTATCAGGCAAGTTATTGTGAGTGCAAAGAAGTTTGCAGTCAAATGGAGAGATATGCCAGTACAGACACACAACTTTCATTCATGCAAAAAGTATTTACTGTGGAAGGGAGTTTTCGGGTGCTGTAATTGCTCAGGGAACAAATGTAAATTCCACAGTGGATGTACACACAGATGATACACTAGAACCTTTAGAAAGAATTAGAGAAGGCATCATAGAGTAAAAGCTCTATTTGAGAACTGAATGGGAGATTGTCACTGTAAGCACAGGAGATACAAAATCATTTCAGCCCCAGAAATATCAACTGGAGGCCAGAAAGGGGAACAGAGCTATTCTGAGATCTTAAAGCAGATTGGTGTTAAAGATTCAAGTGCGTGCATATGTGTGTGTGTGTGCCCACGTGTGCATGCACAAGTGTGTATGTGTATATGTATACATGCGTGCATGTGCTGTGTGTGTCTGTGTGTGTTGTGTGTGTGTCTATATGTATGCATATGTGTGTCTAAGTGTGTGTATGTATACATGTGTATGTGTGGTGTGTGTATGTGTGTGTATATTTGTTATGTGTGTATATGTGTACAGCAATGTGTGGGAGAGTATTGTGAATACGATGATCTAAAGAACAGGAAATCAAGAGTAAAGGACAAAGGGAGGGAAGAAGGATAGATCGAAATCACAAGAGGAAAAGAAAGGAAATGCAGAGGGAGGCCAGAGCGAACCAGAGGGTGGTGTCAGGAAGGCACCATGTACACAAGTATGGAAGTGACATGGAGAAACCCATTATGATTTACAACGAATATGAATACTAATAAAATTTAAAAATAGTTGTGTTAAATAGAAAATTCAGGCCTCTTGATGTCTGGGCTGAGCAAATAGCTGTTTGTCCTTTGTCCTCACCCCTGACGGGGATGTGGAAGAGGGCTGGAGGCAGAGGAGAGGCAGAAAGGACAAGCATCACTTTGTGCCAGCACACTCAGGTCGGGGAGGCTGTCCACTGAGCAGCTCGGGCACCGGATCATGGTGAAGCAAAGTCAGTTGAAAACGTCTGACAGAATTGTGGCTTCTGAAGGGCATGGGGTTTCCTTAGGAAACAGGAAAATCGGGGCATTTCAGGGATGAGAGGTAGTATGGAAAGAGGAAACTAAACAAAGAACAAGTGACCAGTTTGTAGGAAGAAAGTGTAGTGGGAAAGTGTGGAACCGTAGAAATCAAGCGAAAAGAATTTTGAGAAGAGAGAGGTAAATGGAGCCTCCCTCAGAGAGCTCAGATCAAAAGGTAAAGACATGGGAACCAACAACTCTTTACAAGAAAATCTAACGTGTGTGTGTGTGTGTGTGTGTGTGTGTATGTTTGTGTGTGCATGTGTGTGCGTGCGTGTGTGCGTGCGTGTGTGCGTGTGAGTGCATGTGAGTGCGTGTGCGTGTATGTGTGTGTGTGTGTGTGTATCCGAGGGCTACTGCAGAGATCTGCTTGGCCTTTAATTCACAGCAGAATGATGAAATTCTGGATAATCTGTGTATCACTTCTCTTTTGTCACGTTCTTTTCCCCTCCTCCTCTCATCTCTCTCATGTTACAGCATTGTCCATTTTGAGTTAACCCTCAGGATGGACTGTCGATATAAAATTGAAGTATATCAACTTCTCTCCCATCCCAGTTGTTCCTGTCAGTCCTGCCCCAAGCCTTGCTCCCCCCTCCCCCCTCCCCCCGCAAGAGGCAAGTGTAGCCTCTTAGATGTTTGCGTTTTTTCTTTCATCTTCAACTTTCCTTCCTTAGCAATGACTTTAAGGGGGGGAGAATCTTCACAGCGGATCCATATTGGAATCAACGGACTCCTCAATGAACAGGTGCGTAGGAAACAGTTCAGAGTGGAACTTTAGCTTGCGTGGAAGGTGGTGGGGTCATGGAAGGCTTCCGGGCTGCTCCTCTAAGATGGCCTCTTACTATGACACAACCCTTGCCTGAGGAAGAAAGCAAGTTCACGTAAAGATGTCTGCCCCTCTCATCCCCCATTGCCATACTAAGCCCCTGGAAGACTTAAAGGTCACAAACATTTATTATATTGGTAATGTTCCTTTTGGAAAGTATATTTTTGGCAGATTTCAATGTACTTAGTTGCTAACACAATAGCCAAAGAACACATATCCTCTATCTTGTTTAATGCCAATTATTCTGTCATGATTTTGCTTGGAGCTATTGAAATACCTTCAAGTGTGGCTCAGGACAGACAAGTTCAAGTCTACCAAGGCTGTATATCTCCATGCCTACTGAATCAGCTGTTCCCTATTAAATTTTTAAGCAATATTAATGACCGACTTCTCTGCAGCCAAGTGGTTTGATTATGCTTTTGATTTAATTCAGCTTAGGAAATGGAAAACAATCTCATTAATCATTTTTGAAGACCCAGTTTATGTATGCAGTATAGATATGTTACTTCCTAAAACACTCTCTGCTGAAGTTCTCTGATTTAAACAGAAAGACTAGTTCATTGGCAAGAAAAAAAATGTTACAAACTATAGTTTTAAAAGCAAAAGTAAATGACAAGAGGATTTGTCTATTCTAATATGTAATTGGAAAACATTAATTTTTGTTCACTGTATCATTTATAATGTCATGCTTTATGAATATGTTTTGTATCTCATGTAAATTAGTTATGCTCATAATCCTCTATTTACATATAAGCCTCAGGGAGCAAGGTTCCTAATAAATGCATTGTGAAAAAAAGATACTTTCATCAAAAGAGGGAGGGGGGAGTGCATCAGCCCAAAGATATCCTAATAGCAGAGACCAGGACCAGAGACCTGCTTTGGTCCTGGCCAAAGACCTCAGTGACATGAGATTCCCGAGAGATAGGAAGCCATCAGTTAGCAAAGCTCTCCCTTTGCTAACACAAAGTTCAATTTGTGTGATATAATAAATGCAGAAGACAAGTCTCGTAAGTGGTCTGACTAGAAAAATAAGGTGAACTGATAATAACTATGGTATTTGAAGGAAAGTCCTCCTCCAAGAAGTCGAAGCATTACTCCAAAGTCATGATGGCAAACTTATCAGAAAAGATCTCAGCACAGAAATGGTGGCCTAGTATGATTTCATCTTCCCTGAGGTACCATCAAGGCTCATTAAGTAGAAGAGGCATTTATAGACCCATAAGACTGTCAGAGCAGAAAGGGTCATTGCCCGTCCATCCTCCTAATTTTACAAGGGATGGAATCTAGGCGGAATCTAGGCCCATTTATTCAAGCCAACAGCACTGTGTGGATTCTGGCACAAGGACAGCTATTCTGAGAGAATGGATACCTAGAACTAGACCTACAGGCTCCAGTGGAGTGGTGGGCTTTGCATGCCATATAGGAAAAGCATGGTGCATAGATGGCTGATGTGGCAGGAGTAGTAATGCCAAAGAGGTAGGGGTGACACAGAGCTGACAGTAGTCCGCTGATAGTCCCAGTTATCTGGGACAATCTAGGTAAAGAGTGAGTCCCGAGAGAGAAATAGTTACATAGCTTCTCTCCAGATATAGATATCCTATCTGTAGAAAGAATGGAACTCTAACAAAAGCCACACATGGCTTCAATCTTAGATGCTCATTAGGTCAAAAACTAGATACTCAATGCTAAGTTAGAATGGATGTTTGAGGTAGATGTTGCAGCATGAAAGGGATGGACAACGCTGCATCCCAGCACAGTCAGAGCTGCTGGAGGCAGAAGAACAACTAAAACCTAGTCTGCTTGGCTAGAGCACTGTGTTCCTCCTCTGAAGGGAGGGATTATCTGAGAAACACCAGTCTGTGAAAAGTTACAGGTTTGATCTGTGAGGACAAGAGGGCTTCACATCTCACGAAAAAGTCGCTTCTAGCATCCTAGGCTCAACTTGCTATAAAACAGCTCTGTGCACTGTCAGGTACCTTCTCATGTGACACTTGTCTTGGTCTACCTGAGATGCGATCATAACAATTGTACAGAAAAAAAACCTTATAATCAACTTATTTCTCACAGTTACAGACCCTTAGAAGCTCAAGACCAATTGGCTAGCAGATTCAGTGCTTGCTGGATATGAAGACAGCCATGTTTTTCTTCTGTAATCTCTTATGCTATAGGATAATCGTGATCTCTGGGGCTCCTTTTTATATGGGCATTAATTCTTTATAATGAAATTACCTCCCTTATTAATTACTTTTCTCATTATTGTAAGAAAAACAGTGTAAGGAATGAAGGGCTTTTTTCGGCTCACAGTTTGATCATATGGTCCGTTGCTGTGAGGAATCCAGAACACAAGTCAGTGTGTCTGTCACGTTGTAGCCACAGTCGGGAAGCTGGTAGGTAAAAGCTGAAACTCGGCTTGCTTAGCCTTTTAGTTCAGTCTGGGAACTTCCAACCTATGGGATGGTGGTAGGTATGTCTTCCTACCACAGAGACAGGTCTCATAGGCGGTCCCAGACCCTGTCAAGTTGATCATCAGTATTAACCATTCATCCCCCCAAAGTCCCCACCGTCAAACAGAATCACATGAGCATCAGTACAGTTTTGAGAAGACACATGTATTTTATCTGTAGCAGTGGCTAAACTGAGTCTAGGGATTTCCTAGCAATTTTTCAATATCACTTCATTATCTACACAGGGATAGAGGAAGATATAGAAGAGAATTTGCTCTTTCTTTCCGCATTAGTGAGACGTGTGTTCTCATGAGTTCATATGCATTGCAATGCATGCCTGTAGTAAGAGACCTTTGAATTCTGGATCTTAGCATCATTTCTGGAAAGCAGAGAAAAGCAAAGAACAACGAAAATATTATCAGAATGTACCACAAATTTTAAGTACATGGGATGATTTGGGAATTAATATTAGTCAATTTGTCATGTAGTGAAACCATTCAAAGAACCTTTGGCATGGTGTGATGTGGTGCATGTTACCGGTGAGCTTAACCAGACTGTTCTTCCTATGTGCTTGACTGAAGGCTGGAGCAGTATAGATGTTCTGTGTGTGTGCATGCACATGTGTGTGCGCATGTGCATAAATGAATACACACATATGTGAAATTAACACTTGAAGGAGGAGACTAAGTGAAGCTGAAGAAGCAGACCTTCATAATGTGATGAGCCTTATCCTAAAGATGGTACCCAAATAGTGTAGCTACGGATCCCTGCTTGAGTTTCTATCCTTCTGCCTTGTGGAATTTGTAATTGAGATGGCAAAAGCTGACATTTCCAGGTTGCTGATCTGTCCTACAAATTTTAGACTTGCCAGACCCACACAGCCCCAAGAGATAACTCCCCAAAACAAATGGCTGTTATCTATTATGTCTATCCTGTCTGTCTGTCTGTCATCTCATTATCATCTATCATATCTATCATCTATCTCTATTATCTCTATCTATCGATCGATCATCATATATCTATCATCTATCCACCATCATTAATTTATCTTTTCAATTCTGGAAATTCGTGACAATTTTCACACTGCACCAGTCCAATGCAGAAATATCTTTAGTGTTTTAAGCAGGTTTGCCTAGGTGGACCACTATTAAATAGCCTTTGGCGTCCTGGTGTGAAGAATGTGCTATTAGGGAAACATGCCTCAGCACATTGTACTTAACTTCTAATGCCAGTGCTTGACTAATTTTGCTCAATTTTGATTCACAATGAATTTTTCCTCTGTTGAATTCCTTTCTGTCAGAAGTTCTTCAAGCCGCGTTGTAGTGCGAATGTGTGGAAAGTCAGGGGCCTTAGCAACTAGCCGGATGTGATGATCTGAAAGACTCCTTCATGAATAGTGTTCTAGACGATCACAGAGTTTCACCAAGCACATTCAGTGTTTCAAAAAGAGCCAAACAGCTGATTTCTCATAAACTATAAAACACTTAATTAAACTAGAGACTTGAAAAAAATCATCCCTACTCTGATTTTTATGATTTCTTAAGAGCTGCATGCAGCACAAAATGACCTTACAAGTTTCAGAAATAAGAGAGAGAAATTAAATGATTTTGAGTACTGGTTCCAATCATCTAGCTGACTGAAGTTTTAAAAGAAAAAAAAAAAACATGTCAAGTTGTGTCACACCTACTCAAAAGTGTCCAAGGGTTTCTGAACTCGCTCTGAGAGCTCTCTCAAGTTACACAGAGAGCCACTTGATCAGCACTTACAACTATTCCTCCTGCTTACCACTTAAGCCTATCCCCAGAAAATATTCTCTTAGCTCGTTTCCCACCCCTGCTTGTGTGTGTGTGTGTGTGTGTGTATGTGTGAAGATACTGGGACATTTGAAGAATTGTTCTGTGTAATTCTGGGGGCTAGCAAGTCTGTGATCTGCAGAGGAGGCTGCAAGGCTAGAAGCCAGGGAAGAGTTGGTATCTCTGCCTAACTGTTGGGAGACAATGTTATGCCTACATAGTTACATTAGATTCTAACTTTGTACCAGATATATTCACGTGAATTCTGCAGGGCAGGCTGACAGGCTAGAGACAAGAGAAGAGGTGACCTTTCAGCTTGAGTGAGACAGAACTTCTGTCTTTGCTTTTAAAGCTTTCAATTGATTGGATAAGACCCTCTTCATACTATATTGGATAACCTACTTTAAACCAAGTCTATGAATTTAAATGTTAACCACATCTAAGAAACACCTTAAAAGTGGCACCTAGACAGATAGTTGACCAAATAACTAGATACCATGGCTTAGTAAAGTTAACATATGAAGTTAACGATTAAGTTGGTATACTTTGAAGAAATAAACATCTGTATAAAGAAATAATGGGATAAAGGAGAAAAGAATAGTGTAGCAATAACAACAAAGAGGAAGGAAGGCCTCTCCTCATGGTTAGTCTGACCTAATGCTGATAGGAACTTTATTCTCTGAAAACAGAAGGGGGTGGCTTCCTGGAATCAGGAAGCAAGGAGATGAGTTGGCATAACACAGCGTTGAACAGTTAGAACAGCTAAGAAATGGCAGCTGAGCTGGTTATGTATGCGGGATATGCGATCAGTTAGATAGATCTAGCCACCGAAGCCAGATAGATAGACATTGTTGTTAGACCCTAAGTAATATTGGGCATCTATTTCTATGGCATCTAATTGTATTAGGTAATCTAAAATGCAATCTAAAAATGACTGGAAGTATACAGGAGGATGTGTTAAGTCATGTGGAAATATAAACCCATTTTATAGAAGATACTTCTGCACTTGTGGATTTTGCACTCTGTAAGAAGTCCATGAATCTCTTTCCTCAGATACCGAAGGAAGGATGACTGGGCTTGCTTAATTGTTAAAACAACCATTTCTTCTCAGACCAGTGAATATGCATCCTATGTGTTTATGATTATTCAACATTATTTGCCTTTTCCTGACTTTCTGAAGTTATAAACAACTTTAGAAAAATGTCATGAGATAGTCAGTACTGTTTAATGTGTGTGTGTGTGTGTGTGTGTGTGTGTATGTGAAGATAAAAAGGACTGGCACGTGCCTTGTCATGTGTATGGAGATCAATGAGCAATTTGCATGAGGTAGTTGTTGTCTATTATATGGGTTCTGGGGATCAAATTCAGGTTGTCCGGCTTGGCCATAGTGTCCAGATAAAGAGCTGTCTTTCCATGGAGTCAGGAATACCAGGCCGACCACACGTGCTTTCTAAAGTGAGATCCAATGCCTATTAGTCCTGCTGCAGCGTTTGGAAGAGTGCATCTCTTCTCATAACCTCTGTAACAGCCTGGCACTCAGAGCAGGCCAGCACAAGGTTATCCTCCTTCCTTCCTGATTTTACATTAATGTAATTCCTGTAATTACATTAGACATATACGTTGCCATCTATATATCATAAAATTATATATACACATATACAAATTTCTTTCCCCTTTTTAACTCTACATAGTAAATATGTTTGTTGTGATAATTACCAAGGCCAATTATGGGCAAGACCTGGGCAATTCTTAGAAGGAATTATGTGTATGTTTTTTAACCGACAGTTGCTCTTTGACTATCTACCAAACAAATATACAACTGTGAGTCCAGTGAACTTTCCCTTTATTTTGTGAAATGCCTGGTGTATTCATTATGATATTTTGCTATACTATTGTAGCTGTTCTGCTTCATTGTGGTTTGTTATTTTTCTTGTTTATCTAGCATATGCGTTCTTGTTTTTCCTAACGAAGACTGAGATAGATGCTTCTGAAAGATACGGGTTTTTTTTTTTTTTTTTTTTTGAGTGATTTTTGAATGATACTAAAAATTGCCATTATATATTGGATTCCTACTCCGCTCTTCATGCATACTATTTTTAATATTGGTGATTTTAAGTTAAATGAAGTTTAAGTGTGTAAGGCTCAGAGAAGTTGTTCAGTCACTTACGTAAGATATCCAGTCTGTGGATAGCAGAACATAATTTGAATTCAAATCATTAGATGCTGGGCTATATATACTCTGTCATGTTAATTACACCAGCTCATCTTGTCCTTTAACAATAACAGCAGAAAATATTTTGGAAATGAATTTATTATATACATTTAACACTATAACATTTGGTGCTTACAAAGCAGACACGACTGGCACTTTATAAAAGAGGCAAAAAGAAGCCCAAAGTGTCCAGTAATACAGGAAAGTTAAAGAACCAATGAGACTGAATCCATAGGAGCACGTACTAGTGATTCCTATCTGATGGAGAGCCAGATTCACAGAGATCAGGGGTGTGCCGATGGTGGCTCAGTGGCTACGTGTCCAGCTGGGTCTCACCAGTCTTCGGATGGCCATCTTCCTGGCCTTAACAAGAGTAGCTGAACATTATTTTAAAATATGGAGTTATTAATGACTCTTGAAGGATGCAAGAGCTGTATGGTAAGAACTCTAAGCATTTACTCTGTGTGAAAATTATAGTGAATGCAAGAGGAGCAGAAGAAACATATTAAGAGCATTAAGTAACCATTTCACACCATGAAGAATAACTGCAGACCCCTGAGGAACCGCACTAAGACGATCCAACCAAGCATGTAGAAATCAGAAATTGGATCGCTCCGTGGAAACAAATGCCAAGGTATTATTTAATCTGTGCAATAAGTGTACCCTTTTAAGCTGACTTATTTTCTATTCCTTTCCCTCTGTGTGTGATAGCCAATTCTCTTTGGTCACTTTCCCTATAATTTTAAGTGCAAGCAATCATGACCTTATGAGTCGAATACCATGGCTTTCTAACCTGAAGATTAGGGACCTAAGAAAGTCCATTTCTAAATTTCAAATTGTTCCTGGATCTTTCCTTATATTTTTTTAGCAGTGAGTAGTGAGTATTAGCATTTACACCAACAATATGTGTTTTTATTGTTCAAGCAGAATGTGACACCCATCCTGACTGTCCATGAAAAGTGCTATAGTCACATACAGCCATTGTCTTCTCTGGCAGAAATTCCACTTCTTTATGTCTACATCATGTGGAGCAGTCTACTTTGAGATAGAGGAACAATAATAATGAAATTAAGTTATGTTCTTATAGAAGATCAAATTTCATTATTTTTTTAAAAGGAGGGCACTATTGGTCTGATGGTACTCTAATATAGTTACCTATCCAAAGGAATATGTGTTGCTAAATTTATATTGAGTATGACTGAACAGCTCTGTATGCTATGGAGTATATTTTAAAATTGCCGATATTTCTAGTTCTGTATGGAATTAATTGGCTAAAATAAAAATGTATAGACATGCCAGAAGTGAAGGCAATTCTCTGTGTGGACCTCCTCTGAAGTTCTTTGAGATGCACGTCTTTTTCTTTGGTGTTAATGGAATACTTACATCTTAAAGTAGGCTTTGTTTCCTTGTTACCTTTTAAAAGACATTTATTTTTGTAAAAAGTACTGTGGTGGTTTGGATGAAAATGGCCCCCAATAAGTCCATAGGCAGTGGCAGTTAGAAGGTGTGGCCTTGGTGAAGTAGGTGTGGCCTTGAAGGAGGAGGTGTGCATTATGGGATGAGCTTTGAGGTCTCAGAAACTCAAGCCTGGCCAGTGTGTAACTGTTATTTCCTGCTGTCTTTAGATCAAGATGTAGAACTCTCAGCTATCTCTTTGGCACTATGCCTGCCTATATGCCACCATGCTTCCTACCATGATGATGATAGACTAAACCTCTAAAATGTAAGCCAATCCCAATTACATATTTTCCTTTATAAATGTTGCCATGGTCATGGTGTCTCTTCACAGCAAGAAACCCTCACTAGGACATTCTATAAATCTACTTATTTGCTTTACTGAATGCACTAATAGATATATTTAAAGATTCATTTATTTTAATCTTATATATTTGCCTGCATAGATATATGTGTACTATGTGTGAACTTTGTGTTTGTAGAGGCCAGAAGTAGGTGTTAGATTCCCTGGAACTGAATCCCCATAACTAGAACAGCTATGAGTGACCATGGAAATGCTAAGAATCAAAACCAAGTGTACTTTTATAGCAGCCAGTCCTCTTAGCTGCTGAGACTTCTCTTCGGCCTATACAATATATTTAATGTGTTCTGTTTGTGTACATGTATAGCATACCTATAATTCAGTATGTTAGTGGGAAAATTGTTAAAATACATCTATTCTGAGTATTTAGCAATTGGAGGAGAAATAATATATAGGGAGTTGATTAAGCCTTTGATGAGATATTATACCCCAACTCAGTATAAAGAAGAGGAGTATTGAAATTCTAAGAGTTGACAGTCAAGTTAAGAAAGAGAAGCCTGTTTCAGACACTAGAAAATAGCTAGAAAATTTACTCTGGGAACTAATTCTGATAAACACCTAAAGATGATTGTAAGTCAAGATCAGATTCAGGTGGTCAAGTGAATTTTGGAAGCAAGATATTAAGTAAGGCAAAGTCAGAAGTGTTGGGTAACAGCTTCAGTAGGATGCTGGCCCAGAGGGAATCTTATGTAAAACAGAGATGCCTATAACATAGCATGACTCCCCCTCTTTTCTCACAGCACTGTTAGGCAACTGGAACACAAAGATGCTTCAGGGCTCAGGTATGTAAATGTAGCATGGGAAACAAAGTCAGCAGGGCATGCAACTCTACAAGGGTAGGTAGAGAGGCCCCACAGTGACTGGTGAATGGAAGGTCTAGATTATGCATCAAATCTCTAGGCAATCCTGAAAGTCTATGCTTCTGTCTGTATAGAAAGTATTAGTCAATAAATATTTAATATCCCATCACAGTTTTAGGTAAGATTGTCATTTAAAGGCAAAACCAGATTTTGAGGTAAAGTCGAATGCTGAGGCAGATAATATGTTTCATGTGCCATATGACTGCTCTCAGACAAAAGGGACTGCCTTTCGCGATGGCGGTTTTTCTTTTTTTTCTGTCCTTTTGACAGGATAAAGGCTCCCTTGCTTGGTCTGCAAGCTTCTGAGACTGTCAACAGCGAGCTTCACACTGCATTTGCACAGAAAGTAGAAAGACTAGGAAGTCCCAGTTCTCAAAATCAAGGAAGCAAAACGGAGCAAAGGAGCCTGGGATGTAGTGGGGCTATTTTTAGGCACCACAAAGCGTTTGCGGTGGCATGACGGGTGTTCCTGCATGATGTAGGGAGAGAAGAGGGATGATGCATGCATTTCATGGGGCTGGGAGGCTTACTAAGTCTGCACAGAGTTTAACCTTGAAATGTGACTGAAAATCCAGCAAGCACTCTGAGAGTAAAAGAAGACTAAAAAACTCCAGGCCGAGGATGCGGGTGAGCACACAAAGAAGTGCGAGAAGTCGGGCGTGGAGAGAGAACTGTAATGTAAGACAGAGCACCTGGCCATGACTTGGTAGAAGGATGTTAAAGCGGGAGTCAGGGAAAGCTTTAGAAGGCTGTCACCACAAGACTGACAAGAAGGAGACAGATTGGAAAAATGATTTGAAAACAGGACTTGGTTGTGCATTGGAATTTTTCTTTTATTTATTTTTTGTATGCTTTAGCATATTTTTATTAGATATTTTCTTTATTTACATTTCAAATGTTATCCCTTCCTCCCCCCCCATCTACTCACTCACCCCTGCTTCCCAGACCTGGCATTCTCCTACACTGGGCATCAACCCTTCATAGGACCAAGGTCCTCTCTTCTCTTTGATGTCCTACAAATCCATCCTTTGCTACCCATGTGGCTGGAACCATGGATCCCTCCATATATACTTTTTGGTTGGCGGCTTAGTCCTGGGACCTCTGGGGGTACTGGTTGGTTCATATTGTTGGTCCTCCTAATAGGGGGCTGAAAACCCCTTCAGCTCCTTGGGTCCTTTCTCTAGCTCCTCCATTGGGAACCCTGTTCTCAGTCCATTGCTTGGCTGTGAGCATCCACTGCTGTTCTGGTCAGGCACTGGTAGAGCCTTTCAGGAGACAGCTATATCAGGTCCCTGTCAGCAAGCACTTGTTGGCATCCACAATAATGTCTGGGTTTGGTAACTGTGTATGGGATGGATCCCCAGGTGGGGCAGTCTCTGGATGGCCTCATCCTTCTAGATGGCTTCAGTCTCTACTCCACACTTTGTTTCTTTACCTCCTCCCATTGGGTATTTTGTTACCACTTCTAAGGACTGAAGCATCTACACTTTGGTCTTCCTTCTTCTTGAGTTTCACGTAGTCTGTGATTTGTATCTTGGGTATTCTGAGCTTCTGGGCTAATATCCACTTATCAGTGAATGCATACCATGTGTGTTCTTTCTGTGTTTGAGTTACCAAACTCAGGATGATATTTTCTAGCTGCATTCATTTGCTTAAGAATTTCATGAATTCATTGTTTTTAATAGCTGAATAGTACTCCATTGTGTATATATACCACGATTTCTGTATTCATTCCTCTGTTAAGGGACATCTGGGTTCTTTCCAGCTTCTGGCTATTATAAATGAGGCCTTTATGAACATAGTGGAGCATTTGTCCTTATTACATGTTGGAGCATCTTCTGGGTATATGCCCAGGAGTGGTATAGCTGGGTCCTCAGGTAGTACTATGTCCACTTTTCCAATGAACCACCAAACTGATTTCCAGAGTATTGTACTAGCTTGCAATACCACCAGCAATGGAGAAGGATTCCTCTTACTCCACACCATCACCAGCATCTGCTGTCACCTGAGTTTTTGATCTTAGCCATTCTGACTGGCATGAGGTAGAATCTCAGTGTTGTTTTGATTTGCATTTCCCTGATGACTAAGGATGTTGAACATTTCTCTAGGTGCTTCTCAGCCATTTGGTATTCCTCAGTTGAGAGTTCTTTGTTTATCTCTGTAACCCATTTTTAATAGGGTTATTTGGTTCTGTGGAGTCTAACTTTTTGAGTTCTTTGTATGTACTGGATATTAGCCCTCTATCAAATGTAGGGTTGCTAATGATGTTTGCCCAATCTGTTGGTTGCCATTTTGTCCTTTTGATAGTGTCCTTTGCCTTACAGAACCTTTGCAATTTTATGAGGTTCCATTTGTCAATTCTTGATCTTAGAGCATAAACTCTTGGTGTTCTGTTCAAGAAATTTTCCTCTGTGCCCATGCACTCGAGGCTCTACCCCACTTTCTTTTCTATTAGTTTCAGTATATCTTGTTTTATGTAGAAGTCCTTGACCCACTTGGACTTGAGCTTAGTACAATGAGATAAGAATGAATCAATTTGCATTCTTCTACATTCTAACTGCCAGTTGAACCAGCACCATTTGTTGAAAATGCTATCTTTTTTCCACTGGATGGTTTTAGCTCCTTTGTCAAAGATCAAGTGACCATAGGTATATGGGTTCATTTCTTGGTCTTCGATTCTATTCCATTGATCTACCTGCCTGTCACTATACCAATATCATGCAGTTTTTGTCACGATTCCTCTGTAGAACAGCTTGAGTTCAGGGATGGTGATTTCCCTAGAAGTTCTTTTATTGTTGAGAATAGTTTTCACTATACTGGGGATTTTGTTATTCCAAGTGAATTTGCAAAGTGCTCTTTCTATCTCTATGAAGAATTGAGTTGGAATTTTGATGGAGATTGCATTGAATCTGTAGATTGTTTTCTGCAAGATGACCATTTTTACTAGGCAATTAATCCTGCCAATCCATGAGCATGGGAGATCTTTCCATCTTCTGATATCTTCTTCCATTTCTTTCTTAAGAGTCTTGACATTCTTGTCATACAAATCTTTCACTTGCTTAATTAGAGTCACTTCAAGGTATTTTATATTATTTGTGACTATCGTGAAGGGAATCGTTTCTCTAATTTCTTTCTCAGCCTGTTTATCCTTTGAGTAGAGAAAGGCCACTGATTTGTTTGATTTAATTTTATATCCAGCCACTTTGCTGAAGTTGTTTATCAGGTTTCTCTGGTGGAATTTTTGTGGTCACTTAAGTATACTATCATATTATCTGCAAATAGTGATATTTTGACATCTTCCTTTTCAATTTATACCCTTTTGACCTTCTTTTGTTGTCTAATTGCTCTGGCTAGGACTTTGAGTACTATATTGAACAGATACAGAGGGAGTGTGTAGCCTTGTCTAGTTCCTGATTTTAGTGGAATTGCTTCAAGTTTCTCTCCATTTAGTTTGATATTGGCTACTGGTTTGCTGTATATTGCTTTTACTATGTTTAGGTATGGGCCTTGAATTCCTGGTCTTTCTAAGACTTTTATCATGAAGGGGTGTTGAGTTTTGTCAAATGCTTTCTCAGCATCTAGTGAAATGATCATGTGTTCTTTTTCTTTGAGTTTGTTTATATAGTGGATTATGTTGATAGATTTCTGTATATTGAACCATCCATGCATCCCAGGGATGAAGCCTACTTGATCATGATGGATGATCATTTTGATGTGCTCTTGCATTAGGTTTGTAAGAATTTTATTGAGTATTTTTACATTGATATTCATAAGGGAAATTGGTCTGAACTTCTCTTTCTTTGTTGGGTCTTTGTATGGTTTAGGTATCAGATCAATTGTGGCTTCATAGAACAAATTGGGTAGTGTTCCTTCTGTTTCTATTTTGTGGCATGGTTTGAAGAGAAACAGTGACACAAAGAGAAGTTGTGACCCAAATGCATTTAACAGATATCTATAGAACATTTTATCCTAAAACAAAAGAATATACCTTCTTCTCAGCACCTCACTGTACCTTCTCCAAAAATTGACCATATAATCGGTCACAAAACAGGCCTCAACAGATACAAGAAGATTGAAATAATCCCATGAAGACTCTCAGATCTCCAAGGACTAAGGCTGGTTTTCAATAACATCAAAACCAACGGAAAACCCAAATACACGGGGAAGCTGAGCAACTCTCTACTCTGTAATAACCTAGTCAAGGATGAAAGAAAGAAATTAAAGAAGCCACAATTGCTCTAATACCTAAACCACACAAAGACCCAACAAATAAAGAGAACTTCAGATCAATTTCCCTTATAAATATCTATGTAAAATACTCAATCAAATTCTCACAATCCAAATTAAAGACTTTTTAGAATTTAATGAACATGAAGCCACAACATACCCAAACTTATGGGACAGAATTAAAGCAATGTTAAGAGGAAAACTCACAGCTCTGAGTGCCTCCAAAAAGAAACTGGGGAAAGCATACACTAGCAGCTTGACAGCACATCTGATAGCTCTAAAACAAAAAGAAGCAAATACATCCAAGAGGAGTAGACAGCAGGAAAGAATCAAACTCAGGGCTGAAATCAACCAAGTAGAAACAAAAAGAACTATACAAAGAATCAACCAAAGCAGGAACTGGGTTTTTGAGAAAATCCACAAGCGAGATAAACCCTTAGCCAGACTAACCAAGGGGTACAGAGACAGTATCTAAATCAGCAAAATCAGAAATGAAAAGGGAGACAAAAACAACAAATACCGAGGAAATCCAAAAAACCATCAGATCCTACTACAAAAGCCTGTACTCAGCAACACTGGAAAATCTGGATGAAATGCACAATTTTCTAGACAGATACTATTAAATCAGGATCAGATAAATGACCTAAACAGTTACTTAACCCCTAATGAAATAGAAAATGTCATTAATAGTCCCCAAACCAAAAAAATCTCAGGATCAGATGGGTTAAGTGCAGAGTATATTGGAATTAAGTGGGTGAGTCTGGTGGGTTTGGAGAATCTTGTCTCACATAACGGGAGAAGTGCTACCCTATCAGTTAAGCTATGGACATTCAGGAAAATCTCTATATAGAGATTGGATATGGTTTTAGATCCCTGCAAATAAAGCAGATAGTAGAATTGGCACTTGCAGAAGAGTTGTTTGACCTAGTGACATAGTTCTCCGTGTTAATAGCTGTGAACCAAAGCTATAGAAATGGGTACAATAAGTCAGGAAGACATTACAAATTGAAAGAAATACAGACATGATCCCAGTCTGTTCCTAACAAATGACCAGAGGGAAAAAAGATCTAGCCAAAACATCTAGAAGAATTGTCAATATCAGCATGAGACTCAGAGAATTGTTCCAAGTTGAGAAGTAACAGGATGGTCAGATGATGCAGAGGGGTCAAGATGTTCACTGAAGAAAGACCAGAGAGTTAGGATGTCAAACATGATCTTTGCCTGCACAGTGTCAAGGAAAGAGGGGAACCCGCATGGCAATTCACTAAGGATAGAAAGACTGTTCGGCAGAAGAACATGCTAGAAAAGAACAGAGACTGCTCATGGAGAACTAAAACTGTACACAGTTGTCCCTTAGTAACCGCAGCATGATTGGTTCCAGGAACTTATTAACCTTTGCAGCCTGCAGACAGAGTGTGCACATATGACCTGCATACCTCCTCCTATGGACTCTGCCATAGGTCACAAATAACAGCCAACACAGAGTAAATGATGGAGAGGAAGAAAGTATGTGTCCCATGTGTTCTCTTTCTGGCGTTGAATTGAGGATAATGAAACCACTGGAACGGAGTGCCAATTGAGTTTTGAATAGGAAGTTGAAATTGTTAAGGCTACAGAGAAGGGACCAGTGGAGAGATCCTGTTATTGACATGCAGGGAATGTTCCACATTGCCTTTGCAGGGGTGTGCTGGAGGAGAGAGAAAGAAACAGACTGTGGTGAAGAGGTTGGCCTGGAGTAAGAAGGAAGCTCCCGCCTTTGAATCACTGAGGGGCTCACAGTCCTCTGGACACACATGCCTTCTTGAATGCATTGTGACTCTTGGTTTCCTTCCTGCAATACCAAGTTGTGCTGAACATTGAATGTTTTCTTCATGGCTTTATTCTTCCTCTGATATTTAATCAAACAGCGGGTGCTTGTTTATTAGTTATGTTTTCATGTTTTCTCCGTTTTTGAAGATGCAGTCTTTCTGGCACAAGCATTTGCAAATTAAGGGTTATTAAATTCAGAAGAGCTGAAAAACCCTGATTGCCAGCCTTAATTACCAGCTTTAATTCTCTCAGTTGTCTGAGTGTTGGTGTCACAAGGCAAATCCCAAATGTCTGCTTACAGAAGCTCTACGAGTACTGTGTTTAAACAACAAAAGCTAAAGTAACTGTCCTTAGTAAGAGGCTCTAAAGTTTGTAACAACTAAACTCCCTCATCTCCACTCTTTCCCTCCCTTCTCCCTATTCCTCTTTCTCTTTTCCTTCTCTTCTATCTTTTCTTCCTTCCTGCCTGCCTCACTCCCTTTCTCCTTCCCTCCTTTCCATTTTTCCTTCCTTCCTTCCTTCCTTCCTTCCTTCCTTCCTTCCTTTTTCTTTCCCTCCATTCCTTCCTTTCTTCCTCCCTCCCTCCCTGCCTGCTTTCCTCCCTCTCTTCCCTCCCTCCCTCCCTCCCTCCCTCCCTCCCTCCCTCTCTGCCTCTTCTCCCTTTCTCCCTCCCTCTTTTTTCCCTCCCTTCCTTTCTTCCTTTTCCCCTCCCTCCTTTTCTTTCTTCCTGCCTGCCTCTCCACTGATATTTCATTTGTTGTCACCATGTGCCAGGCTCTATGCTTAGTGCTAAAAGCAGCAAAGGAAATCAGACATCGTTACTATTCTAGTGGAGCATAGAATCTAATGGAAGAGATGAAGAGCCAACATGTAAACACACTCAGGCACATGCACAAGGATTATAATGCTCTAACATCCTATAAAATAAAGATGGTGTGTAATAAAGTAAGGTATGTGTGTAAAGGGGAGAGTTCTTTTAGATAAGATGTCTAGGTAAATGCCTCTTTAAAGAAGCTAGGTTTACTATCTAACAGAGTAAAACTGTTTTTATAATAGGGAACAGGAGACTATAACTGGGTCAAGAGATAATAGGAAGGCTAATGTGGCTGTAGACCAGGTAGTCAGAGCTGAATGGAGTAAGGGAAAAGGTTGTGAGCAGGTCATGTTGGGATTTGGAGTTTGGATTAACACCAAAAGGCCTTGTAAAATAAAGGTTATGTCTGTTTGTTGTATTTTCTTTCTTTTTTTTTTTTTTTAGTATAAGGAGTTACATTATGTTTTTGTGTTTCTCTGTGGGTCTATAAACAGTTGGGTTCTTGAGAAGATCCTTTTCTTGTTCTGTAGAGAGTATTCTTTACATTGAACATATCCTCACATGATGGAGAGACTCCATAAAATATGTATGTACTCTTTAATACTTGACTGCTAGAATGAAGAGTAGATTGGAAAGAGACATATCAAAAACCAAAATTGCTGGTGTGGTGGTGCATGCCCTTAATGCCAGCAGCTGGGAAGCAGAAGCAAGCATATCTGAGTTCTAGGTTAGCCTGGTCTGCAGACTTGAGTTACAAAACAAAACAAAAACAGCAACAAAACAGATGTTGAAAGAATTCGCCCAGTTGAGAAATGGTGGGATTTTAGAAGTAAAGTTAGCAGGGAAGATAGGCGCAGAGGATATTCAAAGTACAGTATATTTTGGAGGAAAACATGATAGATAGTTTGAGCACAGAACAACTGTTGATGTGGGTGTAGTAGGTTAAATTAGAAAAGTCCCTGTGGGCTCATATATTTGAATGCTTTAGTTCCTCATTGATGGAACTGTTTGGAAAGGATTAGGAAGTTTGGCCTTGTTAGAGTAGGTGTGTCACTGTGTGTGTGTGGATGGGATTGGAAGTTTTAAAAGCCCATGCCCTTCCTAGCTAGTTCTCTCTTCTCTCTCTCTCTCTCTCCCTCCCCATATCTGCCTCTCCTTCCCGCCCTCCCTCCTCCCCTCCCCTCCCCTCTCTCTGCCTCCTGTTTGTAGACTAGATGTAAGCTCTCAGCCACCGCTCTAGCACCATGCCTGCTTACTGCCATGCTCCCATCAGATGATCATGGGGCAGGTGGACACAAGACAACCAGAGTCCCACATAGGTGCTCAGATGCCTCTGTGAGCAAGTCTGTGGTGGAGAGATGGGAGAGAAAGAGAAGAAGAGTATTTTCTGCACTGTGAAGAGAGGCGGAATTGGAGATGCAAGTGACAGGACTGTGAGATCCAGCACAGTGTGAGTGGCCTGTGCTGCCACTGAGGGCCATGTGTGGGTCTGTGGCCCTACTGCAGAAGGGGTCTGTGTCAATTGTCTGTGGCTCAAGTTGCCACCAATGGCCATTAGGATGTGCATTGTCTGGGATGTTGCTGGAGGCCATGTTGATGTCTGAAAGCGTAGCTGAGCTGGCTTTGCCCCTCACCCGCCACTGTAGTCTGAGGGCCTTGATGGTATGAGCATGGAAGAGCTGCCCACCTCCAGCTGCGACACTCAGGAGAGCAGGCCACACACCTTGCCTGGGCACTGCAGGAGAGCTGGCCCTGGTGGCTTGGGCATGGGAGAACTGGTAGCTGACCAACTCAGCTATGGTGCAGGCCCAGGTCCTCAGCGGTGAATTGGCCCATCCCAGCACCTACCCCGTCTGTAGAGCTGCTGGAGTACATGAACCAAAGCTACAGGATCTCCACAACACAGGGAACAACAGGATATCCAAGAGGAGTCCTGGTGAGAATGCAGTATTGGTGGTGGAGCAGAAGCCAGAGGCTTCAAAGCAGACCAGTGACTCACTGCGATGAACATTTCCAAGTAAAGCTGTTTGGGCAAATGAGTGTACTGTGCAACACACCACGACACACCACAGCTTCCACAGTGAGATTTTTTAAAATTCTTTCTTTAATTTTTTTTTTTTTTTTGCTTTCTTATGTGTAGAGATTGAAAGGGCAGAAGGTAGATATTGAGGAACTGAGAGATGAGTAGGATTGAGTTGTATGATATAAAATTCACAAAGAATCAATGAAAAGCTAAAAATAAAAAAGATGGTCATGGACTCATTCTCTGAAACTGTGAGCCCCCAATAAATTATTTCTTCCATGATTTGTTTTGGCCATAGTATCTTTTCATAGTCATAAAAATGTGACTAAGACAGTAGGTGAGGAAAAGACTGAGTCTGAACTGGATATTTCTGGATCGTATGATTGAATTTTTCTTACATGTCAATGCTCCATGAAAAGGTTAATTTAGGGATCTGGGAACAGGGAAAGGGTAAAAGATTTGTATTGGGTATATTAGATCTGAGGTGCCTAAGATGATGACAAATGGAGATGTCAGGTAAGCAGAGGGATATATATGGCAGGTCCTTGGGTCCTTCAGATGTAAATCTGAATGTCATAAAGAATTGGGAACCTGAAATCACATGGCTGGCTTGGGGGAAATACACACTCTAAAATTTATGTCTGAACACAGGCATTGTTTGGAGGTCAAGCACTGGAGAAGGAACTGCTCATGAAGATTAAAAAGGAGTAGTCAGCGAGACAAAAGCCAAGCCAGGCTAGGCAAAAAGAGTGTGACAAGAAAGAGAAGCATGCTCTATGGGAATCTAGAAGTGTTTGCCTAAGATGAGGGTGGAAGGTACTCTCTGACATGGCAGAACAACCAGTTGGAGACCCTGACAAAATTGTTTCCATGGGGCAGTGGCAGCAGAAGCTATACTGGTAGGCTGACCGATACTATATATTCCCCCATTTGAACTTCATTGGTCTTTTCAAAGATCACAGGAAGACACATATCAGGAGTATGTAAACATAGGTTTTTACTATTGATCCCAGCCACAAGAGTTTATGACATGGTAGTATTCACCATTTCTACTCTGACCACAGTGAGTAGTTCCAATGAGGCCATGACCACTGTGTCCTGGCTCAGAAGCAAACTTTATAAATGACTCAAGTAAATTAGGAGACAATAACAGATGAAAGAAAGTTAGATAGGGTCGTACAATTCTTAAGAACAGGGTGCATTCTAAGAAATGACTCATTAGGTAGTTTCATTGTATGAACACAACTTGTACAAGCCTTTGTGGTAAATGTCAAAAAAAAAGTTAGCTTTTTGTAAATGGGTTAGGAGTATACCCTAAATTAGTGATTAAACAGTTGAGTACAACTAATGCACAAAGCAGTAAAATAGCAATAGTGATTTCCAAGTATTATGAAGGGTTCATAATTCATGCGACTGGCCATGCTCATTACTGTGTTGTAAGGTCAGCAGGTGACAGCAGTTCTTCAGCTGCATTCTAATCCCATGATTATGAAGTCTGCATGCAGTATGGCCCTCGTGTGATCATACCTCCAAGCACACAGGTTAGAAGAAGAATGGATTCAAATGGAAAACCAATGACAGACACGTTTAGAAACCCTGTAGGTCTGTGTCTCAAACCTTTTCTTATTTTTAAACACCAGGCATGTTTCTGCTTTGAACTGGCTTCTCGTCAGGTGACCCAGAGTCAACTCAAACCAACCTTGGAAATCTTGTGATGAGGTAAATTAGGAACTGCAAAATGATTCTCACCGAGGCCCGTGGACCTCTCCCTTTTCTGTGAGCAAATCATTCTGTTAAGCAATGTACGGTTGCCAATTGCTTCTCTGTTCCCCATCAGTTCTTGTGACACTGTTGTTACAGTCTTGGGCTTTTTCCATCAACTTTTTATACCCATCCCAGCATTAGCTTTTAAAAGCACTTACCTGCAACATGGAGACTGTGAGGGCTTGACAAGAAGAGTGTAATGACACGGTGTATGCGAGACACAGAATGGACCGGGCTGTCTCACACAGTCACCGTAGAACTCAATATGGCCCTTGTAGAGAGCACGGAGACTACAGGGATTCTGTGCTCCAGCGCTGATTTAACTTTTCCCACATTTGTTTATAATTGAAATTCGACTTTTACCAAAGCACTTCCTTTTCCCCCTGGACATGATGTGTTTTCCCAACACATTCTACTTTCTGCAAGCAGTTCTGTAGGTTTTTTTTTTTCTTCCTGTATGAAAGATGAGCTACTTGTGTTTAAGAGCAGAGTTTGAATATACTCTTCTCTGAAGATGCCCCCATTGTCCACTGCAATACTTTCCATCCCATTGTGCTGCCTTCATAGAAGGTGCCACTTGTGATTTCAAAGTAAATGAAGTTGTCTCTGGCCTGCTTCAACCACAAGATGAAAACCTTCGCCTACATCGGAAAGAAGAGAGGTGTTACTCAGGGTCCAGCCTCCTGTTTGCCTGTCTGCTTCCCTTGATGTTTGAGCTTCTTTGTGACTGGGTTAATGTCTCGTTAATTTTTGTATTTCATGAACTTTGTTCATAGAAAACACACACATGCATGCACATGTATGTGTACACACACACACACACACACACACACACACACACTTTGGTATTTAGCTGAATAAGTAGATAATCTTTTAAAAATTGGCTTCATTTACATGTGACAAGAGATTAAAATAAGCAAACTTGTGTACTATATTTTGAGTTGGCAGCATGGTTTCTAGTATTCAGACCTGAGTGGCTGTTCACACTAAAGCTTACTGTGAGCTTAGCTTTGCAGATGATATCTTATGGTACTGGGACTCCAACCAATTCACACCCCAATTCTTTCCAGTGAGTTGGAGTTGGAGAATGTCCTACCCCTTTGTAAAGTCCAAGGTTTCTCTTTACTGGTACTAAGCTCTTTAACAATGACCTCATGTTTGTCTGTCCTATCTGCCCCTTTTACTGGTTCAAGCGCCTCTCCTCACCAAACTGCACATTTTTCATCTTTCTGCTCTCTGCCACTGTAAGTCCGGTAAACATGGTACACAATAGCTACACCACAGTGTGAATATTACGCTATCTTGAAATCTTCACCACACAAACTAGTCTATTACATTTCAATTCATCTGGGTTCAAGTGTTCAGGATATGGACAAAGGAGGAGAGATAATTTGCCAGAATGTGATGTGAGTGACCCTTCCTCCTTTTGAGCAGAGTTCATGGTCTTTTTGGAAGTCTCGTGAGCCCAGTCTTCACTCCCATTATTGCTTCCAGCAGTCCAGCCTTCCACATCCCACCAGAATACATCATTAAAAGATGATTTACCTAATTCCAGGGTTTTGTTAGCCCATAGCTCCAAACTCTTAATGTTCATACCACAGACATTTGCAAACACTTAAGAACCATGCCAGGAGGTTCACTGTATCAATGGCCTTACATCCTGGCATCAATATTCTGTACTGGTTGCTTTTTTCATCCCTGTGTGGAAATTCCTGCAAGAAGCAAGAGATTAGTTTTAGCTTTTGGTTTGAATGTATGTACAGGCTCTTTGTACAGCCTGCCACGGGGGTGGGTGGGGCAACAGAGTTGTAGGGGGTGGGTGGGGCAACAGAGTTGTAGGGGGTGGGTGGGGCAACAGAGTTGTAGGGGGTGGGTGGGGCAACAGAGTTGTAGGGGGTGGGTGGGGCAACAGAGTTGTAGGGGGTGGGTGGGGCAACAGAGTTGTAGGGGGTGGGTGGGGCAACAGAGTTGTAGGGGGTGGGTGGGGCAACAGAGTTGTAGGGGGTGGGTGGGGCAACAGAGTCGTAGGGGCAGCCTGTGGCCACAGCAGAAAGAGCATGAAGTCGTTCACTCATTTGGGTAGTCCAGGAAGCAAGTGTAGAGCAAGAAATGGGGCCGGGCTATAGACCTCAAGACCCACCACCAGACTTCTCAAAGAATCCATATTCTCAAGTTATTTAATTAAATCACATTTACAGCCCCTCTTTTAATCCACAGAAAAACACAAAGTTCCATAGATTATGACTTGAATATCTTTGGGAAACATTGGTTTGATCTACATCAAAGCACCCACATGAAACCTGTCACATGACTTGTACACGGCCATGTGTAAGTTGTTAGAGAGGTGACGTAAATCCAGTACATTACACTTGAACTTCTAGAGCTTTTCCAGGCCCTAAGCTCTGGAAAGCTAGAAGATAACTGTACAATTGAAGTTCATAATGGTGAGAAAGCCAACAGTGCAGAAGGAACCTGCCTTTTATGAATGCCAAGGGAGGGGACAGTGATATCTCCTCATTCTAAGTCCAGTGACAAGTGGGACTTGGCTGAGGAGTCAGTAATAGGATAATGTTGCTACCATACTCAAACTTGAGTTTTCTTTATGCACAATCCACTCTTAGTTTTGAATCTTTTGTTCCGTCTGTGCCTTCACAGGTACTATGGTGCCGTTTGGCATGACTTGTCGACCCTTTTCATCCTTCAGGGTTTCCCCTTTGGAGAAGAGACATATTCTTCTTTGTTCTGAACTTCTACGTCCTTTGTCTTTCCCCAGTCCCTTCTGCTTTGTTGTTAGGACCCTTCTACCTGCCTTAACTGCTTGTTTGCTCTTGTCCTGTTGACTCTGAACTCCTGCTGCACACTTGGACTATTCATTACTGCAGTCTTGGTTTCCTGCCCTTGAGTGGAATGTCTGGCACTGGGTTGACACCAACAAGGACCTGTGAGTAAGTGACAAAATGGAAAAGTTGAAATTTCCAGTGGAGTGAAATCCACTTCCTATTGATCTTTTATTAAAGATGAAGCCTTTGAAGGTGGAACACATATGCACATACTCACATGCACACACACACAGTCACATGCACAGACACACACACACAGAGCCACATGCACAGACACACACACATACACACACACACACACACACACACACACACACACAGACACCTGCACAGGCAAATACACATACTTTGACATAGACCAGACAGACACAGGTTAATGGCTTGTTTTTCCATCCTAGTTGTGTGACTCTGTCTCTGAAGATGCTTTGGTCTTGTCTGCTTGCTTGCTTTGGGTTTGTAAAACCCATGGTTTGAATGAAAGTATTTTGGGACTCTCCATCTGTCTGTCTTTCCATGATGCTTGCTATTCCCCAGTCAAACTGTCTCACTGTTTCTGCATCTCTATCTGTTGGCACTGGCCTTCCTTTCTTTGCATTGTTCAGAGACTGCTAGCCCCAGCTCAGTTATCAACAGCTTCTAGGTCTACCCCAAAGCCACAGGACTCCTCATTGCTCTTTTATCTTCCCAGAACACATGAAAATGTCACATCTGTGACATCCACCCCAGTGTGTCATGGATGTCAGTGTGTTTCCTAATCTACTCTCTGTCTCACCCATTGTCTCCCATGTTGTCATGTTTCTTTACATTGTTAGTATTAAGTATAATCTACCAATTAACAGTGAATACAACTGGATTAATTATCCCTCCATCCCTATTGAATATAAGCATTTTGGAATATGGGGTAATGAGAGTGTTGTCAACATTACATTAAGTCAATCATTACTAATATGAGTATATCACCACACTTACAGAGTTTACAGGACTATAAACTGCAACTTCTTCAGCTATATAAGTTAAATCCAAATAACCATCTAAACATAATTCTCAGTATAGTGGAAGCTACATATGGATTTGGCTGGAAGGGAGGTATAGCTTACCTCTTAGTGGGAAGTAACAGGTGTTGACCTTTTTGGGCTACCTGGACCATTTGGTAATTTACTCTTAGCAAATTGCTTAAATAGAACCATAGTGGCCCAGAAAGTTAGCACATCTTCCTAAGGGTAAGCAATTTCCTCTCCTCTCCCTTATTGGATTAGTCCTTAATGGCCTCTTTAAATCTTAATGACTTCCCCAGAATGTGGAATGGTCTAGTCTTTTATGGTATTCTAACTAAGCATTTCAAATCAAATCACATTATTTATTGAGCTCTGTGCAAAGCATGGTACTTAGCCTTAGCTGTGGGACATCTAAAGATGAGTAAGACATAGTTACTATCTTCAAAAGGGTTTGTTTTACTAAGTACACAAGACAGATGCATGATAAATTAAATAATAATACATGATTCAAATAACAATTCAAGAGACTACTGAAAAGATTTTACTAAGTGATTAATTGACAGATTAATTATTTAGACTTCATATACTAGGCATTCTGGAGACCAGAGAGTATTATGATGGAGGAAGTATTGGAATTGGGCCTTCAAATATAACTGGTAAGGGAGAAGAAATTGTGTTTACCTAGGGACATGAGAGTTGCTTACGTGTTACCTGGCAGGACAGAGACTGAAAGAGAGTGCAGATGATAGTGTGTATATACATCAGAACTAAGGGAGTTTCATTACTGGGAAGGAAGCTACAGCCAACAGCATGTGACATGGTCTGGGCAGGCAGTCAGCAAGAGGAGATCCAGCATAAAGGAGAAAGATGTCAGCATAATCGCTTGACCAGAAGTAATGATAAATCATAGCAACTATGGTGTACAATGGCTGCCTTGGTAGTGGCAGCAACCAAGGACTTTTGAGTGCTTATTAACCTCCAAGGCACTTACAGAGTATCTTGTTTCATGTATTGCTATTTCTAACCTTTTTCATTTCTAGATTAAATATCATAATTCCCATTTTACAGAAAAGGATATCATCAGTTGACAAGTCATCACTATCTCCTAGTTCAATGGTATAGGAGGTGCTAACCACAATTACCACAGCATCTAGGCAGAGGCCCTTTGCCAACTTCCCATCCTCTAAGATTCTAAGAATTAGACTGGAATTGTTAGAAGAGGGTTTGATTCATAGGAACTTGTTATTCAACACGTATCTCTTATTCACCATGTACACACCAGCTCTTGGCCTTAAGTTGCAACCACTAAATGGCATTTGTGTCATTTGATGGATGTAGTCTGACGCCTTTTCACTTGGACTCTCTTTTTGCCTACTCTACCCTTCTAGCTCTGAGACCTTGGTTTTCATTCCTGCCCCCAGCCTCTGCACTGATTCTTGGATTGGTTTCCTCTAATATTAAAACTTGATATTCACCAGTAGACCTTGTTTTGGCTCTTGTCTGGACTATCTCTAATGAGTTCCCATTTATATTCCCATCCCTCACTCAGTCTTGTAGGACCCAACAGTGTCATCACCCAATTGTCCTGTGCACAAACCTGCTTTAGAGCTCTTTCCTCCCTAGTCCCCAGGTAAGGTTGGGTAGGTGGATATCTATTTGTTACTTTTCTGTGAGAAAATACCATGTCCAAAAGGAACTTACAGAAGAAAGGGTCTATTTTGTCTCACAATTCCAGAGGAAGAGGTCCATCATAGTGGGTACTGGCAGGATATGGAGGTAGGAGCAGGAAACAGACAAATCATATTTCATCTGCACACAGGAAGCTGACAGAGCAAGAAGAAAGAAGGGCAAGGTTATAAATCTCCAAATTCCAGCCCCAGTGATACATTTTCTCCTGCAAGGCTCCAGCCCCCGAAGGGTCTATAAGCTCCCCAAATGGCATCATCAAGTGAAGACCAAATGTTCAATACATGAGTCTTTGAGGAACATTTCTCACTCAAAACACCACAGGATGGATGAATGGGTTCAGACACAAACATAATTAGCCCACTTGGTAATAAATGAGTTTGACTGGAGTAGTGATAAGAAGATAAGCTTGCTGTATTTCACTAGGATCAGTATACAGAAGGAAATAGCTGAAATATTTGGTATAGGGAAATGTCTGAAGTATGTAATTTCTAAAAATTATGTTTAATAGACATACAATTTAAAAACCATTTAGGCCATGTGTCTTGGATGTTCCAAACCTGGGCTATACATGCAAGGCTGAAGTTACGCATGGCATCTATATTGGGTAGTGTTTTCTTTCTAGTTTTAAAGAGTACATAACAAGTGCAGGATATTTTTTGCTGTGTTAGAAGTGTGCAGACAGACCACACCAGGGCAAACAGGTCCGAGTGAGGTTTATAGTAGGAGAAAAGAGCAAAGGTGGCGGTAAAGAAGAAGGGGGGTGGGGAGAGAGAGAGAGAGAGAGAGAGAGAGAGAGAGAGAGAGAGAGAGAGAGAGAGAGAGAGAGGTCAGAGAAATCTTTCTTTTATTTGGATAGTGATATAGCTGTTCGCAGGTAAAGGTGGGAGGTGAGCCAAGAGGATTCTGGGAATATGGTGGTGGTTGCCTTGGCAACAGATGTGTGTGTCACTGTTGGCTACATGTGATTTCACTGGGATCAGAGCTGATCCTGATACCAACAATTTTAGAACAGTGTTTTATAACAGAAAATTTTGGGTTGGGGATGGCTATCAAGCTTAGATGGGTAAATTGAAGTTTCCTAGGGCATACCTCATACCAAATTGGAAACTCTCTGGCATTGGAGGTAATTCACTTTGAATTAAAATCTCAGGTTTAATTCTCACATCAAAATTTTAAAGAGAGGAAGACTATGGATTTAGTCATTTAATAATCTCTCAAAATCATAAGGACTCTTGTGATTCACTTGATTCTAACAATAGTTTTGGTTTTGTTAGCATTATTATTAACATTATTTTAATACCCCGTGATTATGTAATGACTTTCTAAAATTCTAGGTTACAACCTCTTTAGGGCACAACTGTCACTCTCTCCCCTGCTGTTTGCTGCCTCCTGAGTTTTGCTTTCTCTGGCTACACAGACTCTGACTCCATGTAGCTTCTACTGACTTCCCTTTCTCCAGATTTCTGCCTTCTCTGTGATTTTATTGTCTGCATAGCAGTGGGTGCATGAGGTTTTAAATCAAAGATTAGTAGATTGCTGCATAAGATAATTCTCATAGCTTTTATTTGTTTTTATTTCCCAGCCTCATGAATAATTTTAATATTTGTAGGATTACAGAAGAAATAAAACTGTGATTTGTATATCCTGAGTTTTATAGTTAAAACCACACGTTCTATCATGTTTCCTTTATACTCGCCCGCTTTCTCCCTCTAATGTGGTTTGTGCCCTGCATTTAGACTCCCTTTGGGAGATAACTCACTGGTAACTTTTCTGAGTGGAGCAGCTCTGGCAGCTGTGTTGCAATACAGGCCGTTACCAGATTTGAGTCAGACTCTTCATCCCGGTCCATTCAACTGTGATCAGGTTGGTAGAGTCACCTGCCCAGAACACCCTTAAAACAAAGGAAATCTGGGTATATGCCCAGGAGTGGTATAGCAGGATCTTCTGGAAGTGAGGTGCCCAGTTTTCGGAGGAACCGCCAGACTGATTTCCAGAGTGGTTGTACCAATTTGCAACCCCACCAGCAGTGGAGGAGTGTTCCTCTTTCTCCACATCCTCGCCAACACCTGCTGTCTCCTGAATTTTTAATCTTAGCCATTCTGACTGGTGTAAGATGAAATCTTAGGGTTGTTTTGATTTGCATTTCCCTAATGACTAATGAAGTTGAGCATTTTTTAAGATGCTTCTCCGCCATCCGAAGTTCTTCAGGTGAGAATTCTTTGTTTAACTCTGTACCCCATTTTTTAATAGGGTTGTTTGGTTTTCTGGAGTCTAACTTCTTGAGTTCTTTATATATATATTGCATATTAGCCCTCTATCTGATGTAGGATTGGTGAAGATCTTTTCCCAATTTGTTGGTTGCCGATTTGTCCTCTTGATGGTGTCCTTTGCCTTACAGAAACTTTGTAATTTTATGAGGTCCCATTTGTCAATTCTTGCTCTTAGAGCATACGCTATTGGTGTTCTGTTCAGAAACTTTCTCCCTGTACCATACCACTCCTGGGCATATACCCAGAAGACTCCCCACCATGTAATAAGGATACATGTTCTACTATGTTCATAGCAGCCCTATTTATAATTGCCAGATGCTGGAAAGAACCCAGGTATCCCTCAACAGAAGAGTGGATGCAAAAAATGTGGTATATCTACACAATGGAGTACTATTCAGCCATTAGAAACAATGAATTCATGAAATTCTTAGGCAAATGGATGGAGCTAGAGAATATCATACTCAGTGAGGTAACCCAGACTCAAAAGGTGAATCATGGTATGCACTCACTAATAAGTGCATATTAACCTAGAATACTGGAATACCCAAAACATAATCCACACATCAAATGAGGTACAAGAAGAAAGGAGGAGTGGCCCCTGGTTCTGGAAAGACTCAGTGAAACAGTATTCAGCAAAACCAGAACGGGGAAGTGGGAAGGGGTGGATGGGAGGACAGGGGAAGAGAAGGGGGCTTACGGGACTTTCGGGGAGTGGGGGGGGCTAGAGAAGGGGAAATCATTTGAAATGTAAATAAATTATATCGAATAAAAAAAATTAAAAAAAAAAAAACAAAGGAAATCATGGACCAGTCAAGAGGTTGGAACATCGAACATCTCCATCCAATCTGTTGTCATAGTAGTGCTCAGTGATTTGCGGCTTTGGGAAGTGGTCTGTCTGAACTATAGTTTAATATATCATTGCCTGGCTCACGTATTTAGATTCACTTTGGGGGTTGTTCTTGTTCCTGCAAGGAAGTGACTTCCCACTCCCTGACAGGGCGCTGGTCACTGTGACCTTCCTGGTGAGGTACAATGGCAGGACTCAGCATATTCTTAGAATCATGCACGACTGTTTTTTTTATTCTGCAGAGGCTGGATGCGAAATAAAATTTCATGTATATTTATTTCAAGTGCTAGCTTGAAATATTTATTCCAAGTGCAAGACAATAAAGTTGGCTGGAGGATTCCGTAGATATCAAACCATCACAGGCCTGAATTTCTTCAGACTAGAGCATCAATTACGCGCTGGATTCCTAGAGAAACCATGCATTATTATTTATGGCAGGCATGTCAACGATTGATTTGGACTCCACGTGACAAGAAGTCTTCATTTACAGGCACATGCTTTCTCACACAGGATAGGCAATGTTGGTGCTCTCCATGTTCATGAGCCAGGAAAATTTATTCTACATGTGTTATGATGGTCACGATACAGGATAATTTAAATGATAATTATTTTTGAATACAAACTGTTAAAGATATTTCATGGATCATGAAATTCCTCTTCAAAAAGTATTGTTCCTTTCAATAGGATATTTAAAATTTATATTCTGTGACATCTTTTTCACTGGCGTTATTGTAACATCTATGGCAGTCATTCAACAAATATTTGTCAGGAGCCTATTGTGTTCCAAATGGGCTCCTTGTCTCGGTCAAAAGGATGTTCCTACTTGCTTGGATCTCGTCTTCAGTTGGAGGAGCACAGGAACAAACAGAGTGATATCAAACAGCGATCATGAGCTTAAAGGAAATTGCTAAAAGCAGCAGACATGACAGTGTAGGAAGATGTAGCTGCCAGCAGCTACTGCGAACTGGTTCCTGGAAGAGAAGCTGAGGGATGGATGAGGAAACAGTGAAAAGAACGAGGGCCAGGATGACAGTTTACCGATCAAGGCCAAAGTTTAATGGAGGTCTGACAATTTAACAGTTTGGGCGAGCCCCTCCTCCCAGACTCCGGGGTGAGTTCCAGGGAATTGGTCTGGCTGTTCTGTTGGGCACTGGCTCCACTGCTCAGGCAGCTGGGCGGGTCACCTGCTTAATTCAGGAATTCATAGACCTGAAGGAACAATGAACTTCACCTTTACTCTGAGCACTCCACCCTAGGTGGAGCAGGATCCTCAATAGTACAGGAATTCCCGCTCAACAAAGGCTAGGAGAGGAAGTTCACCTTGATCAGTGTCAAGTTCCTACCTTGTGGCATGACGACCATTATGGCTCTATACAGGAAGAAGAGGCTGCTTGTGTGTACTTTAAAAGGAATGCCCAAAGCCATAACATTTGTATTGAGACCTGGGTGCTGGATGAGCAACAGTAAAGAACTTATTTCTCTATTGTTATATGTTATGCTATATGTTAATACTATGCCCTGGTATCATTTATGGATAATTGAGTCTACAAGTATCCCATGATTGAAATTCCTCATTCAGGTATATACTCAACAGATATGTGCACAGGGCATGCTACCGCAATCTTATATATTATGCATAAGAATTATAATATGCATATTCATAATGATGATGCTAATATTTGCAGTGTTGTCGGGATGATCAATACCAGCAGAGTGGAATTTTAACTCATATGATATCTCTGACTGACACTGGTTTATTGCTCTGAAAACCCACACTGTTCCATTTTTGTAAATCTCAAACTGTAAACTGTCCAAATGTCCAAAAACACAAACATAGAATACATGTATAGCTTTTGTTAGGTCACACTATAGAATTCACCAGTTACAAAGAATAACATGCATCTATATATTAATCATGGACGTATATTTAAAATAAAATTTGAAGTAAAAAAATAACATCAGATGCAACAGGATACCTGGTATTTATGTAAAGTTCAAGAAGGAGGCAACTAGTTGAAGGGATGCAAACCTAGTGGTACACTGTAGACAAGCAAGGTGCTGACTGCTGAGAGCTGGCTCCCTGTGTCTGTGTGCTCCACATCAGTACATTCAACCAGATGTTTATTGGAAGTACTCAGAATAAAACTGCACAAAAGGGACTTTGCCCCTGGTCTTTAGTCCCTACACAATGCTGTATAGCAGCTATGCCACGTTTGCATTCCATGCACTGTAATCTAGAGATTATCTGATGCACATAGGAAGATGGGAGTGGTTCAGGAGCAAAATTTTACCACAGAAGCTAGTCTGGCTTTGGGATTATTTTGCTAAAACTAGGGAGAGTTCTTCAGTATTTGACTGAAGTATATGAGCAGAAGAAACGCCTTGGGAGTGTTGGCAATGTCTCTTCACCTATAGAGATATTCCCATTGCTTTAGCCTCCGAGGTATACCTGTGATGCTGCATTAAGACCACATTGTTATTCTGTGCATCTAAGTATCTGTTATAGTTTCCAGAAGAAAAACAACTTACACCAGCATGGTGATGTATACTCACCTGTACACCCAGGATTGGAAAGGTTGAAGCAGGAGGATCATGAATTCTCAAAGTAGTCTTGATTATGTAATGAAACTTTTGCAAAAAACAAAAAAGTTCTCAAAATCTCAATCCATTTATAAACTGTGGGACTTTACAATATAATGAAAACATTAAAGCGTACATTTGGGAACTGAAAATATGAACAAAACCAGGTATGAAGATGATATTTTAAAAATTAATGATATCAATATGTGTATATTAAACACAATATGATTCTTAGATAGTTAAGAAACGGTGTTTCATTTTCTTTCTTTTTATTATCTCATCCAGTACTATTTACTTGTGAAAGATACTGATGGATAATTTTATTTTATCTTAAAGTATATCCAAAGGTGATCTACCTATAATAGTAATAGGAACAAAATGTAGTTTTTTTCAATATCCTTTATACTGAACATGACTTAAGGCACTTTGCAGAATAAATACTCGTAGTGAATAACACTGAGCAAATTTTGCTATTGTTATTCATTTAAAACTCTATACATATCAAAGAAGAGAACATTGAGCAGAATGCAAGTCTTCTGTCATTATTATTAATATGTAATTTCTAAGCGAACTAGGTATGCATATATAATAGAATACCATGCTGAAATAATAAAGGTCACCAGCCATAAAAAAGATTTACCTGTCTACTTACTTACTTGTGATTATGATCACATTTATGCTAATATTGGAGTGCTCACTTCTAAGGTTGGGGGTTGGAGATTTGTTGCACGCTGTGACTGACAGCACTCTACTGTTAGGCAGGGGACTGCACAGCAAACTCACTGCAAACGAAACCTCTCACTGCACTCTTTGCTCTGCTGCAGAACTCGTAGTTTTGTCTTTCCTACGTGCGTGTCTGTGTCTGTGTGCTCACATGTACACATTCGTTCATATGCCCTGCATCTGTTAGAGCTCATCACCCAAAGCCACAACATCTACTAATAGCCCTAGTCACACTTGGTCTCCTTATGACATCCAACCATAGGACCTGAAGGTTGCTGAGACAAGGGGGAAATCTTACATTTGGAACTGGGGACTCTGTCGGGCAGAAGAGTCTATGATACTCTCAAATCAAATACTAGACACATTTACTGGGGCAGGTACCAGGGTCTTGAGTAAAGCCAAATCTAGGACAGGCATAAAAACTTCAGTGATAAAATCACGATCTCAATGGCCATAAAGGGCAAAAAGACCTAAACCTAGAGGAAGTGCTTGGGCAGAATCTGGGTGGTTAAAGGACGGTGGCTTTCCTTCGGTAGCAGATGTGGCACTTTGCTCCACTCACCCATGACCCTGCGCCTCCTTCCCCAGGAGGGGTTCTCATCAGCTCTTATTTGGGATAAGATGTGTGGGTTCTATTTGTGCCCTTAGAATAGCAGCACAAAGAAACCAATGGGGCATTTCTTCACACAGGAAGGGCTTTTTCTTAGGCTGCTGCTCTGGTGAAGCCCAGCCCTGGAGACAGCGGGGGACATGTTCTTACAGCCACTGTATTTCATCTCTGCTAGGGAGAGCAACACTTGTATTTCAATAGGTCTGCAGCACACTCTGATGCAGGTTAAGGTTTGGGACTACTATTGTAGATCTACTATAGATGGAGGTGACAGATGGCTCTGTTTTAACTACCAACAAAGTGAGATCTGTTAGTACTTAAACTCTAGTACTAATGGCTGAAGCAGCGCCTTACTCTTCTAATGCTATGATGAGACACCATGGTCAAGACAACTTTTAGGAAAAAAGATTCTGTTGAGAGCGTCCAGTCTCAGATGGCAGCAAGAAGTCAGGCATGGCGCTGGAGCAGGAGCATCATGAGACACAGTTACAGGCATGGACAGAGGGAATGAGGGTGGGGCTGAGGGAGGGAGAGAGAGAAAGAGAGATGAGAGAGACTGAGTGAAGAATGCCTTGGGCTTTTCAAACCTCAAAGCCCATCCAGTGACTCCAAGGCCACACCTCCTAATGCTTCCCAAAGAGTTTCAACAACTGAGGGCCAAGCATTCAGATATACAAGCCCATGGGAGCCATTTTCATCCAGACCACCACAAGTAGAAATTAGCCATAAGTCAGGGATCAGTGGACCGTTTCATGAGATAGTAGTACATGTAGCCCTGTGCTAACATCTGGAGAAATGTGGCATTCATTACTCATCAGCTTTTAGGGAGCAGTTATAAGTACTAATTTCAGTATGATTTGAGAGTAGATGGGGTAGGATTTTGGAATCTAGAAAGCCATGTGGGAGCTTTGTAAACATTCAAAAGACCTAGACCTCAGAAGAGATTCTCTAGCCTTTCTTGCTAGTGGTGATGGGGCCATTAAGTCGCCTAGGAAAGCATCGAAAGTTGTCATATCTCTAGAAGAATATAAGAAGTATAAAGCACTTTTGTGCTTTTAATTTTTTTTTGGGCTTGGATTTGGATATAACAACCTTAAATAGTTTTATAGTCTATTCAAGCAGCAGCATCTTGACGAGCTGTGATCCTGAAGGAGTCCGTAGGATGTCTCTAGGATGATTTTTCTGTCCAGTATATCTGTCAAGGAAGGAACTGGTCCTTCTACCGGTTAGAGGCAGCCAAGTGCAGCCTCAGCTGAAGCACACTGCTTTTATTATCTGATAAAAACAGAACTCAAGTCAATGTCATTTTTAGAAAGGAGCCCAGTCATGCTCATGCATGGCATATACTATGACTTAACATTTTAGGAAAAGTGGCACAACTTAAGGACATTTTTAAGATCTGATTAAAACAGTCAAAGTTTAGACCAGGAGAGATTGAAGAAATGGGGTATATTTATAGAAAATCTCAATTACCTTGGGTTTTTTTCTTTTTTTAAATACCTTGTAAAATTTCTTTTTCTTCTAGGAGAAAAACTGAAGAGCAAAAATTAATTCTCATGCTCCAATTATAAAGTCACAACAGATGTTAAAGAAAATGTTATTGTGAAGGCTGGCACAGCTATATTGTGTTTTATATTCTCCTTAATTTCTCACCCTCCCCCAACCCTGTTGAAGAATACATTACATCATCTCCATATTAAAGGACTTCGGGAAGATATAGAATTCTCAATAAAGTTTTTGAAACAGTGGAAGCAGCCATACTCATAAATCCACGGTGCTTAAAATGATGGTGAGCTGTAAAATCTCCCTTTAATGGTTCTGAGCATGTAAATGAGAGTAGAATTTGTTCTAAGCCTGTTATTACCCCCCTGGCTTCCTCAGTAGGGCTGTTGAGCATCCTGGCCCTCTATATGCGCCTGCATGCCGTAGTGCAGAATAAGTTAACCCCTTGTTTCTTTATTCAGAATCTAGATTGTCTTATAGGTGCTAATATTAGTCCTAATCAGAACCACAGAAGTACTAGGCCACAGCATATCACTGAATAATTTTGATCTTAAATATGATTGAGATCCCAAGTCAAGCCAATTTTAAGAATGATACGGGAAAAATGTTGCATAGGTTTATGTATATATTGCCACCCATAGAAATTTGACTTGGTATGTCTATGATGAAATCCAAAAATGTAAATTTTAACAACATCCCCAGATGTTTCTATTGTTAACCAGGTTTAACAACCACTGATGGTTTTTCCTTGTTCCTAGTGATTCATTGGTTGGTTCATGTGTGTACATAGTTACATGTAAAGATTAGGTAATATGCATATTATGAGGTAAATACATGAGCTCTACAATTTTTATCAAGGTAAGTAGGAATATTTTAAGGACAAATCACTTAAGTAAAAAACAAAATGTCTAAAGCTAAGGGCGTCTGGGGTTGTGGCTGGTAGGAACTGGAGCCAACTTGAATCTTTTCATTTTAGATCTGTACCCTTTAATCTGGACCACAGCAAAGTCTGCTGGCTGTCCAGTGGGGTCTCTCCTCCTCCTCCTCCTCCTCCTCCTCCTCCTCCTCCTCCTCTTCCTCCTCCTCTTCCTCCTCCTCCTCTTCCTCCTCCTCCTCCTCTTCCTCCTCCTCCTCTTCCTCCTCCTCCTCCTCTTCCTCCTCCTCCTCTTCCTCCTCCTCCTCCTCTTCCTCCTCCTCCTCTTCCTCCTCCTCCTCTTCCTCCTCCTCCTCCTCTTCCTCCTCCTCCTCCTCCTCTTCCTCCTCCTCCTCCTCCTCCTCCTCCTCCTCCTCCTCCTCCTCCTCTTCCTCCTCCTTCTCCTCCTCCTCCACCTCCTGAGGAGGAGGATTACTGAGGATTACTTTCCTCCTCCTCCTCTTCTTCTTCTTCTTCTTCTTCTTCTTCTTCTTCTTCTTCTTCTTCTTCTTCTTCTTCTTCTTCTTCTTCTTCTTCCTCCTCCTCCTCCTCCTCCTCCTCCTCCTCCTCCTTCTCCTCCTCCTTCTTCTTCTTCGAGTGTAACAACCAATCTCTTTAGGCTGAAGCCAGTGAGAGTGGGGGAACAAACTTCTCCCCCTTACCCTTTCCTCCTTCCTTCTTTCTTCCCTCCATTTCTTTCTTCCTTCCCTTTTCCATAATAACCTAATAAAGTAACATTTGCTGAAATAATAGCCAAGTGTATACAGTGGTTACGTCTAGACTAGGAGGTCTGGGCCTGGTGGTGAGTAGGGGTCCCAGAAGATTCATGTATGGGATTCAGAGAGCCTGTGTAGCCCTTGATTCTATGCACCAGGGATTAATTGTCCTACATTTGTTTCTGGCAGAAATATATAAACCACAACTATATCCTGTTTTTTTCTGAGGCAGGATAAGGTTACTCAAATTACCAAGTACAATATGCTTTTTGTCTTTTTTTTTTTTTACTTATTCACTTTACATCCCATTCACTGTCTCCCCTCTTGACCACTCCCTCCCCTCCCCTAGTCCTTTCACCCTTTCCCTCCACTTCACCCCTGCACTTCAAGTCTCTGCAAGATTAGATGGGTCTTCTCCCACTAAGGCCAGACAAACTGATTCAAACAGCAGCCCCACCCAACAAGACAAAGCAACAACAAAAAACACATCCGCAAGACATAAGAAGATGCCAGAAAAAAAGCATCACGTTCTCCACACGCTTTCTTAATTATTTTCATTGGTCTAAACTTAAAATGATGCTGTAGCTTGCAACCAAAGAGCTCCAGAGAGTGTGGCAATACTTTTGGGGAAAAGATTCAAATACTCAAGTCAATGATCCTGAGTCTTCATTGGCATCAGGAAACTGGAGTGAGGTCTGGCAGTCTAGGGAGACACTGGTGAGCAGAGAGCAGAAGCATGAACAGGAGTAGTTAGAACAAGCGTCTCCCCACTGTGTCTCCTTGCTAATGCTCTACACATCTACTGTAAGGTGATGCTGATGGCCTGCGGTCCCCATTCCTTCTCATTCCTTATATCATGTTTGCTCATGAATGAATCTCTTATCTTTTCCATATAAGACACTTCAGATCACTTAAGGTGTGCATGAAAAAACCCATTTGTCTACCCTTTCATATCTGTTACCCTGGGTGAACTAGCCTCATTTCTACCAAGGGCAACTTTAAGAGCAGAAGTAAGTTGTCCTCATGAATGTGACACTGGATGGTGTTATATACGATAACTCCAGCAGCGTGTTCCATATCCTCTCACTTGATTAAAAAGTTCACACCACTGTTATCCTGCCCTGCTCCTTGGCACTCTCAAACTACCTCTGTTGGTTCATTCACATCAGCATGCAAAATTGCTGTCTTATTTCTACTCTTAAAATGTCTTTGGAACCCTTAATCCCAGGTAGCAATCCTCTTGACATTTCAGTTCCATTTTCAGCAAAATGCAAGCCGTCTGTGCCCAGCTCTTTGCATTCTTCCCCTGGTCAGCCTCTAATTCTTTTTGTTTCCACAATCAGCGAAACTTACTTTATTGTGACTGAGATGATGGACAGCCTTAGTTTTGTCAAGCTCAATGGTGACCCCCTCTGTTTGCCACAATCCTTTAGCAAGCTGGTCATTTTCATTCTCTGGAAACTGTTCCCTAACTCTGTTGCCTGCCTGTGGATCCCATTCCCCTGCCTGGGCCGCCTTGTCCGGCTTCAGTGGGAGAGGATGCACCTAGCTGTGCAGAGGCCCGATGTGCCTGAATAGGAGGATACTTAGTGGGGAGGCTCCATTCTCTCAGAAGAGAAGGGGATGGGGAGATAGGGGGAGAGACGGTGTGAGGGGACACTGGGAGGGGGACAATGATCAGGATGCAAAAGAATAAACACATTAATTAAGGGAAAAAAGAGAAAATGTTCTTAATAAAATTTTAAACGTCATAAAAGGTCTTGACTTGTCTTTAGAGAAAGAATAAATTTTTTTTTCCTGTAAGAGAAGCTACTATTTCTCACGACCCCATCCTTCACTCCTACCTGTGGACTTTAGAGAACCAGAGGGTTAATTTTCCCGTTTTTAATAATCTATTTTCTTTTGCCAGGAGAACACAGATTTGCCAGTTTATCCCCTCCTCTTTCCCCCACAACATCTACTTTTTAAAAATAACCTCACAACTTAGTCAATGTGTAATATGAATTTCAAACTTAACTCTTGTCTGAAGCACCCTTAAAGTATACTCCTCAGTGAGCACCAGTAACTAAACTGTGTGTGTGATTTCTCGGGTTCAGAACCTTAGAGTCTTCCTTAACTTGTCTCTCGTTTCCTTCACCATACCTACTCCATGAGCAAACCTCCCGGCCTCTCCTTTCAGACCACTGCTCATCTCCAACGCACCCCATGACCTTCTTCTGTTTAGACCACTGAAATACCCCCCCTCCCTGACAATTCTCGTTGCTTGTCATTTGGCCTCTCTTTCAGCTTCCCTATAGTAACTAGAACAGCTGTTTCTGAAAGCCTGTCAGCGGCTGTAACATATGACTCAAAAAAATCTTTCAATACTTTCCATCAAACTTAAAATTCAAACTCCATATGTTATGGTTTGAATATAAAATGTCCCTATAGTCTTCTGTGATTGAACAGTTGGTCCCCAAATGATGGCACTGCTTTGAAAGGCTGTGGAATTGAGGCCTCATTGGAGGGGCTGGGTGACAGCCGAATCCAGGTCCTAGCTCTCTGCTTCCTGGTGGACCAGTCAGAATCTGACAGAGCAAATTGAGACACTTGGAGGAGTCATAGACAGGAACTGGTCTCAACATGACCTTACCTCACTCACCTCCTGTAAGCTGGTTTTTCAGCTGTTCTATCAGGATGATGACCTGCTCCGCACCTGTGACTGTGTAACACAGTGTAACTTGTCTCTGTCCCTCTGGGTCCTGGAACATGTACAGACTCCCTGTTTAGAGATTCTATACCATCACCTTTCTGTCTAGAATGCTATGGGATTTTTTTCCCCCCAGTTTTCAAACATTTTATACAAAAGCACAGAGTCAGAACTTGTAGAAAATGGGGTGGGAGAATTGGGTGGAGTGTCGGCTCAGACGTCCATTGCTTCACCTTTAAGTTCCTTGAACAGGAAGGCGTCCTGGTGTTCCTTCATGCACTGGGCCAAGTGGGATTCATCCGGGACGATGACATCACCTAATGTCACTCATCACCTATGAGAACCACTGTGTCCTTTCATTTCCCCATACGCCAGGCTGGCTGCTGTGGTGAGCTATATGGCGTGGCACAGGGAAGCCTTCATCCCAGTGTGGGTGGACACTGTGTAGGCATCCTCTCTCATCTCTACTTCCTCCTCCTCACAGTGCATGGCAGGGCTTAGGGGGATGTAAACAATATGAGTAAGTGGTCTAGCACGTCCGTCGGGATGCCACAGGGACTTTGGGAGCTGGAGAGTTGCATCTGGGTGACATCTCAGTTGGTGGCCATGCTGAGGACAGGGGCCATGTCACTCTCCAGGGTCTGGTTGAGGAAAGAGAAACTCCCGATGTCCAGCATGTAGACCTGGTTGATGAACAGCACCCCAAGGATGAGCTCTGATTTGCCCTCCTCCCTCCTCTCAGCCACCTTGGCATTGTTTTGCTCTGGACTTGTGACTTGATCTCCCCTGTGTCTCCTGAGACAAGGGATCTGAAGCCCTGAGTACCATACTTGATGACATCGGTCTCATGGAGGGATGGACACAGTGTGCACCTGTGCACCACCTCCTTGCATTTCTGCAGCTCCCTCATCTGGGCACTGCACAAACTTGTCTGGGAGCCACAGTGCCATTGTATCGGGTGCATGTCAAAGAGTGGCTCAGCTTGGAAATCTTGCTGGTGGCCTTGTTGATGGTGATTACACCCTCTGCCTGGACCTTGTCCTTGATAAGAGACTCGATCATCTTGGTACGCAGATGGTAGATGGTTTCCATCTCTGTGGTCTTGAGGGTCAGTTCACCCAACTTTGTTCCTGTGCCTGTGGCTGGCCGATCAATCTGGGTCTCTGCCACTGCACTTTCAGTGATTTCTGTCCCCTTCCTGATAAAGATGTCAATGGACCAGCAGAAGGCTTGAGCCAGAGCCAGAGAAAAGATCTCAATGGCTGTGATGTGTGTGTGTTGGGTCCTAGAGCCTGCGCCATGCCCATGGCAGTGGCTGTCTTCCCAGTGCCTGCCGGGATAACAGTGAGGGCAGCTGCAATCTTCCCTCCTCTGATCATCTCCAGCACCATGCCAGCGGCATGCTGGGTGTGCCCTGGGAAGACTGTCTTGATTCCAAGACACTGTCAGGGCCCAGACACCAGATGTGGGAGTGAGCGCCGATTCACTCAATTCTTGTCACCTCACACGATTTTGGAGGTGGCTGCCATAGTTACTGTGATGCACATCGATCCAATTTTTTAAGTTTGTTTCATGGTTTCCTGTCCAGTTTTCTTTCTTCCTAGAGGCCTTCCCTGGCTCACCTTTTGGAGATTGTAGTGTCTTGATGGAGTTCTAGTTATTTCTTTAAATGATGTATTTATTTTTATATTTTACATGAACATGTGAGTACCTGTATGTATGTATGTATGTATGTATGTATGTATGTATGTATGTATGTATATGTACTACATGCATGCTTTATGTCTATGGAAAGCATAAGAGGGTGTTTGATCCCCAGAGCCTGGAATTCTAGAGAGTTGTGACCCACCACCTGGGTGCTGAGAACTGAAGAGGGGGGTCCTCTGGAGGAGAAGGCAGTGCTCACCACTGCTGAGCCACTCTCCAGCCTCCACTTCTAGTTCTTTACATAAGCAGTGGCTAAAGATCTTGCTGCTTTGTAAACATGTTATGTGGTTTCCATTATGCTCCATAGTAAACACGTAAGAAAGGTTTCAGTGGCTAAGCATGCATCTCAGCGGCAACAGAACTTCCTAATGTCTCCAAAGGTTATTGAAAACATCAACAGCAAAAGAGCTTTTAAAAAAAGATGTTATTTAGATAGATAAAAACATGATTCTTACAACAGTTTTGTCATTTCACATTTATCAAATTATTTTCTATACATTATTAATTAAAGGCTTTATTTCTTTAATCTGGTCACACATTTCTGGATTGGGAGAGTTGAGGGGGAAATTTGCTGGATGAGCAGAGACCCCACAAAGGTACAGCGTTCAAGCCCAGATGTGACCAGAGCAGATGCAGAGCCAACAAGGGCATGTTCTGGTGGGCACGGAGTGTACTGTACAAATGGATCAGCTAGCTAAGTGATTCTGCTCTGTACTGACCTCTCAATCCCTGTCCTGTTGATTTACCATCAGGTTGTCCATGATTGTCAATCAATGCTTTCCTGCCCCCTCCCCCAGAACTCTTCATAGCTTTCTATCACCTCTGAGGACAGGACTCTGTCAGAGTGAGAAAGCTGAGAGACTCCCATAAGCCACTTCCTTCAAACCATCTCTACTGCTCCCATGAAACTGGTTTCCCCCATTTTGTCCTTGGCATAACATTCCTATGCTTTTATTTCTAATAGATATTTCCACTATGATGATTTATAGATCATCATTTCTTGACCCAGATTTGGACAGCAGTCCTTCCCTGCTTAACATTCTCCATAGTATTTATCACAGCTCGACACCATATTTATTCCTTCAGCTTGTGGTAGACAGATTGTCAGGATTAGAAGGTCCAGACATTGGATCAGTGGCTGGAATATAGCAGGTGCTCAGTACATATCTGTTAAATAAATATAGGAGGGAGGATCTCTGTACAATATTGTACAAGGTGCTGTTGTATAGGAGAGTTGGCATAATTTAATCATTTTCTCTCTCTAGGGACTTTATTTTTCATTTTATACCACCATATAATTTTTCCTGTAGAAATGCTACATTTTGAATGAACAATGATGAGTCTTCTGCCTGAAATAAATAGTACAGTATATCACAGTATTATCTCTACTTACTCAGACTCAATCTTTCTATTGCTTTCTTGCTTGCTTTCTGTGTCCTCCCTCCCTCCCTCCCTCCCTCCCTCCCTTCTTTCCTCCCTCCCTCCCTCCTTCCCTCCCTCCCTCCCTCCCTCCCTCCCTCCCTTCCTTCCTTCCTTCCTTCCTTCCTTCCTTTTAAGTGCTGGGGATTAAAATCAAGGCTTATATATGGTAGTCAAATGCTTTGCCACAGACTTAAGTCCTTGGATCTTAGAATGCTTCCTTTTCAATTATAGTACTTCTTTGCATGAAACAATATTTATTTACTATGTGTCCCTTTGTCCAAAATGTCAGCTCTGTAGGGTAGAGGCTGTATCTTATTTAAAGGTGCATCTTCTGTGCCTAGAATAGTAATAAGCTCATAAAAGACAATCTCATTAACTTCAGTTTTCTCTCCAAACTTACTGTTCAATTGGAATTCTCCTCATTTGAGACCCAAGAATTTGCATATTTAAATAAGCTCTATGTATAATTTTTATGGGGGTTAAATCTTTACTTGTTGAAATGATCACTCTTAGGTTAGTAATTACAGGGTTGTCAAACATTGCCTCTAGGGAACAGTCTCCAATGCTACTCTTTAACCCTAAGCTGCCCTAACGGAGAAGAGATAGAGAAATCAGGCCCCTATAAAGGGCTGAGAATGCAAATGCTTCCTTCTTTTTTTTTTTTTTTTATTCGATATATTTTTTTACTTATCTTTCAAATGATTTTCCCTTTTCTGGCTTCCCACTCCCCGAAAGTCCCATAAGCCCTCTTCCCTCCCTCTGTTCCCCCATCCACCCCTTCCCACTCCCCTGTTCTGGTATTGCCTTATACTGCTGCACTGAGTCTTTCCATAACCAGGGGCCACTCCTCCATTCTTCTTGAACATCATTTGATGTGTGGATTATGTTTTGGGTATTCAAATTTTCTAGGCTAATATCCACTTATTAGTCAGTGCATACCATGATTGATCTTTTGAGACTGGGTTACCTCACTTAGTATGATGTTCTCCAGCTCCATCCATTTGTCTAAGAATTTCATGAATTTATTGTTTCTAATGGCTGAATAGTACTCCATTGTGTATATATACCACATTTTTTATATCCATTCTTCCGTTGAGGGATACCTGGGTTCTTTCCAGCTTCTGGCTATTATAAATAGGGCTGCTATGAACATAGTGGAGCATGTGTCCTTATTGCATGCTGGGGAATCCTCTGGGTATATGCCTAGGAGTAGTATAGCAGGATCTAAACGCTTCCTTCTTATCTCCCAGTAGCAGGTTCAGTCCATACAGACAGAGAGGCCCCTCCTCTCTGCAGGGATAGCCGCTATGCTCATTTCCCTGTGCCCTGATCAGGGTTTAGAAAAATGCCATATAGATACTGTAAATGACATGAGTCTTACCTCGGTGTAAGCTGTGGGAATTTCAAATTCTCTTCCTTTTATAAGACAGATGTGAAAACGAGCATCACACCCAGACAGAAATAAATCTTGTTAAAAGAAAACTCTTCCATGAAGGTTTTGTTTAGTTTTGTTATCCCTGGATTCCAGTATCCATATACATCATAGCTGAATATGTTCCTTATCAACTTTGAAGGTGTAAATGATCTTTTTTAAATTATCCCACTCATAATGTATGGTGGAAATTATTTACAACTCTACGTAGATTACACGACCAGTCCTCAGATTCTCCTTACTTTGGAAATCGACTCTCCCATCAAGCTGAGGGCGCAGTAGCCCTGTGCCCTTGGCTGATCTGCAGGAGATTTGCTTCTTTGGAAGGTCTCCTATGGTTTAGTCTCAGCATTTGCATAGAAATGTATTCTTCAGTCTCTTAAGATCTGAATTTTCATCAGAGAATATAGATAGGAAGCTTTCCAACCTTTTGATATACTCTACAAGTTGTTACATACAGTGGTTTATTTGCCGCTTCCTGTGTCCTGTACCAGAAGGGTCCTAAACATGAAAGATTCTGCCAGGTCCTAAAGAAGTCTGTCTTTTCTTTCTTTCTTTTTCCTTCTTCTTCTTTTTGTTTTTTGACATTTTTCATCACCAAATATGGGCTCTAACTCACTCTCTCTCTCTCTCTCTCTCTCTCTCTCTCTCTCTCTCTCTCTCTGTCTCTTTCTCTTTTCAGTTTAACAAACCAGCTAGACCAAGTGGGTCATCCACTATAGAATCTCACACTGTGCCCCGAGGAAGACCAGACCACACGAGGGTTTATTTGAGAACCCATACTGAGGTCTCAGCCAGCAGACAGCAATTGCCACCAGGTGTGCCAGCAGAGAGGCTTTTGGGATGTTCCACATCCAGCCCTGAATGAGACCTGAATGATGGTTCAACAAACATCAACCATGACAGTCACTGCAGTTTGATACATATATATATATATTTCGGATTTGGTTTTTTCGAGACAGGGTTTCTCTGTATAGCCCTGGCTGTCCTGGAGCTCACTCTGTAGGCCAGGCTGGCCTCGAACTCAGAAATCTGCCTGCCTCTGCCTCCCAGAGTGCTGGGATTACAGGTGTGAGCCACCACCGCCCGGCAGTTTGATACATATTAATTGCAGTTTATAAGGGTATAACATCCACAGCAGTGAATTGCCTTATTTAAACTTAAATTCTCATTGGCTATCAGATCTTTCTTTGCTAAGTTTTATTTTCATTTTTCACTTAACTTTAGGATACAAAATGATGACTATGTTTACTCCTTAAAGAAGAAGAGGAGAAGAGGAGGAGGAGGAGGAAGAGGAGAAGGAGGAGGAGGAGGAGGAGAAGAAGAAGAAGAAGAGGAAGAGGAAGAAGAGGAAGAAGAAGGAGCAGGAGGAGGCAGAGGCGGAGGGGAGGAGGAGGAGGATGGGGGAGGAGGGGGAGGAGGAGGAAGGGGAGGACGAGGGGAAGCAGGAGAGAGAGGAGGAGGAAGGGAGGAGGAGGGGGAGCAGGATGGGGAGGAGGAGGGGGAAGAGGAAGAGGAAGAGGAAGAGGAAGAGGAAGAGGAAGAAGAAGAAGAAGAAGAAGAAGAAGAAGAAGAAGAAGAAGAAGAAGAAGAAGAAGAAGAAGAAGAAGAAGAAGAAGAAGACCTAAAACTAAAAGGGATTTATGGATCAAGAAGACAGCAGAATGTCACCATTTTTTAAGAAAAGAAGTCATTTGGCAACTACAAAGAATTAAGATATACCAATACCTCTGGAGCAAATCATTATGGTTGGAGACTTAGGCTTCTTGAGCAGAAGTCATTGTTCACAGGATTTTCCACCTCTTTCTTACCCCATGGTAATACAGAATGCTCAAACATTGTAGCAGGCCCCAAAGCTCCCAACTTTAAAAGCTATAAGTGTCCTCTGATGCTCTACCTTTGGTGTGAGACCCAAGCCCTTTGCATGCCACAGAAGGCTGTGGTACTGCTCCCTCACCTATCCTGTAAGCTTCAGGTATCCTTCACTTCCTCTGATGTTCTGTGTTTGAATGTGTTACTCACAAGGAAAGATGACTCTCCTTACCTCATGGGTCCTAAGGTCGCACCCATGGTTCCTTCTTCAGGAAGTGCCCCTCTCCTCTTTCCATGACTGATGCCCACTCCTGATTCAAGTCAAAACCCAGAAGTTGGCCTATTCATTGCTGGCTGTGTTATGTTCAGGTACTGTGTGTTCTCTAGGCCACAATGATTACCTAGTAGTTTCTGCCTGCTAGGTTTCTGCCTAGTAGTTCTGCAGCTGTCCTTGGTTTTCTTCAGACTAAACTGGGATCTCCTTTAAGAATAAAGATATGTGTGCCTGAATTCCTAGAGGATGGCAGCCCAGTTAGTGGCTTATGGTGACAATTATGTGTGACTTCTGATGAATAAATAATAGTAGTTAGTGACTCGGTGAGCTTTTCAGTAAGCAGGGGGACAATGTTCTTACTGTACTTAGTATCTTTCTTCTGTCTGATGATGTCAGTCTGTAGCAAGATGATGTGGATGATGTCTGACAGAGAAACGGCTTTGGGGCAGAATCCAGATGGCAATAGGAACAAGGAATGAACTGCTTGTTAAATCAACTTTCTCACGGTAAAATAATATGAATTCATTCTTTTCCGCTTATCACCTTTCTTTCTGGGCCATATTTTATTGTAACTGCACACATAGTTTTAAAGTGATTTTAATTAATTTTTATACCCCATGTAATTATAAACATGCAAAGCTATAAAAGCATTTTTTGTAAAATTATGAGGCCATGAGTTACTAGAGATGCTCACATGGTTTTATAAAAGCAGATGATTACATTTTGAGGAATTTTATAAGCTGGTATTAAACATGGCTTAGCACTGGCTGCAGTGGTGTTCCTGCAGATGCCTAGGCTAGATACTTTTACTCCAGTGCTCAGTGGACTGTAAACATCACTGGATACAGTCTTTTAGCTCAGAAGGAATTTTGTGCCAAAGACTCTTCAAACTATAATGTCTTTTGTAACTTGATGGTAAACGGAAGGTGATCTTCAGGGGACTCTGCCAGGCATGGGATTTGATAATTGCAAGAACTAGACAGCTTCCTTGGGAAATGTCTAAAACTGGAAGCTTTCAAATATAGCAGAAGCACCATCCTGGCTTTGTGGCATAAACTTGCTCTGTATATATTGTCAATTCTGTTTTTGCTTTTTTTTTTAATCTCATTTTATCTCAGCTATTTGAAATGGAAAAAATAAAAAAGCTATGATTTCCTGAAGTGAAACTCCTATTACTACAACAATCAAAGAGGTATTTTCTTCTTTTGTTATATCAAATCTGTAGAAAATGCTGAATGATTCAGAAATAAGATGATTATGAAAAATCTTATTTACTCAATTATTTTCTCATTCTGTAAGCATTTCCTAAAAGTCTGTGAGTTATACCAGAGGCCACAGGCATGAGCTTGACAAATCCAGGCCTGCCCCCAAGAAGCTCACAAATTGGATGATGGCATATGATGACTTAATCTCAGTACATTCTATGAAGAGGTTTTGGAGGAAGGGGGAGGCTAATGTAAAGTGGATGAAGCCCAGGTTTCTGGATGCAGTTCCTGGACAGCTCTTATTTGGGGAGTGTGTGCAAAGACTATCAGGTGAAAGGAATGTTATCACAGCTGAGATGCTTAGAAGTTGCTAGGACTTCTAGGCTAGAAAATGTAAAAGGACCCAGGGCAACCAAGGCTATGGGGTCAGGTTAGGACAAGCTCATCCAAAGGTCTCTGGTATGAATTTGCAATTGTGGACTTTCCTCTCAGTCTGATGAGAGGATGGTTAGACACTGAGGACTGATACATTAGAGTCTGTACTGCTATGTGGGGGACAGATTGAAAAGGGAGTAAAGGCACACAAACTGTACTGAAAGATGGTCCTGTTTTAAACTGTAAGAGGTGGTGTGGCAGTGTCAGCTGGGTTATTATTATGAGACCACTTACATTGGATATTCTTTTTAATGACCTGGAAGAAGTGATAAGAATAATTTGATAACCGTTGTACGCAGCAATAGGGAATTATTCATGAAACTAGAAAAAAAAGACATAATTTTAAAAGGTCTGGAGGTATTTTGTCATGAAGAAGGAAAACCACAATAATCCTGAGAATTCTGTGTGTGTCTCTTGGGTCTCGTTCTTGTGTGGGAGAATGCGTTAGCAACAGAAGTACATCTTGTGCACTGTTGCTTCCATTCTGAACACTGTGTACTGTTTGGTTCATCAAGGCCGCTGTTGGCACTTAGCACCTAATGCTTTTAGGTTCCATTTCTGCTGGAATGCTACTAAACCGTTCGTTTGGAGAGCTTGCAGGATGACCACTCTTGTTAAGTACCGGTGGAAACTTCAGCCCCACTAGGAAAGAATCGAGGAATCTTTTAAAACGCTTCCGCTGCTGGAAGCTCTATAAATGAGATACCATCAATAGTCTGTGCACCCAGAAAGCAAAAATAATCATTGAATAACCTAATTGGCCTTGAAATCTTTGCATAATGTTTGTAGCTTCTTCTCACGGATGAAGCACGGAAGAGTGATGATAAAACAACTTGATTTTGGAGCCGTGGAGTTGTGTAAACATTTAGCGCCTATTAAGTCCGTCGAAGGCAAAAACATCCAAATGAGATTTCAACTTGAATTGTTACAGAATGAGACTTAATTTAAGGAGTATTCTTGGAGGCGATTCTGTTCAGTTTCTCCAAAGAAAGATCATTTACCTTCTGCTATCTAAGTTTAAGTTGCACTGACTATAAACTTGCTGTTTCCTGTCTTAGCTTCATCATCAAACGAAAGAGAACAGATGGTTGTCTTAATGCAGCCTATTTCATCCGGGGCCACCAGTGGGTAAACAGCGTGACTGGGTCTACACAGAGGGAAATTAATGTGCTGATGACTAGTCGTTAGATGTGCAACTACAGTTTATTAATTTTGAATTTTATGATTATTGCATTTGCTCCTGGGTAGTTTAGTCAGCTGGGACTGCTATAACACAATGTCTTGGCATGGACAGTTTAAACCACGAGCATTTATTTCCCACAGTCCTGGCTATAGACCACTGTCTTCTTGCTGTGTTCTTCCTTGACTTTTTCTCGGTTGTACATGGGGTTGGGCAGAAGGAGATGGTGGAGGGGTGAGTTCTACCTCATCTTCTGAAGACATTAACCTTTATGTGAAGGGCTGACCTTCATGATCACAGCTAAATCTAATGAATTCCTAAAGGCCTCATATCCAAACGCTTGGCATTGGGATTGAATGTTTCAGTCCATGAATTTGTAGGGGGTGGAGGGTGGGGGTGGGATGGCCAAAACCAACAAGAGCTCTCATAATGCTGGGAGAGTAGAGAGATTGCCCTGGTGAATACAGTCCATCTCAGCTTTATCCAAACTAAAAATGTTGTGGATCCTGCCACATTTTCTGTTACCTAAGCAAGAGATGTGGAACTCTGGGGACTTTTAAATGGAGTTATCTATCAAGATTGCAATGTAAGTAGTTTGTGATGCTGATGGTTTGCATGTGATACAGTTTCATTAGATGCTTGATTAGAAACATGTCTATTCCTGTGCAGCCACATGATTTACAAATGGAGGTGGGTGGTAGGTTTTTCAAGTGGCATAGTGAATTAACTATTTATGTATTTGTTTGTTTATGAATGTATTTATATCTATGTATTTTAATTTGTAAATGAGACTGTGTAGCTTAAACTAGCCTCGATGCCATGACTTTCCATAAACCCACCTTCTAAGGGATGGAAGTAGACATGGGCCACCTTCCCTGGCTATGAATTAATCTCGTTTAAGAAGCAGTTTTGTGGATGAGAAGTCAGAAATGACTGTTGAGTCCTCAGTTGCCTCAGTCCATCTTGGTTGGTACTACAGGGGGGCAGGTCTCAGGAATTACTCAGTCTGAATTCCTGATGTCCCCTGGGTAAACAGAAGGACAGTGAGGCTAGAAGGTGGGGTGGGAGAATTCCTTGCAACAGCAGCAACAGGCAGCTTCGGATATTAGGGCGAGGATGAAGCTGTTTGAAGCACGCATTGCCAAGGTCTGAGTGTTGATAAAAAGGTAAGGCTGTGGAAATAATGTGGAGATAGTAAGAGCAAGTGCACACAGGAGCTGAGCACGGCACGTGAGCACGGCACGTGAGCATGGCACGTGAGCATGGCACGTAAGCACGGCACGTAAGCACGGCATGTAAGCACGGCAGGTAACTCTAAACAGGGACCGAGAAAGTCTCGTAAAAGTGTGATGCATTGACAGCTAAGAGACAGCTGTCTTTATTGCCACCAAGCACAAGACTCATTGAGTTATGACACATTTTAAGAGACAATTGGAGCTAAAAGAAAAACAACGATCCTATAAAACACACTGCGGTTGATTTGTGCCTCATAAGGTGCCGTGCTTACAGTTTGAACTTTGTGCTGTCACGTGCATGGAGAGAATTTCCCACAATGACTGGAAAAGCCTGAAACCTGAAATTGCTCTTTCTATTGGAGACAAGCAAGATACAAGACATATACCTTAGAATTATACCTTAAAAGTACATATGACTAAGGGTCTCCAACACTAACTCTCCAGTGCGGTGGGATTAAAATAAACTCCAAAACTTAAGTTTATGTGGATTTTTGTTTTATGTGTGTTGAGGTATATATTTGCCTAAGGTAGCAACTTCATGCAATCCAGTTTTTAGAATAGAATTAGCTATTGTCAACTTTTTTTATTAGATATATTCTTTATTTTCATTTCAAATGATTTCCCCTTTTCTGGTTCCTCCCTCCTCAAACATCCCATAAGCCTTCTCCCCCTTCTCCTGGTTGCCAATCAATGCCCTCCTGCTTCCCTGTCCTGGTATTCTGCTACACTGCCACACTGAGCCTTTCCAGGACCAGGGACCTCTCCTTCCTTCTTCTTGGGCATCATTTGATATGTGAATTGTGTCTTGGGTATGTTGAGCTTCTGGGCTAATATCTACTTACCAGTGAGTGCATACCATGTGTGTTCTTTTGTGATTAGATTACCTCATTTAAGATCATATTTTCCAGTTCCACCCATTTCTCTAAGAATTTCATGAATTCATTGTTTTTAATAGCTGAATAGTATTCCATAATGTAAATATACCACATTTTCTGTATGCATTCCTCCACAGAGGGATATCTGGGTTCTTTCCAGCTTCTGGCTATTATAAATAGGGCTGCTATGAATATAGTGGAGCATATGTCCTTATTATATGCCGGGAAATCCTCTGGGTATATGCCCAGGAGTGGTATAATGGGGTTCTCTGGTAGTATCAGGCCCAGTTTTCTGAGGAACCGCCAGACTGATTTCCAGAGTGGTTGTACCAGCTTGCAATCCCACCAGCAGTGAAGGAGTGTTCCTCTTTCTCCACATCCTCTCCAGCATCTGCTGTCTCCTGAGTTTTACCTGCATCCATATCTGTGAGGGTGTTGAATCTCCTGGAACTGGAGACAGTTGTGACTGCCAAGCAGGTGCTTGGGAGTTGAACCCATATCCTCTGAAAGAGCAGCCAGTGAGTGCTCTTAACGACTGAGCCATCTCTCCAAAATGTGTAGCCCAGGCTGGCCTCGAACTCGTGATCCTCCTGCCTCTGCCTCCTTCAGCAAATCCTACCGGCGTGGGCCACCACAACCGGCCTGAGTTTTTATCTTAGCCACTCTGACTGGTGTGAGGTGAAATCTCAGGGTAATTTTGATTTGCATTTCCCTGATGACTAAGAATGTTGAACATTTCTTTAGGTACTTCTCAGCCATTCGATATTCTTCAGGTGAAAATTCTTTGTTTAGCTCTGTACCCCATTTTTAATAGGGTTATTTGGCTCTCTGGGGTCTAACTTCTTGAGTTCTTTGTATATATTGGATATTAGTCCTCTGTTAAAGATATAGGGTTGATAAAGATCTTTTCCCAATTTATTGGTTGCCGTTTTGTCCTATTGACAGTATCCTTTGCCTTACAGAAGCTTTGCAGTTTTATGAGGTCCCATTTGTCGATTCTTGTTCTTAGAGCATAAGCCATTGGTGTTCTGTTCAGGAACTTTTTCCCTGTGCCCATGTGTTCAAGATTCATCCCCACTTTCTCCTCTATAATCTTCAGTATGTCTGGTTTTATGTGTAGATCCTTGATTCACTTGAACTTGAGCTTTGTACAAGGAGATAAGAATGGATCGATTTGTCTTCTTCTGCATGCTGACCTCCAGTTGAACCAGCACCATTTGTTGAAAAGGCTATCTTTTTTCCACTGGATGGTTTTATCTCCTTTGTTGAAGATCAAGTGACCATAGGTGTGTGGGTTCATTTCTGGGTCTTCAATTCTATTCCATTGATTTACCTGCCTGTCACTGTACCAATACCATGCAGTTTTTAGCATTATCACTCTGTAGTACTGCTTGAGGCCTGGGATACTGATTCCCCCAGAAGTTCTTTCACTGTTGAGAATAGTAACTCTTTTTGGCTTTATTATTTTTTTTTTAATTTTTTAAAAAGATTTATTTGTTATGTGTAGCTGTCTTCAGACACACCAGAAAAGGGGCATCAGATCTCATTATAGACGGTTGTGATCTACCATGTGGTTGTTGAGATTTGAACTCAGGACCTCTGGAAGAGAAGTCAGTGCTCTTAACCCCTGAGCCATCTCTCCAGACCAGCTCTTTTTTTTTTAAATGTAGTTTCTTCATTTATCTCTGGTGTGAACCCCTGTAACTTTGCTCTCACCCTATGCCCACCATCCTCCACCTTCACAACTTTTACTATTTCTAACATCTTTTCTGATTGTTTTCTTGGAAAGGAACTTGAAGTTGGTAGTTGTGGGTAGGTATGGAGTATTAGAAGAAAGGGCCAGCATCAACTCTCTTGTCCAAGGTCTCTCTCTCTCTCTCTCTCACACACACACACACACTCACACAAATTGATTTACAGTTTGGGGATGCACCAAGAATTTGAGAAGGGTAGCTGCAGCATTGTAGACGGCGCATGTCTGTCAGCTGGTTATCCAGTGCATTGTGGTAAAAAGTGTCAGGCTAGGGGCAAGGTAGACAGTTCCATGTGCTATTGTTAACATGGGCTTCCTCCTTTCAAATGAACACATTTAGAATTTACATACGACTCCCATTGCTTATTGTAATGTTCTCTGGTCTTGAGTTAGAAGGTCCTCTTGTGTTGTGATTAATGAGGCTGTGCAAGCACATTTTGGTGTGACTCATGGACTTTATTGCTTATGATGATAGATTGAAGCTTATGAAGATTTATTCTCTGTATAAATTAGAGTAGATTGATTCTCCTATTCGTACCTTGTCAGTCTTTATGTTTGAGGTACTCTCTTCATTAAAAATGAAAGGTGCAGCACTGCAGGTACTTCTTGGGGAGTGGCTTATAGCTTGAAGCTTATTTTAGAAATACCGAAATCCTTTGAGAACTCCCATCATCCCTGATGGACTGATAGCTACTATGAAAAGGTGATAATGGATTGTAATGCTGGTGGGCTTTATCAGCCTGTGGTGGTATGCCCGCCGAATTGCACTGTGAACAATAATGTCTGTCATGTCTCTGCTGAAGGAGAATATGTTGAGATTTGCAGGTGAAATCTGTGCCAGTGTGTACGAGCTGTTCCTTATCTCCCCATCTATGCCTCCCCTTTCCAGGTGTGGCACACTCTTCAGACTGCCACAGAGTCACCTCCCGTGCGTTATTTTTGATAATCCTTTTCTTTTGCAAGAAGAGGCATATATGAGGCTGCTGTGCTATTTAACCCCAGACAGCAGCATTCACAATACAGTCTTGAGTTGCTTTGGAAGGAGATAGGAGGAAGATGACAGTCATATAGGAATGATGGTCCTGACTGACTGGTAGACAAAGAAGCCAGGGTGGGTAGGGTACACTCCCCACTGATCCTGTTCTAGCTCACCATCCTCTAAATCCCTAAGTTATGGCCTTTCTTTAACTTTTACCATTGGTTCCCGTTGGTATGACCATTGATACTAGTCATTCTATGAAACAATCTTTTCACTATTATGCTTGCCTCCATGGGCATATATATGGAACCTTTTTCCTGTAAAAGTTTTTTTAAATTAAAATCCTCTTCTAAAATTATACCATTGGCCTGGAGAGTTGTTTTAATCAATAAAGGGTCTCATTGCCAAAGATGATGACCTGAGTTTGATCTCTGGAACCCACATGGTGGAAAGAGAGAATAAATTCCCACATGTTGTCCTCTGAGCTCCACACAGGGACACCCAAACACATAATCACAAGTAATAAATAAATATGAAAACTTAAAAATAAATAAAATTTTCTTAAGTATACGTGGTGACTTCACTCTAGAAATAAATCAAAGGCTTCATAGCTTTTAAGTATATGTTTATTTAAATACAGAAAAGTACCCTCAGCCTGTCTCTGTTTCCATCCTAATTATCTTATGTTGTCAATAAAAACTGTTTGGTGACGGAAAAAAAATCAACAATCTTACTCAAATTATATAAATATGAGTCTGTATAGCTTTATCTACCTGATTTTTGGATATCATTTACTTTAAAAAGAGAACATCTGATTATATAATTTCTCTACAAAACTCTGGATCTTGCTGTACTCTTATCCACTGAGATGGAATTCATTCTTTTAAAGGGCTTCACTAGGCAACACTAGAGTTTTAGAATGACTAGTATCAAAGGTCACAGGAACCAATCTCAAGTTTAAAGGAAGGCCCTAACTTAGGGATTTAGAGGATGGTGAGCTAGAACAGGCTAGTGGGGAGTGTACACTAGCTCCTGGCTTCTCTGTTTATTAGTCAGTGAGTATGCGAATGGTGAGGGAGTGTCAGTTTGGTCAGAGGAGCAGCCATTCCCATAGGTTGTTATTGATCCAGCTTATTCTTTTAAAGGCTGCATTCTTTGCTTGACTGCACAGAGATTCATTCAACCTCTCTGTCAGAAGTAGCTTTTGCCAAATTCTCCAGTGCTATAGCTAACATATGTGTACTCTTAAGCTCTGCAACTTTTGTGTCTTAGGACCCCCAAAACAAATCTGTGAGGTTTGAGTTCATATACATAGATACAATTCCATTTATTTGTATTGCCATTTTAATCCCCAGAGTAGCTGCAGGAATTCTTATGCCTTGGAGATGTTCTCAATTGCAGTTTTATTTATTTGTTTGTTTATTTATTTATTTATTTACATTTATACAGGTCACACGCTCATCTTTTATGTTACACTCATTTTTTTTTTTTTGGAGTTTGTGGGTCAAAAGAAGATTCAAGTGGAAGATTTTCCTAAATACTTTCCTGCCCCCTCCCCCATTTACAAATCTCATAAGTAACAGAGGTATGGTCATTGGAACGTGGGAAAGTTTCATTTTATTAACTTCAGTGAAACAGGGGCAAGAGGCACTTGAACCTGGGAAAAGTGAGCAAGAAATTGTACCAATTTATGTCGTCCAGGTGATGGGTCATCATGGAAACGAGGAGGTTCATGCAACAGACCAGTTGCAGGTAGGGCAGACTGCACCAAAGGAGTCTGTGGCTGAAGTCCAAAACGGAGACCAACAGGACCCAGGCTGGTGAGATGGCTTCGCAGATGGATCCGCTTGCCCCAAGCCTGGTGAGCAACCTGAGTTAGTACCCTCAGACCCAGGGGTGTAAGGAGAGAATAGATCCCTACAAGCTGTCCTCTGACTTCCTCATGCTCTCTATGGCTTCAGCCCTTTCCATAAACAAACAAATGTAACTATTTTTCAAAGGAAGCATAAAATACTCAAGGCTTAGGAAGGTTGTGAACAGAGGCTGGCATCAGTAAAATTTGCTGGAAAGCAACAAGGAGACAATCCCAGTCTGCACAGAAAGGCGCCATGGCTGTCTGGGAGCAAACTCAGCTTTCGAACGACACGGACCTGTTTTCAAAATCTGGCCATAATGCCTACACATCTTTGACCTTCAGCAAACTAGTTAGTCTTCCAGAGCCTCGTCGCCTTTGCTGTTTTCATGCCAAGGACGTGTTTTGGCGTATAGCACAGTGTTTGTTGTCATACAAATGATTTCTATGGTTTCTACGGAAGCTGTCCTATCACTCAGCAGGTCAAGTGGGTAAAAGCTGAGAGCTGTAAATCTACTCTTGGCTTTCCCAGCTGGCCTTGTCTTCCAGAATAGCACGTTAAGTGCCCCAGGGAATTAGAGCTATTTCATAGCCTTCTTTTCTAGTACCTTCTATGTGTCCTTAGAGAAACAGCAGAATACTTTGAGATTGCCACTGGCTGGACATCATGGAACACCAGTAGACAGAATGCCCTAGTGGTGGCCTTACTTTCTGGTTTGTTCAATTTTGGGTGACCAGATGAGTCTCCTCATCTTTTGGGCGTTAGTCTTGATTTATTCCTTGATGATTGCTGTGTTGCACAAAATTTAGAATACTTGTTAAAGATATAGAACAGAAAGAAGACAAGGCCAAAATTAGACTCTGGTGCTTAACATCAGAATATTGACCACAAAACTCCAGGCTACTCCTTTGATGGTCTTGCTTGGCGCTTATGGTTTTATTGGAGTCAATGGTTGGAACTTTCACTTACTGGTTAGTAGTGTTGGGTTTCAAATTCCAGACGCATAGCTGAGATGCCTGTTTAACATATCAAAGCAGAGGCTGTCTACCAGTCTCTCTCAGCATTGCCAGTATCTGGCACATCCCACCCCTACCCTAAACTCTAAGGCACAGGGACGGGGCTGGGCTATCCCTCCCCCAGCTTCACTGACTCCTATATAACCCAGCCATATTGGCTACACCAGTTCATAACCTCTTGGTCTATAGTCTCTTGGCCTCTTGGCTTCTGGTGTCCCCGCTCTCCTCCCATGACACTGTTCAGTTTGCCAGGCATGTTCAGTCAGGACTTTCCCAGAGGCTTCTGCTGCTGGCTGTGCACTCCTTACATCTATTATAAAAACCTGAACCCCTTAGGAGAAGTCTTCTGCTCTTCTTAGTTCTTCTCATTCAATTAGGAACCACTCAGAGCTTGGCAACGGCTGTGTTAAAAACAGGGAATGTATATTGCCTGAAGGTATGTTATGCATCAAATGCTTCTTTAGCTGGGTTGATGTCACTATCTTGAAGAGTGAGAAGACACCTTTCAAGGAAGTATTTTAAGTTTCTCTGACTTGTTATGTTAATAGCACATGTCCATGCACAAAACCAGTATCTTAACACACAGTAAAAATAAGAACTTTGTAGGATGCCTGCCTGCTAATTGTATCTCAAGATTTTTTTTTTTCTCAGAATTTTACTTACCTCTAATTGTGAATCTGGCCTAATCCAAGTGCAGTCAGTCAGCATGCTCAGTGACTAGGCATGACACACAGCTCAACAGAGACCCCAACTAGTCAAGTTCAACCACAAGCCTTCTGACAGAACCCAAGGAATGACTTTGTTCTGGGATGGTCTCTAGGTTCTTACAAAATAAACTTGGAAGTGCTTGTGGGCTTCTTGACAATATATTGGAAAACCCATTTGCAGCCAAGTTGTCCCTAAAGTCACATAGCCTCTGACTGTGGACTCACATGAGTGATTGCATTTATTGTTTTGCTTAATTTGGTTTCAGTTGCTAATTATAAGGAAAAAAATCTCTAATTTTTCTGGGCTCCTGGAGATTTCACATCAAATGCTGAATCTCCTGCCATTGAAATGAGGTCTTTCAAGAATTATAGAGACTCTAAATAGCATAATTTGAAATGGCCACATGTAGTTCTCGTTCAAGATGGAGATGAGAAGAATTCTAAGCTAAAAATATCATCTTAGTCAAACACTGGTACATTGTGCAGCAAATAAACAAAAACAAAAACAAAAAAAGAAAAAAAAACAAAGACAAAACAAAACAAAAATCAAAACTCCCAAGCTGTTCAGTGATATGACTATAACTATGAGTCTTCCAGGTGAATGGCATTGGTTCATTGGAGAGGAGAACGTTAATCAAATCATTTCTGGAATCTCTTCCAACTCTTTAGTCCTGTATACCCTCTGTAGAAAAGTAGGCATCTTTGGCAATTTACTGCAGTGTTGTTTCAGGGGAACACTGCATTCTTCTGGCTCAAGTTGAGAATACAGTCATCAAGGTCATTTGAAATGTAGACACAAACCACCTGGGGGAAGGCAGAGGTTCTTGTAAAGCATTGTATTAAAATGTCATATGCTATACTGATTGCACTACTAGTGGATGTTTTGTGTTTTTAAATGTTTTGTAATGCGAATTATAGATAATATCAAGTATTTGCTAGGTCACTACTAACATTTGTTTCTTTCAATTTGACTTTAGGTTTTGTTAAAAAGAAGTTTGTTTTGATTTTAAAGTTATAAAATTTTCCCAGGAATACAGCTAATTTCAACAAGCAGTAGGCAGGGCTGGCTTCTTTGCACAGACGTGTAATGTTACACGGCCCTGGACAGAGTTATGGATAGCTGGTTACTTGTCAAAGAGTTCCTGAGTTAGCTGCAGACTAACCATGCTTCTCACTTTCCTCTCCACATTCCAAAGGGAGTACATGGATTCACCCCTAGCTTCATAGCAGTGGTTTAACATTCTTTTGTACAAGCCCCGAGAAAGCTGAGCTCAGTTTGTCAGGAATTCACGCTCAGAAGCATTGCCTAGACATGCTGTGAGCTGGGGTGAAAGGTAGCTGCCAGGTCCCTGCGACCCCAGGGCCCCTGCCCTGAAAGGTACCTGCAACATCAAAGAGCTCAGTGCAGGCTTGGGAGCTAAATGAAAGAGAAAAATAATTGTGTGCCTCCGTGTTCCTGTTCACAAAGTGTCTTCTAAATCAACGGAACCCGAGGGAGATTGGAAGCAACGCTAGGTATGAGAAAACAGGATTCCAGATCTGCTCATTGTTTGGAGGCCTCCTTGAAGGACCTTTAAGGAGAAGATTCCCTGGGACTCTAAACTCAGCAGCAGGGACATTTCCCTGGACAGTGAGCTCCCCAGGGACTTGCGTTCTTTACCATGAGACTTGACTACACTCCATGTTATTCCCCGTTCTTTGGCTAACTTCCGTTGCTGTTTTTCTGTTTTTCTACCTTCCTTGATTCCTGTGGTGCTCACATTTTCTTAGTGCAAAAACTCAGGTATTTAAATTTTCATGGGAGGTCCCATAAGGATGCATTAAAAAACATGATGCTGAGCCTCCCGCACATCTGTGCAGTTGTGCAGACTTGGCATTCATTCTCAGATGGATTGGCAGTGTGTGCTCTGCGGATGGCTGCCATCGTTGACCGGCTTACTTTGTGTAAATTATCGTTTCCATTACTATAGATATGTAGCCCTTCCATCTAAGGACAGTATTTTCATCTTTAACATAGAACAAAAGAAACTATCAATAAAGAGGAGACAAAATGGTCTACCCAGGCAAAATATTTAGTACTAGACACTCTTTTCTGGTCAGCTTTCCTTTTAACCATTTAAAGTGCTGTATTATGAATATATCATATGATATATGATATATGACATATATGACATATGATATATATGACATGATATATATGATATGATATATATTAGATATATATGATATATGACATAGTGCATTTGTTTTAGCATATACAAGTATGCCCAAGCCAATCTAAGGTCTTTTTTAATGGCTGTTAATATAATTTCACTTTTTTGAGTTAAAATGAATTTTACTATATTTATTTATTTTGTGTATGTGTATATGTATGTGGGTGAATAGCTGGTTTTCTTTTTTTCATCATGCTCCTGGGCATCAAACAGGTATTCAGGCTTGACAGCAAGCACCCTTATCTGCTAAGCCATCTTAACAGCCTTCTATTTGATCTTTCAATGGCTGTCTCTCCATCCTGAGTCAATTTTTTGTTTGTAGACCTGACTAGAATGAGCACTACTAGGAGAACTGTCCTGATTGGTGTTATGTGTGGCCGGCTTCCCAATCCTCAGAGCAGTGTTTAGGTAAACTACTGTACATTTTTCTAGAGGCAGACTAAGATAAATGGCAGGGCCTGGATTCTTGAATCCCAAGGAGACTGTCAAGGACAAAAGACAAGTGGACTTGGTGGTAGGCAATGGGAGATGAATGGAGGCACTTGCTTTGCCAGATGCTGGTGCTTTCTTCCAGGTCAGTGGATATGAAGGTACAATGAATTGTACTCTGTCCAAACAGATGCCCAGATCCCAGCAGAAAGCAATCTCAGTCTAGGTTCTTATTGCCATTACTGGGTTGTATAAAACCAGAAATGCCTCAGTAGGTACTCACAGTGTCCCTAACTCTGCTTATGCTGAGTCCTGCTGCTTCAGAGTAGAATGTATACAGACAGCTTTGTAAATGTCCTAACTCCCAGATGTTTGTGTGTTACTGAGCTGTGGCTCTTTCAAAGTTGATACTTACCTATGAATATATGATGTCCTGCTCTACCATAGTCTATATTTGACCTTTGAGAAATTTATGTTAACCTGCTGTGAATGAATAGTCACCCTATGGGGGCAGACTAAGAAACAATGACAAAAACTTCATTTGTGAGCTACCAAAGAACTCAATTTAAAGTATTCTGTTTCAATCTTGAAAACAGGAGAAAGTCTTATGTGAATAAAGTTTTGAAAAGTTAATCTTTATTTGTGAATATTTATATTCACAATGTTACACACAGATACACACACACACACACACACACACACACACACTTCCATACTTTGGAAACAGAGTTGGATTTGAAGCTCAACAGTTATTTAATAGCTATGTAGCCTTCAACACATTTGTTATCTTTTCCAGACTTTACATGGGTCCTAACACCTGTCTCACAAAGTGCATGCAAGAACAGCTAATTCAGGGCTTGGCACACAGGACGAGCACAAAACATTGCTCCTGTTTAATTACTACAGTTGGAGGTCTGTTAGTTGGGAAGATTTGTTTCCTAAACAGTATGTTCTCACAGTCATGGAAGCGTTTTATTTCTCTTCTCTTTCATCCCTTGCCTCTGGTATAGTTTAAAGGTCTTAATTCAGCTCCTCTGATTTGTGCTTCATTGCTCTGGAAAATCTCTTGGCCTTGGCTGGTAAGGCTCAATATTTTCCTTCAGTGAATCCTCCTAGACATCACCCCTGACAAAGCTTTTTGTTTAATGGCTTCCACTTTGACTGTTTGTGGAGCGTGTAGCTTCTTTTGACACTGTTCTAAAGTGTCTACAGCTTTGGGGGCACAGAACCATCAGAAACCATTATTGTTAGAAGAAAGGTAGGACTGGTCCCCGACGTTGGGAAGAATATGTTTCTTTGAATAATTTTATGGCTCTAAAATTGTAGAAAGTTGTAAAAAAAAAAAAAAAGGACGAAACAAAACCAAGACTGAAGTATCTTATCCATCTCCTAGAGAGATGGCAAGCAGGCAGCATCAGGTCAGCTGGAACATATGGATCCCAGAGTGCAATTATTTAGATAATATAGCCGACTTTATAGATTTAAACAAAGCAAGGAACTACCTCCAACAAGAGAGGACAATGTAACAAAATGAAAATGGGAATTGTTAGATAATTGCCAACACCCTTTTCTGGAATAACAGCAACTTCTTTACACTTGACAGTCTGCATCTTAATACTTTCTCTGTTCCAAAGGTAGATCACACTTACAGATGTCTGTCTTTCCCTTATTCCTGAAAGCACCTTGGCATCTGGTCCCTTGTGGCTCTGTTCAGGGTCTTCTTCACTTAGAAGAGACAAAAGACTGTCATCACTGCTGGAGGCCAAGGACCACCATCCTGTTCTTAGAGTTTTGCTTCTCACCAGTTCTCTCTGTGCTCCTGTCTTAGTATTGTTGAAGCTAGCTCTGAGTCTAGCCCCTACCACAAAGCACGTCTACCTTTCTACTGGTGGTGGGTAAGCACTATTTTACCCTAGGTTACACAGGAGGGAACCGAAGCCCAGAGATGTTGAGTAAATTACTTCGAGACGGTGAGTCACACTGTTGGATGTTACAGTGTCAGTACAAGTGTAATCCTCTGTCAAAACACTTCAAACCAACTGAACTCAGGATGGCAGCCATGCCTGTTTGTATAGGAATGGGGACTCTCTTGGGATGGAAGATCTTCAGGGCTAAAACTAGGGCGGTCCCAGGCAAATCAGGATGGTTGGTTACTCTAGGGATCTGACTTCAGAGAGTATATACTTGTTACATTATCTCTCTATACTATAAAATATGCAGCATCCCCTAAAATATGTAGGCAGCCATATTCCCCGCCAATCCTCGCCTCTTTTTACCACAGTTCCAGTCAAACCCGAAGATGCACTCACTATAGCATTTGCTGTGAGATTCTCACTGGAGATCGGAGGCTGTTGATTCTCTTTTTTCAGCCACAGGAAATCGAAAGGCTGACGACTCTGTGTCTCTGTGGTTTTCTGGGCTCCAACCCTATTGGATTTCTAGGCAGAAAATTGTTATTCTTCATCCTTGGTGACGCTTTGCTGAAAATTCACCAGTTCCTCCTGATTTATAGAATGACAAGGTCTACGATGGGGAAGAAAGGTCGGGCCTCTGGGCATTTAAGTTCCTCCACTCACGCATTCTGTCTGTTGCTCTAATGATGCCTCATTGGCCATCATCATTGTCTGCCACGGATGTCTCTGATGATCTGGGTGGTCTCTCACAGCAAAAAAGGACCCTGCTGGGACAGATTCCTAGCACCTGCTCTTACTGGCCCCTCCCTCTTTTTTTTTTTTTTTTTAGCAAGCTCCCCTTTTGTTAGGTTCCTCCCTTTGATTGCTTCGATTATCTATAATGTATTTGAGCAATAGTCATTGTGTCTATTGACTTCCATTGGCTTCTATTACCCTCCCGACAAGCAGCTTTTCGAAGGCCTCACAGGCTTCAAATTAATTAGAGAAGATTAAATCAGACTAGGAAAAAAAGGAATATAGTAAGCATTGAATATAGTAAGCATTAATAAACATACATGTTATATTATATATTATATATATTCATATCCATGTATATGAATAATAAGAAAGCATGTGAATTCAATGAGTATGCCCCTCATTTTTCAAATTAAGATTAAGGTTTGAGATTGGAGTGGAAAGTTCTTTCGTGTCTAAGCGATCTTACCTGCCCTTAATATATATTCCTTATTGACTATTGTATAGTTGTTTTCTCTATAAAAAATTGAAAAATTCCTCCCTGAAGGAAGGAATGAGATTCAAAAGGCCCAGGAAGTTAACCAAACTCACAAGGTCCTTGGAACTCAGAAAGTCATAAGACTCTGGAGGCCCCTTCCAAGGTCATATGAGCAGCAATAATTTCTGGGACGATATGATACTCTTTGGTGGAGCTGAGCTGCCTACAAATTGGGCAAGGAGATCTTGGGATGTGGCTTTTGTGACTCATCACCTATGCAAGGACCACCTTTTGTAGGTGTAGATGTCTGAGGGTCACCCATGCTTTTGTAAGTGACCCCTGATCCATGTTCCTTGCTAGCAAATCCAATAGCCTCTTATGGTTTCCCAAGCTAAACTCGGGCAGAATCATTTCTCTGGTCTATTGATCTAGGATGAACAGATATTTGTTTCTCCCCAGAAAATGCCATGCACAACATTCACATACACTACACTCAAAAAGTGTCTGTCAAGGTATTTATAGGTTGATACTTATTGGACTGCTTTGTAACTAGCAAAAGATGGCAAGCCACCTAAATGCCCTTCTTCAGATGGGGATCCTAAGATTTAGGAGACCAGTATCTACAGTACTCACCTATTTCTCCAGGACTTAGCATGATGAATGCGCCATATTGTTTCCTGACCAATACAATGGTTAAGAGATTAACATATTCTGAGGTATCTTTCTATAGAAATTAATAATTATTGAAATGATGTCTTCAATAACTTTGGAGACATGGGCAATATTAAGAGCATTTTAGATAAGTGTTTAGGCAGTCATATTTTTACATATCTGTAAAAATTTTAAGTAAAAGTTTTAAATCTTAACCATATCTGGCTAATGTTATTATAAATTCCTTAAAAAAATCTTCACTGCTTAAAACTTTCTCTTAGTAAGCAGGCCTTACTTGGATGGTAAAAATCTCTTTGTTTTTATGTGTGTATGTGTATGCTTGCATGAGTTCATGTATGATGGCATGCAGGGACCTGGGGCAGTCATGAGATGGCATCATATTCCTTGGAATTGCATGGGTGCTGGCAACCAAATCCAGATCCCCTGCAAAAGCAGAAAGCACTCTTAACTGCTGAGCTGTCTCTTCAGTCCTTTTAGGTTACACTTATTTATTGCTTTGGCAGTGGATTAAACAAGAAAACTTACTCAAAATCATTTGATCTTGCAGTGTTAACTGATCTATTGCTCATTTCTTATGGACTTGCTGTCAACTTTTCTATCCACCCGTGTACTGACCCTTCATGGCGTATTCATTTATACTCCAAACCCATTAAACTCCACGAGAGCCGCTTAGCCAGATTGGTTAAGCAATTCAGGGAAGAGAGAAGCAGAATGGTGCAGGGTCTCTCTTCTGCAAGAGTTAATAGTCTGCTGGGAAAGAAAAAAAGAAACAAGCTTTTTTTGTTTTATTTATTTATTTATTTATTTATTTATTTATTTATTTATTTATTTATTTGAGACAGGCTTTCCCCATGTAGCTCTACCTGAGACTCCTCTATAGACCAGGTTGGTCTCAAACTCAGAGATCCACCTGCCTCTGCCTTCTGAGTGAGGCTTAGAGGTGTGTGCTGGCCAGCCTGCCTGAAGCAAGAGATTCTTATTCTAACATCGAGGACAAAGATAAAAGGATGAGGAGCACAAATTGGGACCCAATGACCCACTTTTTACAATAACTTTTGTCATTTAGAGGTTTGGAAAACATTTTACATTTCTTTCTAGAGAGATGCAGACATTTCCTTCTGTGTTGGTTGGGAGCCTTATAAATGAAGTCTTAGTAGCAAATGTGTCACCCCAGAGTTCCGCAGGCATGGCAGTCCACTGGTAAAGAACGGGTGTAGGGGTGTAGGGTGGGAGGGAGGTTAGCCTCACTCTGCAGCGTCGGTGACTATCTTCCCCCTGTGAGTCAGTACACAAACTCCAGTTTCATTTTTCATGTCTGGATAAGGGAATAAAATTGTCAGCTCTTTAGATCATTAGACTTAAAACATTTAGTGAGGTCCCTAGCACATAACAGGGGATCACCATATGATGAAAGCACTCTTTAGGAGGCATTTCTAAAAGCCTCAATTGTTGGCAGGGCATATAAATTAAATTGATGCTTATTTTTTGAGCATTTGCTAAATACAGGTACCATAAAACTTAACATTTCTTGTGAATTACTTTACTTTTTAATGTTCTAAATGGATTTTGCCGAGAGGCTGCATAGATTGATCAATTGAAGATCAAGAAAAATTATAAACCAGAAACTCAAAGTTGAAAAAAGTTTCCGTATCTGTATTAGCAATCACAGTAGGGTTCTTGGGGAGAAATTGATTAGCTGTGATCTTCCTTGCTGGATAAAAGGGGTGGGGGAATGCTGAGACACAGTCACTTTGAAAGACTAAGGGCCATGAGAGCAGACCTCCATTTAATCATTAGCCACTTCTGCTTTTCTCTGAAGGCTCCCAGCATATCTGGCACCTTTTCAAGTTCTGACGTCTGGGTCTTTTGTAGCTCTGATCTTGCAAGAGACAGTTTATATTTATAGTATACTTCAAAACAACGGAAAGAATCCTAAACAATCTGTAGATCTGGCAACTTAGCCTTTTATGAGGAGATTTTTTTCATTCTTTAAATACTCGTCATGTATTTATGATACAATTTCTCCTCCTTTTTCTTATGCTCACTGCTTTCTGCAAACATCTGAGTTAATGAAGATCTTTTCCCACTGCAAAGAAATGCAGAGGTATTTGGGCTTGAGGCATGATTTGATCTGCAGAACAAACGATGCCACCAGGAAGCCTTTTCTCCTACTCTCTAAGCTCCTTTCCTCCATGTTAACACCATTCCAAGGCAAGCACTCCCACAGGGGTGGGAGAGATAAGGCTGAACAACAGCTTTAGGCTTAAGCGACTTCCTGCTCAGCTGCTGCAGCTCAAGTGAACTACTTTTTCTGATAGCAAAAGTCGGAGCTGGCTTCCATCAGTGCAGATTGGGGTGGGTAAGTATGCTCACCCCTGAAGGGGGAGGCCTCCTGTTCATCAGATTCCTCAAATGAGGCCAAATGCTAGACTGGCCAAACTCAAAACAGCCAAGCAAACAGTCACAATAGCAGAACTGAAGTTTACCACATAATTAGTTCAGTTAGTTTACTTGATACTAAAGCACTTAAGATACTAAAACTGTAAGGAGAAAGTTTAATTGAGCGAATGATGATTTGCTAATTGGCATCCCTTCAAACCAATAGAGGCTCTGAGAAGCTCTATTCCAGAAGTGGGCAGATGTAGAATCCAAGGTGCAGAGGCTGCAGGCCTTTCCTGAGTAGTGTCTTGTGCTGGGCAGCTTCAAGGTCAAAGCCCTGACTGATTGATGCTGAGGCCAGGGCACTGTTCCAAGAGCCTCTTCTTTGGTCTATTTTGTGGGTTGAGTAATGCAGTACTCTTCCTAAATGCTACCTAGTGAACAAGGCTATAGCTTCAGCAGGCTGTACTGATTATGCTGAAATTCTGTCACACATACATACATACACAGCTTGATTGATTGTAGCTCAGAATTTCTCTCATTCGAATGCAGCCAGCTGGCCACGTACAAGTGACGGAAGCTGGACTGCTACCATTGGCTGAGACACAGCTGCTTGTTAAGGAGCCTAATGGGAAAGAAGAGCTGAGGGCAGGGAGTTTGAGGCACAGGGACAGGGACAGAGGTGTGAGGTAGGGGTGGCAAGAACAATAGAGAGGGAGGAGGAGGAGGAGGAGAAGAAGAAATGAGAACTGACTAATGATAGTCATAAGAGGTTACAGTGAAATCCACTCCTGTGCATGCTAATGCAGCAACTTAATAAAATGTAAACTTAAGATGGTGTATAGTATCTGTTAAGTTTTCAGTGAGTGTTGAGGTCTCTTCAGGGTGGTTTAGGGGTTGGGTGATCAGTGCACACAGAGGCATCTTTCCCTCCGTTTTTCATGTCACCCCTGGCCTATTTTCAATTGTTAATTGTGTATGTGTAGCTCTACCTCCTAACTGAACCTCTCTCAACTTTAGAGTCAAAAGTCACCTTTATGGTTGGCATCTCTCTCTCTCTCTCTCTCTCTCTCTCTCTCTCTCTCTCTCTCTCTCTCTCTCTCTCTCTCTCCCTGTCTCTCTCCTCACTCTTATTTTATTGGAAATTAAATATCTTTTCTCTCTGATGTGCCCGTCACGGACACACAGACATACAAATAATCAATAAAAAAAAAAAAACAAAATAAAAATCAACATTTGATTCTCTCTGTTTTTCTCTATCTCTCTCTGTGTGTCTCTCTGTTTCTCTCTCTCTCTTTGTGTGTGTGTGTGTGTGTGTGTGTGTTGTGAAAGAGAGATGGTTCTCAGGAATTCTTGGCATTTTTGCAGTATATTGTTGACATATAATTGCAATATATGCAATATATCAGCTGACTTACTGACAAAATAAGAAATTAACAAGTCAACATGTGCTCAGGCCAATGGGATCCTATCACCAAAAGCTGATTAAAGGCATCATTACAGTTGGAGAAAAACAAGAATCGAGAAGCAGTATGCTGTTACATCGGTTTCATAAGGGAATTTCTTAACCTATTTCTAGACTTTGGTTAAAACCACATGTGCTGCTGATAGATGAAATAGATGATATTCTCTTGGCTCCAGAATTAATATGTGAAATTTCTGCAAAATCATACTGTGCCAAGTCCTCAGATGATCTGGGTGAGATGGAAATGCCTATTAGAGCAGATATGTACTCCCGTTTTTAATCCATCAATTTAAGTTGTCACAACTGTCACAATGTATAGATTTAAGTCATTGAGTGGTAAGATTTTAAGCCTGAAATGTTTTGTTTCCATTGGCTCTTCAAGGTTGTATCCTGGGGCGGGCATACCAAGCTGTGGACCTTAAGAAAGGGGATGGAAGGACACATTTTGCTCAAAAGAGGTCAAATTCTATTCCTGTGTTAATGTTCTTGAGGAAATCATTTTTATGGAGTAGAGGCTTAGTCTGGCTCTCAGACATGGGGGTTTCAGCCTGTGATCCGTTGGCTGTTGCCTGTGGGACCAGAGTAAAGCAGAATTCTACAGATGAACTCATGGAGGGGAAAGTCTGTTTACCACATGGTGACCAGGAAACAGAAAGATACAGGAAGGAGGCCATCACAAAGACTTGGTTTCCTCTAACTAGACCACACCTGTTAAAGGCTGATGGCTTTCTAACTACACCTGATGCTCTAATAGCCTGAAGACCCAACTTTTAACATGTGAATCTATGGAATCTACTCTTACCCAAACCATAGCAAGCATCCTCTATGAGGACTGTCGTTTTGACTGAAATTGTTTTGTAGCACTCTTATTTCATTTCTTAAAGTGCAAGCAAAACAATGTGTTTTGATGGATGTTAAGTACTTTAACTTTTATTATACAACTTACTAAACTGTTGTGTGAAACTGAATAAAAATACATTTATCAAAATGTAGGTATTCTCCTCCCAAAACCTGCATTGCCCAAGGCGAAACTCATCGCCTTCAGCCAAACCCAGTTGTTCTGTCTTCATTTCTTGTTGCTATTCCTAGTTAGTGATTTTTCTGGATGTTGCTCGTCTCTGTCTCAGCATCATGGTATAATATTGATCATGCTTTTGTTTATGAATCTATGATGTAAGAATTAATCATATTTTTCTTAAAATGGAAAAATATTTGTCTTAATATTTGGCTTCTTCTACTTATAGTTTTCCATTTAGGAAAATCTTGTCGCTTTTAAAAAGTATGGTAATGTTTTAGATACCCTTTGACATTCTAATGTTGTTGGCGTGGAACAAACCATGAGGAAAATAATTGTTTTTTCTCCTAGTTTGAGTTTACAGACAAAAATTTTAGCAAGTAAATTCTGAGTCACAGACAGATCTCTGGAACATTAATATAGCATGATTTAAAAATGAATTTCTGGTGCTTTTGTTTTCAGAGATATTTCTGAATCTCAGGTACACAATATCTATTGGTCTACAGGAATTTATAATGCTAAGGGCATTATAAGGTAAAGGTTTCCTTTTGTGTTTTTTTTTTTTTTTCTCACACTGGTCCATTATATTCTCTAAGTCTTTCCTTATAAATATCTCATTTATTCTTTAGGTCTTGAGACATCTAAGGTTCCTGTCCCTACTTTATAGTACTCAAATGTGTACAGAACCTCCACTATATTATCTATATTTATATCTGTATTTCTGTATTACCTTAACATTTAGCGCCTCTCTTATTTATAAGCTCTTTTGCTTCCTATAATGGTTCTCACCGCTCCTACAGAGTTTTGCTGATGTTAAAGGACACAGTGGTTAAGCTAGAAAAATGAGGTTGAGTTTCCAAACAGTTCGAGTTGATAGGCATTATATTAAAGCATTATGATTATTACAAAAGTTTTGGCCGGATATATGGGTTATAACAAAGGGTATGGAAAGTTCAAGAAAAAGTTTTTCATGTTTTATTAATGGCTGAAAGTATCAGCCTCAAGGATTACGGAAGGATCAAAAGTGCAAAGCAGGTAAGTGTTCCCATTCACTAACTGAGACGTATTATTCCAGGATAGGCTGGCTTCGTGTGAGTTCTGAGGATTTCCTGGGGTCAGCATAGAGCAGCAAGCTACTTGTCCCGTCACTATACTTAAGGAGCTTTGCACTTGGGGTCTTGTTACCAGGATTGTTTGACCTCATAGTGCACAAATATGCATGGCTTTGCATGATTTCCACCTAACCTAATCAAATCCACGTTTGTAGGGTCAAGCTGCCTTGAAAAGCAGAAACAGAAACATTAGTTTACTAATTCTATCATTCACATCCCACCTAGCTTTTTAGAACAACTGTGTATCAGACTCCGTGTGACGTCTAGAGGAGTCAGACTTGTGCGGAGCTGAACCCAAGGCCAGGTCGGATGTGTTCTATTTGAGGTACAATTATTTGGAATGAAATTATTCCAAGATTCTTTATTCTTTATTATTGTTGTTACTTTTTTTTTTTTGAGACAGGGTTTCTCTCTAAAACTATATAGCCCACCAGGCCGGTCTTGAACTCAGAGATCTGCTTGCTTTTGCCTCTGAAGTGCTGAGACTAAAGGTTTGCACCACCACTTCCAGGCTTTTTTATTTTAATAGAGAGAATTCTGAAGATCTCCCTCCATGGTAACTGACCTCCATTCTCTGAATCCACCCTGCCAACACAACCCCATCATCAGGACGTTCCCTTAGCCTCCTCTTAATGTGTCAGACACACAAGTGTGATAATCCTTCTGGGTTCTGTATTAGTCCCCACAACTGGAGGGTTTTGGCAACTTCCTCAAGACTTAGCTCAAATGTCATTATCTTCTCTGTGACTGATTCCATGACTTGAGAGCTGAGTCAGGCCTTCACTTCTGTAGGCTTTTATGGAAATTTTTATACAATCCTTTCCTACCTGATGGTGCATAATATCTTTGATTTTTATTATAATACCTACTAAATTGTATTCTTAAAAGCAAGGAATTTATCTTATGCTATTCCATTTTCCAATGTAACCATTAATGCCTGACACACACTTGATGCATCACAGATATATTTTTGAATAAATAAATAAGTTATGAGACCTGCACACGGAGGTTGATGTTGGATTAGTTTTATAATCAGCACTGTGGACACACAGTAGTATTTAGCAATTACCTTGTGGTAGGACACATGGTACAAATCTATAAATATGTTGGCCAGCAATTTAGAGTGATTAGTGTAACTAATTTCCTGTAATTAGAAGGAGGGCCCTACTTTATAGAATTTAAAAGATGCATTGATTACACAACTGTACAACATAAAAGAAGCTGTGACTTTTGCAGAATAGCGAAAGCATATCACTATCACAAATCAGTTAAAAAAGCCACCAGCACAGGTATTTTCCTTTTTATTTATTCTTTTCTCATACAATGCACCTTGACCTCCTCTTCCCCTACTCCTCCAAGTTCCCTAACCCTACAGCACCTCTCCCCCAGATCCATTCCTCCCCTGGTTGACTACAGAAAAGAACAGGCCTCCCAGGTATATCAACTGAACACAACATAACATGATGCAATAAGACCAGGCCCAAATTCTCATATCAAACCTGGACAAGGCATTGTAGTAGGCGGAAAAGGGTCCCAAGAGCAGGCAAAATAGATAGAGATATCCCTACTCCACTGTTAAGAGTCCCACAAAACCCCCAAGCTAACCAACCACACATATATGCAGAGTACCTAGCACAGACACACGAAGACTCCATGATTGCTGCTTCAGTCTCTGTGTGCACTGCTTTGTCGAGACAGCCGACCATGTTCTTCTGGTGTCCTAGACCCGGCTGGCTCCTACAGTTCTTCTTCCCCCTCTTTTATGGGTGTCACAAGCTCTGCCTAATGTTTGGCTGTGGGTCTCTGTATCTGCTCCCATCAGCTGCCGGAGGTCGCCTCTCTGATGACATTTGGGCAAGTATAGCAGAATATCATTAGGAATCATTTTATTAATTTTTTTATTTGTTTGGCCTGCTGTGATTAGTTCTACTCCAGGTCTCTGGGCCATCCAGCTTCCAGTACCCGGCATCCACACTGTGTTGGACATAGGCTCCCTCTCATGATGGGGGTCTTTGGTTGGCCATACCCATGAGATCTGAGCCACCATTGCCCCAGTGCATATTGCAGGCAGGGAAGGTTGTGGATTGAAGGTTTTGTGGCTGGGTTGGTATCCCAGTCCCACCACTGGATGTTTTGCCTGGTTGTAGAAGATTACCAGGTCAGGTTCCTAAGCCTCTGTTACTAGAAGTCCTCTCAGATTAAAAAAAAAATGCAAAAAGCAGGTGATAAAATCTAAGGACATAAATTGAGACAAAGGCACTTGTAAAGATGACATAATTGTACATACATAATGTCCTATAGGATGCTTTCAGAGTTACCAGAGGAAAGTATATTAGAGAAGACTGAATTTACAGAAAATGATGCATGCAAATGTTTATTTCAGAGTTCTTTAGGGCAGTGCCTAAGAGTCTGGTTCCAGAACCAGGCTGCCTGGGTCTGAGAGCCAGTTCTGTCCTATTCTAGCTGCATAATATGAGGAAATATCTTAACCTCTCCATTTCTTGGTGTTTTATCTTTCAAATGAGGAGGATAATGATACCCATCTGCTAGAGTTGACTGGGAGGAACACAGCACACTCTCCAAACTGCTAGCTTTTATAGGTACTTGATGGTTTGTTTATTCCTAGGACTCTTACATTATCCTATTTTCAAAGAAATTTTTAGTATGTGTTCTTACAGGGATGTCTTTTTCTATATGTTTTCCATATGTCTTCTGTTTCTGTTCACATGCTACATCCATGATACCGGTACTTTGTTTTGGGTGGTGGGTACAAAAGTATCACCAATTCTTCTCATAGCCAAGGTTAGGGTTGTCCAAGTCTATTCATAACCAAGGCCAGGGTTGACCAAGTCTACTCATAACCAAGGCCAGGGTTGACCAAGTCTACTCATAGGCAAGGTCAGGGATGACTGCATTCCCCTAATTCTACTTATTTTCTCTATTTTGCTCAAAATTCCTTTGTCTGAGAAGTCCGTGAATTAGCTCTTACTGTTGAATTTAGGGCTAAAATAAGCATATTTAATTATAAACCATTAAACAAAAGCTAAGTGCTGAGAAAAATTATTAAAAGCATCTGTGCAATGATGATTGTATTCCAAGCTTCATAATTAGCCTGGAATTCAATAATTATTGCATTGGCTTAGTGATGTTTCCTGCTTTAGTTTGACAAACAGCCAAAGACACAACAATTTTTCTTCAACTTTATGCAAAGTCCACTCGTTGTCTTTCTGGAATATAACATAGAACTATCTCAAATAATTTTCTTTAGAATCTAACTTGGAAAGTAAATATTCAGCTGATGAAAATTACTGATGTTTTGAAAGTTGATAAAAAATAAAATCAATTAATGAATACCAACAAAGCAAGTTATTGTATACATTAGGAAATAAAAATTATGATTTTGGATCTCAAAACGCACTATTTTGATTCAAGACTTTGAACTGTGAACTGCATACTATTATTATATTAAAAAGCTTTACCCCTCCCCCACTACATATGGACTATTTAAATAGGCTGTTTGTAGAAAAGTAGCAAAAAACCCCAACAAAACAATACAAAAACAAAAATAAACAAAAACAAAACAAAACCAAAACCAAAACCAAATAAGTCCCAAATCCAAAACAAAACAACAAAAACACGAGCTGGGCTTGGTGGCACATACCTTTTATCCTTGTACCCAGGAGGCAGAGGAGGAGTTGGTCTCTGAGTTCAAAGTCAGTCTGGTTTATAGAGCAAGTTCCAGGACAGCCAAGGCTGCACAGAAAAACCTCTCTCTTGAAACGAAAACAAAAGAAGGAATAAAAAGAGGGAGAAAGAAAAGAAGAATAAAAAGGTTTGTGTTAGTTCAGTTTAATGTTAGCTGTTAAATTCACAATGATTGCACATTAATCCATGACCATGCTAATGGGCTCCCTACCTAAGAATACACTGAGAGGGAGGGCAGAGTGGATTCAGTGTTCAGGAACTGAAAGTAAGAACGAGCTTCACAAGGAGAATTAAAGGAGCTTTAAATATCATCATAGAGCGACAGGATCGCCACACACCAGCAGCTGTGGCAGCCTTGTGGGATGAAGTTCCTACCTCATAGCAGCCAAGTGCATGGATTAAAAAGGAAATGGATGACTCTGAATAACTAGGTCTAAGGTGATGTCTAAGCATGACTCCATAACCCTTGAAACACATATTGCATAAAGATGGAGGATTGATCAAACACATCTACACCCAGCTGAATTTCCACTCAACAACAGTAAAAGGTTTAAAAGACCACACCAAAGAGCTTTTGCTGTATAACATAACACAGTAGTTTAAAACCATAGACATTCATTTTCAGATTCTACCCAGTGTGAGCTTGGTGCACCGGCTCCCCTGCCCCCAGTCCCTGGTCTCTGCAGTGATGGCAATGTTCACACATTTACTGTTAGAGGCAGGTTAACTGCAGCTTTGTTGATCTTGGCTACACTCTCCTCTCATGTGTCTTGGACTTCAACTGGGACAACTGAGCTGCTCAGTTTCTCTCCATCAGGCCATGTTAGGCTGTTTGACTTCACATATGGGGAAGGGAACCCCTAGAAAATGAGCAGACTTAGGCAAATCTTTGTGAGGTTGCTCCTCAGATTTGCAATGTTGCCTCATTTTATTCACTTAAGTGAATAGCAAAGTCTATTGAGATTTTAGGGGTGTGGTAATTGGCTCTGTTACTTAACTATAAGAGGTACAAATTTACATAGCAGAACTCACAAATGAGGAAGGGATTGTCCACAGATATATCTATAATTAGTCTACATCAAAGCTGTGCATCCTCAAGGACAAACAGAGCAGAAGATAAAGCAATGACATTTGAAAACTGCAAAGAAAATTAAACAGTGGACATTAGTTTAGAATCACTTAAGAACCCATATTCTTAAACGTACAGTGGAGAAAGCCAGGGGAAACACAATTAACTAATGTTCTCCACAAAATCTTCCAAAGTCACAGAAACCAATGTACCTGGTAAATGTGCCAGATGTTTGTGGGGATGAATAGGTGAAAGTCTAGATAAATGAATTCAAGAGAGTTCACTGAAGTTCTCCTCAAGGAATTTTGCAGTTACCTTCAGTTTGAACAGTTGTTGATTACCATGCCTCCTACCTTACCTTAAAGATGCAGGAGTATTGGTCTTATCTTGTAGGAGGATAAGCGTTGGTTTTGTTAATCCCTGCTATGGTTTGGATATGATTTTAGTGTGTTTTTTAAAGATTCATGTGCTGTAGGTTTGGTTTTCTTCTTGGCAATGTAGAACCTATAGAGGTTAAAGGTGGATGGATATCTGTCACGAAAGACACTGAAGACTTTGGACAAAGGATTCAGAAGATTCCAGCTGAAAGTTTTCTTATTCTCATAGTACCAAAAAGTGCTATGTAAGAACTTCTACTAAAGGAGGAAAGCAATCAATTGTCCTATCTTACTTTGATGCCTATGAACTCTAAGGACCAGCATGGTGAGTTATCTGTAAAGATGCGTTAAGTGGGACTTGCTTGTTGGAAGCAATGAGCAGCTGTCAAATTGGACTTAAGGACCACTTGGTAGGAGGTATTTGGTACTAGAAACCTAGTCAAGTACCTGGGTTTAGTGAGGCCATGGACCGTAGATTACTACTGTGCAGAATACATCCTCAAACTTATTCTCATACTCATGGATTCATGTAGTCCTCAGCCCTAGTCTAAGAAGCTTCTCTTTATAGCAAATGGAGAGCATTATAGAAGACCACAACAGGTCCTCCATCAGGGATCAGCGAATGGTGTGGTGCCTAGCCCTGAAGCATATACCTGCAACACAACTCCTGCAAGTAATGCTAGGGAACTACTGGAATGGGACAGAAAGATTATAAAAGCCAAATAACTAGGAAGTCTGGTAGAGAGTGTAACTCCTAGAAATGACAGCGAAGCCATGCCCATAATGCCTCAACAAGATGGCTGCCTAAACAAGACTGAGAAATGACAATACTAACAGACAAGCTAAGGCCAAAGAGGGAGGAGAGAGGAGGGGGGGGGATTTGCCTCTACCAGGGATGAGGCACCTAAGTGGTTAGCCAAGACAAGGTGGTCAGCTCTGAAACGATATAGAATCAAGTCATATTAACTGGACTCATCAGGTTATATTTATATATTTATCCATAATAATAGGAACAAAAAAGAGGCCATTGATTTGAGATAGGAAATTAGCCTGGGCTATGTGGATGGGCTGCCATTATCAGAGGAATCCTTATAAACGGAATGAAGAGGCTGACCTGGGAAAGGTTGGAAAGACAGGAAAGAGGGGAAGTGGTATAATTTAACTAAAATATTTTACTATGAATAAATTAAAAAGGGAGACCTAGTAGAATGGCATTAGGTCCTTAGGCAGGTGTGCTCTGGTGGGTTAGTTACTCTGGGTGTTTCTTACCCTCATACCCACAGAGAAGCTACTGTAGAAAAAGTGAGGCTGCCTGTTGAGTATCCTTGGTTCTTGGGTTCTCACAATGAATCTCTCCTTCCTGACTACAACCCGGTCCAAATGTCATCTACCCCATGTAGCCAAGAGTGTCCCCATCAGAGCCCAAACCAATAGGATTGATTAGTATTGGATATCTAGCCTGCAAAACTGTGAGATACCCAAGTATTATTTTCTATTCCCCTTGGTCATATATTCGTTATAGAAACAGAAAATAAGGAGAGAGGGTCATCCTAAACCTAAGTGAAACTAAGTCATTATGGGACACAAAACTACTGGATAACAAAGACGTCCACTTCACTGAGGTGGGACATTGTAATCCTAGCTGCCAGGGTGGCTGAGGCAGGAGGATTATAAGTTCAATGCTTGCTTGTGCTATGTAGCAAATTGAAAAATAGCCTGGGCAACTTGGCAAGGTCCTGTCTCAAAATGTAATAATAAAAAAAGTAGGGCTCAGTGATAGAATGCTTTTTGCTTAATATGTACAAGACCCTAGATTCAGTCTACACACACACACACACACACACACACACACATACACACACACACACTAAACATTTAAACGATGTTTGCTTCCTAATCCTTAAAATCTAAACATTTGACAAAGGGGAATTGAAGTTGGTAGTCAGCTAAGTAGGGGTGGGAAATTAGCCTGTGTTATCTGGATGGGCTGACATTATCAGAAGCGTCCTTATAAACGGAAGAGTTAAGAGACAGTATCACAAGAAGGAACAAGAAAAACAAAATGTGGAAAGCAGAGAATAAAAAAGTCCAGTTGAGAGCGAGGACAGGAGACATTAAGTAAAGGGGTGACGCATCCCTGTGTAGTCAGGAGTCTGGATGAGAAGGTTAGGCCCCTGCTGTCTAGCCAGAGAAAGCGTTCTGTGCACAACAATGGTCTAGGCATTATCGGTTGATTTCCTAGTATTTTTTTCCTGCTGGGAAAACAGGAGAAACACATTAAATATGTTTCTTACATATTAAAAAGGGGCAGGAGAAGACATTTGCTGATATATATATATATGACTGGGCTGTTCTAAAGGAGAGGGACAGAGGGTGAGGGGTGGTCGTGATGGTTAGGCAGTGACTGTTCTTCATGGCTGCCGGAATGATGGAAGGTCTGTGGTCCGTGTAGTGAACAGTGTTCTTAGAAGTCCTGACCTGTGCTCTACCCAGTTATTGCCAGGATAATGAAACCAAAGTTTGGTGTTTCCAGGCTTGGATAGTAACATTTAGACTTGTTTTACTACTTCAAAACATCTGAGGAAAAAGTAGCATAATTTTTCTTTTCAACAAAGGAAGAATCTTGGTAAGATCCTTGATCAATTACTCTTGATCAATTAGCATAGAAACAACAGGTTTTCCCCCCCCAAAAGCCAGAAATAATTTTCTTTATCTCATGAGAAGTGAGTTTAAGCCTCTCCAATTTTGTAGGATCATTTCTGCAAGGTTTTAATATTTCTGGGTCCTGACCAACCTATCTAGTTAGCTTGGAAAGCATCAGAAGAGACATATTTAATCAAAGCATTGTTACATGCCAACCAAATAGTCTCAGGGGCTCAGTAATATTGTCAATATCCAGATGAATTATCCCATAAAGCAGAATAGCAGGTATCAGAATAAGGGGAGGGGGTGTTCCTTATTCTAGGTTAAAGTTTTCGATATTAGGCAAGTTTTGGCCCCTTATAAATCCTCTAATGCTAATCTGAGCTGCCTCAGTCACCGTGAGATTTCTCAGTCAATGGACTGGCAGTCTGGTTGGTTCCTGCCCATGTATAGTACAAGGACTGAATGTGTAAGCATAACCAGCAATCCTGGTTGATTTTGGCTGGGAATGAATAACTCTATCCTCAGGGTCCTTTCCTGTGGCATAGACTCCGATTCCTCAGGCTTTTCCTGTTTCCCAAAGGCCAGATTGTTTTAAAAGGAATTTTCCAAGGAAGTCTCAAATTTGCAACCCCAGTTTTTGCAGTAGAGACTCCCTTGTTTCTGGCAACTGGGGGCGGGGGTGGGGGTTGGGGGGCAACTGCAGGGCATGCATAGAATTGTAAACTTGATGTTTTTACCTCAAAGGATAAATTCCCATACCTTTCTTTTTCTTCTTAGAACCAGATACTGAATGAAGGCATCATGGGTTAATGGTTTGTAGTCACATTTGCTGATACCTTCCTGAATCCATCTCCCTAGGGTGCCTGGAGGGTTCTAGGCCTGAGGGCAGTAGGGGTTGGACTTGTTCCTGTATTCATTCTAAACATAAAACTCAGGAGGGGGTAACGGGGCAGGGAGTGGAAGAGCCCTGAGGCCCAATGAAACCTTAACTTTAATTGGTCCTTTGTCTGGGAGACAGTTCATTTGGTGGTGGCATCTTTAGCCTCTGAGGCCTTTGCTTTCTGGACCTGGGCGTGGTGAACCTATGGTGTAATGCCAGCTACTTTTTTTTTTTTTTTAAGGTTTATTTATTTATTATATGTGAGTGCACTGTAGCTGTTTTCAGACACACCAGAAGAGGGCATCAGATTCCATTATGGATGGTTGTGAGCCACCATGTAGTTGTTGGGATTTAAACTCAGGACCTTTGGAAGAGCAGCCAGTGCTCTTAACCACTGAACCATCTCACCAGTCCCCAGCTACTTTTACAGCTGGAGGAGTGGAGAGGATCACAGCGCAGGGCCTCTGCCAAATCCTTTCTGGTACTCCTTTGGCTACTTACTTAACCCAGGTAGAATCACCGGAGGCAGACAAGAGGAAGCTGATGGTGGGCTCAGAGACTGGCTGGGTCTCTCAGATAGTCCAATCATAGCCTTTATGCTCTGAAGGACTGGAGGGCGGGCCTCTGTTGAGTTAAGAGGATTGTTGCAGAGTTCTGTCCACTGCTAGTCTCTGAGGAAGCAGTTGGAGGAGGTCTTTCAAAGATCATCTCAAAGGGTAAATCCCTCCTTATATGGGGTACAGCAGGCTGAAGCAAGCCAAGGAAGGTGGCCTATCACTGAGGGTGTTGTTAGAGTTTTTGTTTTAATGTCCTGGGTGTTTGTTTGTTTACTTTTTAACCCAGCCAGTAACTTTTTAACTCTGAAGTCTGAATAAACAGTCAAGTTTTAAAGCTTTAGCTATTGAGAGATTGTGGCTACAAAAGCCAGGCCATTGTCGACCCCATTTCTTCCGGAACCAAAATCAGGGAACCAGTTTCTGGAGGAATGTTTTGAGCTACTGTGTGAGCAGCTTCAGTTCTGGAGGGGAATGCTTCTATGCACCTGGATAAACTAGCAAGTTATTTTATCCTTTCCCAGATCTTGGTGAAATCAGCTTTCCCAGAGTTTGCCAGGATATTGGCCTCTCATTTGGACCTCTCCTTGGGGCTTCACTTGAACACAAATCTGGCATCTGGCTGAGACACCCCGTGCTAGGCTATCCAGTCTAGGTATAACACACCTTGGTCTGAGCAGGTCAGAAAGTTTGGCGGACCCTAGATGAGTAGCCTGTTGAAGGTCTGATAGAGTGCTGCCAGTTGCTTCTGTGAAAGTGATATTTTCCTCAGGTGTCCTTCATTAACCTGTGGTTTGAACTGCCCATTTTGTCTTTAGCATGGGGTCTCAGGCAGTACTGGGTCCTGCTATACCATCAGAACATTAATATGCATTCCACTGCAAATAATAATACACCACTATTCTTAGGTCTGTTTGTCGGTCTGCTAATTCAGCAGCCCAAGCACTAGTGTCCCTAGGAGGGCCAAGATGTTTTTCCTAGTGGTGAGAAGCCCTCTTTTTCTGTAGATCATACTGTGGACATGCCCAGTGTAAAAGCATGCTGGCTGACACTCTGCGTATATGATGGTGGACTTTCATTTTTTCTCAGTAAGCACCTGGGTCAGATCAATAAGTTCTGCTCTCTGTCCTGAGGGACCTGGCTTGGGCCTAAATCTGTTTGGTTATCGTAAGTACTGCAGTTCTCATGTACCTGGTTTTATCTTTCATCTTGTGACAGTCATGAATGAGCACCTGTGTCATCAGGCAAGCAGGTAGCAGAATTGACGGTGGTTAATTCTCAAACCAGACTTGAGGGTAGGCCAGGAGTAGGCCTTGGTGCTGACTGAGTGACACAGTTATTTGACAGCCAGTGTTCTGGTGATCCTCAGTGGATGCCTTCAACTGCACTGTGGGAGGTTGTGAGCATAGATCTTAAGCCAGAGTTAACCTGTTCGTTTTCTTTCATGGAACTAACGGTAGCTTTCTAGCTCTTAGACAGGTGGGCCATCCGGTGGCTACAGGGTCAGTCGTTTGGACAGGTATGTCACAGGGCATTTCCATGACCCCAAAGTTTGGGTTAAGACTCATTTATAATATCTTTTGTTTAGTCTTAGTCCGGATTAGGGGCTCAGTGGCCCCTTGCCCCCATGCTGACACCGCCTTATTTCTACAAACTCTGGTATCCAGAGGCTGCAGTACCTAGTTGCACCTAGGGGCACTCAAACTTCTCTCTCTTAGTCTATAGCCTTGGAATCTGAAGGATGGCAACAGTCTTAGTCTGAGACAGGACCCTTTTGTCTCCCTTCAGCTGGGAGCCAAGATACATCCTCTCTTGTACAAAGCTGGACTTTCTGAGCTAACATTCTGTAGACCAAGATATGTAACTTTTACAGAAGTTCCTCAGTGGTCCTTTTATAATCTGAGTTTTAAAAAAAAATAAAAATATAACCTCTGATAACAGGGCAGGAGGTTGGCGCTTCATGTCTCATCAAACAGGGTTGGTGAATTTTTAAATCCTCGGGATAACTCAGTCCATTTAAATTGGCCACTACAATCTCTGGCAGGATCTTTCCGTTAACATGAAAAGATGGCTTGACTCACCTCTACCAATGGGAGACTGAAGAATGAAATTTTCAGGTCCAAGACAGTGAACACCTATTTCTCTGGAAGATCAGACTTGTGAGAACCAGTAGTCCCAGGTTTCTTCACAGGAAAGGCTTATTCCAGAGCGACTGGCAGGATCCAGTGTTCCCTGTCTCTTCCAGCCAGGCAACATAGACTGCCATTCCTCTTCTGTGTCCAGGATCATTGGATATTGTTTAATTTGGAACGTGGTAGTATAATGCCCAAAATTAACCTGTAAGATCCACCTGCCCAAAGACAAGGTAATTCCTGGATTGCTGGGAATTGTAGTTTTTGGAAAATAATAAAACCTCATGGGAAAGTATAGTTGCCTACAGGTGTGTTCTTGTATACCCCTGCAACACGTGCCTTGGGGGTCATTCCAGCTGGGAAATACCAGGGATTAGTCCCGACCAAATTTTGGTCAATATTTACTGTTTAATAAAGTTTGCTTTAAATTTGGCTCAAAATCGTGGAATTGGGTTTTCTCCAGCAAATCTCAGGATTAACAGTAGCTAAATTGGTTAGTTGAGCAATTATAGGAGCTTGGTGTTGGGCTAGGTCTTTGGGGTACTGGGGAATGTGTTGGTTTCTTCTGACAAAGAGTAATACCAACATTTTGCTGGCTATCCATAAGTTTAACAGTGTCTTATCATAGAGGGTGATGGGGGCTTTCAGTTTATGCAGAATGTCTTGTACCAGTCAGTTCTCTGTTGTTTAACTCTGAACTACCTCCAGGAACTGGGCGCTACTTAAACCTTTACATATTTTAAACTTTTTATAACTTTCTTTTTAATATTTGGGGCTAACTGGTTAACATATTTTTAGCAGTTATCTTTAAATATTTTTAAAATGACCTAGTGAAAATTGTTTAAAATCTCCTTGGTCAGTATTGGACAGAAAATCCATTCTGCCAAGGTAGTGTTGCTTGACAGCCACGTCCCTGCCCGGCCAAGGGGCCATTTTTCTATGTTTCTCACCCCCTTTTTGTCTTCACAGGATTGTGGGTTTTGAGTTCTCCCATTATATAGATTGTCAGTGAATAAGGAGACATAAATCATGAAAGAGAAAGGAACAGAATGCCCTCATTTTCTTTGGACCCAGCCCAGGGGACCTTTCCCCCTTCCCCTGGGCTGCTTAGAGCAGAGTCAAAAAGGAGAGAATGCTAACCTGGGGGAAACTATTTCCCCACTCCCTCTGTGTGTTCTGCTTAGAGGGCAGGGGCCTTGGATGAGAGGTCAGCCCCTTCCCACCTCCACATAGGGACCAACCCTGACCTTGAGCAGGAGTCAAACAACCAAACATGCAAGCACACCTGCTCCCACAGCCAGACAGTAGAGGGTTTGGGGGTTTCTCCCCATTACTTGGCAGAACCAAAAGGATCTAGGATCCCAGCAAGAGGGAGCATAGGTCTTAAGCCAAGTGGGGGAAGAGCGGGTCTCATTGAAGGGGGCTTAAAAAGAGAGAATGGGGCGTTTAGAGAATGTGGCAGGGCAGTGTAGGGGAAAGGGGTGGCCAAGCGGGCCCGTGCCCAGGGACCACACACACACAGACATGGTATAGAATAGAGTTTATTCAGGGCAGAGGAAGGGAGTTAATGGTATAGTGGAACGGGGGTGGTGGGGAGAGAGAGAGAGAGAGAGAGAGAGAGAGAGAGAGAGAGAGAGAGAGAGAGAGAGAATAGAGAAGTGGAGGCCAGCCATGACCACTTGGAGCGGGGGGAGGCGCCCAAGAGGGGCAGAGAGATGAGAGTGCCAAGAGGGGAGAGCAATGAGAGAGAGAGAGGAGGGGCAAGTAGCCCCTTTTATAGTGGGCCAGGTCTATGGGGCGGGGCATACCTGGCTACGGCCAGGCAAGTGTGGGGTGGAGCTTAGACAGAATACCAACATGAGCCACTGGTCAGTACAAAGAAACAAAAGTGATAGAAATACACACACACACACACACACACACACACACACACACAGTAAAAACGACTGGGGGTGGCTACCACATATTTATGCACCTGAACAGAATGATCCAAGGCATCTCATATAGTTCCTGTACACTGGAGTAACAACCTTATCCACCCTTTTCTATGTGTTCAAATAGAAGACATCTTATCAGACTTACCTTGGAGGTGACAGACCAAGTGACTTCCTAAATTGTTTCTGTATGGGGTGTCAGGCTACTCTGAATTGTTAGGCTGCAACTGATCAAAGGGAATCCTGGGGACCTGAACCTCAGGCTGTGACCGCTCTAGAATTTCTTTGACAATTGCCCTCTCCCCAGCTCTGAGAAGCTATGAGACCCGCCCCTGTGTCTCCAAGTCAGGTCTCTGGGGATCTCTTTGGGACCACCAGAAATGTGGTAGGGTATTCACCAGAGAAACTGCTCAGACATGACTTTAAACCAATAGGAAAATATCTCTTGGCCAGCCAGAGACTAAACTGTGTGTTCAAGATTTCAGGGTTGCCCCAAGCCTTTCTCAGGGTGAGGTTTTAAACACACAAACCATGTTACACTTACCACATTGGGGAAAAAAACTTAGATTGCCAGAAAATGGAAGAACAGGTAAGTGGAGGTGGTGATGGATAAATGTAGACCACATTAATTGTCCAGGTGTTCAGTGAAGCCCAGTGGCTGTAAGAGTGGTCTGTAAACAGCTCCTGAATAATTTAGAAACTCCATTTCAATGGCCTCTATTTGCTGGTACTTCTCAAAGAGCATCACCCTGCAAGCCTTGCTCTGGAGAATGTGACAGTGAAGAGAAAAGCAGCCCTTCTGAGTCACTCTGATTGTCTTAAAACAGCAACAGCCGCCACAGCAGTGAGATGCTGGGTTTAGACACAGGGAGCTGCTGCAGACGCCTCGGATGGGAAGCCGGGACTTGACGCTGTCAGAGACACCCCCTCGTCTCTCAGCAAACAATGCTTAAACTTTGCCTACTCTATTTCTGTAGCAGACTAACTTTTCTTAAGGGACTCCTGTCCTTTCGGATGTGATAGTTTTATTGAGCTGATGCTTGTACACTAAAAGTTTGGAGAGGGAGAAAAGACACTGTATAAAATTACATCCAACTGATCCCTTACTTGCTTAGAACTTACAATCAAGAGTGTTAGGCAAACCAGAATAATGTTCTGCTTTAAGGGGTTGCACAGAAATAGTGGGTTTGTCCTTCAACAGAGTTATGTTTTATAAGCTCAGAGTATTAGACAAATGCATGAAAAATAAGATCAGATCCTGTGGTCTGTGGGAGCTGGAGGAAGAAAGCAGGCAAGCAACAAGCATGCTGGGAAAGAAGGTGGAGCCCACGCATGGCAGCATATACCATAGGCTCCGAATTTAGGAGCCCAAGGCAGGAAGATTAGTGAGGTCAGAACAGCCCGGGCTCCACAGCGATATCCTGCCTCAAAAACTCCATGCAAGATTAGCAACAGAAAATAAAACATAAAAGAAAACCAGGATGGGGGGGCATAGTGTTTTCTGAAGACAAAGGGGCATCTCTGGGGCTGTAACTCCTCCCACAGGGAGCCTGTTCTGTTTCCCAGTGTTATCCTGACTCAATGCTTGTCTGCGCATCTCTTGCTGAGTTCCTCTGCGGGGCTTTGAAAGTGGTCCATCAAAGGTGGTGCTCTCGTGCCCTCCATGGTTCACAGAAGCCTTCTGTAGCTTGGGTCAGCTCATGAGCAACGGTCCTGGAGGCTCAACGTCATAAGAAAGATTTGTACTGGACTAAGAGAGCGCTTGTGTTTGCCTCGGAGGAGTCTGTTTGTCTGGGCAGTTAATGATTCTTGGGAATGTGGCAGAAGTATGGCTGCCAGAGTCAATAGTTAAATAGAACCCCCAAACCAAACAGCTACTGGGGAGGTCAACAATCAGGATTTTGCCTGTCTTATGGTTTTCAGGGAACAGGAAGCTACAATCATCTGTTCTCTTTCACACTTTTCTCAAAAGATTTAGAATTACGCCATTTTGATTATTTACTTATTTTGTTTTTCTTTCTTTTTCAATTTATTCTTTAATTTTTTTTTTTTTTTACAGTCCAGACGTTATTCCCCCTCCTGGTCCACTGTCCAACTGTTCCACATCCTACATCTCTTCCCCCTCTCCGTCTCCAAGTGGGTGTCTCCAACCCCAGCCCCACCCCATCAGACCTCCCCACTTCCTGAGGCCTCAAATCTCTTGAGGGTTAGGTGCATCTTCTCTCACTGAGTCCAGACCCGGCAGTCCTCTGCTGTACATGTGTTGGGGGCCTCATATCAGCTGGTGTATGCTGCCTGGTTGGTGTCTCAGTGTCTGAGAGATCCCGGGGGTCTAGGTTAGTTGAGACTGCTGGTCTTCCTATAGGGTCACCTTCCTCCTCAGCTTCCTCCAGCCTTTCCCTAATCATCCACAGGAGTCACCAGCTTCTGTCCATTGGTTGGGTGTAAATATCTGCATCTGACTCTTTCAGCTGCTCGTTGGGCCTTTTGGAGGGCAGTCATGCTAAGCTCCTGTTTGTAAGCACACCATAGCATCAGTAATAGTGTCAGGCCTTGGGGCCTCCCTCTGAGCTGGATCTCAATTTGGGCCTGTCACTGGTATGTATGTATATATGTATGTATGTATGTATGTATGTATGTATGTATGTATGTATATGTATGTGTCTGTGTGTGTATATCCAACTTCATACTGAAAGATTCTGGTAAAAGGATCTGTTTTGGGTAACAAAACCATTATTATACTTTTTCTATATTCTGTATTCTTTCTTCTCTCCACTACCATTTTAGAAACGGTCTCCTGTAACCCAGGCTGGTTCAGACTTGCTGTATAGCCCAGAATAACCTTGAAATCCTAGTCTTCCTGACTCCACCTTGAATCCTAGTGTTAGAAGGTTGTGTCTAGGCTCAGTGTGGTGCTGGGGACTGGATGTAGGACCTTACCCATGCCAGGCAAGCACTTCAGCAGCTGAACTAAATCTCCAGCCCTTTCTTCCTGTGGCTTTCATAAGCTACTAGTGAATCTTTCATGTGTGATATATATATATATATATATATATTTTTTTTTTTAACTTAAATTCCTCTCTACTTTCTACAAGTTACAAGTTCTCCCTCCTACCTTATTCTGGCTGGCTTTGCGTCAACTTGGTATGAGCTAGAGTCGTCAGAGAGGAAGGAGCCTTATTTGAGGAAAGACCTCCATGAGATCCAGCTCTAAGGCATTTCCTCAATGAGTGAGCAATGGAGAAGGGCCTAGGCCATGGAGGGTGTTGCCATTCCTGGGCTGGTGGTCCTGGGTTCTATCAGAAAGCAGGCTGAGCAAGCCATGAGGAGCAGGCTAGTACGCAGCACCTCTCCTTAGCTTCTGCATCAGTGTTTGCTCTCAAGCTCCTGACCGGTTTGAGTTCTTGTGATGACTTCCTTCAGTGATGAACAGTGATGTGCAAGTGTACGTAAGTCACATAAATACTCCCTCCCCACCACCACTTGAGTTTTAGTCATAGTGTTTCACCGCAGCCCTAGAAACTCTAACTAAAATACACCCCAAGAACACACACACACACACACACACACACACACACACACACAAACTGCCAAGATGGCTGCTGTCCTTCCTTCCCAATGGTTAATCATCACGCATTCCACGTAAAGGACTCGTTTATCGGTAAGGACCCTGCAGGCTTTTATGGAAGTATTCTTTACCAGCTATTATTTGAGCTTATACTAAAGACAATGACTCAGGAAATAGAAATAAAAATGTGGTTTCTGTTGATTACATGTATGTTATATAATTACAGATAATTTTTAGTTTTGTTTCTTCCCCTATATTTGAAAAAAATTGTTTTTTAAAAAATATTTATTTCTTTTATGCATATGGGTCTTTTGCCTTTATACACACACACACACACACACACACACACACACACACATGCCTGGTGACATGGATCCCCTGGAACTAAAGTTACAGACAGCTGTAAACTGCCATGTGGGTGCTGGGAATTGAACCTGGGCCCTTCAGAGGAACACCCAGTGCTCTGCTTAGGCATTTCTCCAGCCCCAGAAATTACTTTTATAAATGTAATTTCCCTCTTTAAAAAAAAACATTAAAATATTGTAACTGACAGTCTAAATCTGTCACCTACTTGTTCTCATTTGTCATTGTTGAGAAGCTACTCAATATTAAGAGAATTATTAAAGGATGAATTTACCAAAAAGAGAGCAAGAGACTAGTGCCTTGTTTATGACGTGTGTGAATAGAAGATAAGTAATACAGATAGGTAAATGAACAAGTTTGCCCCAAACAATTGAAAGGATAAAAAATACTTTCTAAGTCTCTAATGACCCCAAGAAATCAAAAGTTTAAAATGCTATCCTGCTCCAAAGAAGCTCTAACTAGCCAGCCTTCTAAGGAGCTCCAAACACTTCACATTCCAGAGCCTTCCCTTTGTTAAGAGCTAGGCAAAAAGGCCTTGAATAAGTGATCCTGGCCCCATAAGGTAGCTAAAAATGAGCTAATTATCTGTTTATCTTGCTTCTGTAAACTGCTAACGCCATTACCCCCCAACTCAATATTTTTAGACCCCAGCAATTAGCTTAGCACTGAGTCACTGAGTAACTTGCCTTTCCGCCCTCAGCTTGAGACCTTTGGCCTCAAGAGATAGCTCACCCTGTCCCAGGAGCTAGCTCATCTGATGACTGGCCCAATGTTTAACTCTACAATGCCCCAAGGATGTTTGCTCCAGATAATCATTAACCTTCCTTAAGGCATAAACTATTGCCTGACTTGCTCATTCTGTGCTTCCCGTCCCCTGCATGATTGTCCTCCACCCCTTGCCTTGTGATTTTTCCCTTTAAATACCCCTGACTTGAGTTGCTCAGGGTCCATAGTCCTCTAGCCCTGCGTGGTGTATGGCTGTGGACCCCAGAGCTCTGGAATAAAGAAATCCTCAAGTTATTGCATCGAGACCGTTTCTCTCGAGTGATTTGGGTGTCGCCTGGTGCTGGGGCACCCTCGACTTTTAGGGGTCTTATCAATGAGTATTTACAAAACTCTCCTAGCTATACTGTATCTTAGAAATGAAAACCAAGACATCTACAGACACATCATCAGTGCTAACTTGATTTCTCCATGTCATGTGACCATAGTGTGTGCTTTCTTCAGCAGCAGGGTCTTACCATCACGTTCTGGTGGGTAACTGGGAGCAATGACTGTAGCCTATATTGTTTTGGGAGTGCGAGAAACTGCTCTGACCAGTAATTCAAGGGGAGGTGGCCCACACCTGGTACTGTGATTTTTATTTGGTAACCAATGACTTCTGGGATGAGTACAATCCACAGGTAAGGTAACCCCAATGCAACTCTTTTACCTGAATATGTGCATGTATATAAAAAGCTTATAAAACAGTAGGCTTCCATATGATGTCATATGTTTTCTATATGGCTTCAAACATCCACAGTGTTAGTTATCGCTTCCCCAAACCCCTCTTCTTTCCATCCTTAATACACAGCCCCTTGCAGAAATTATTTACTTTTGACCCAGGTTCTCTACCCTGTCTTTGGCCTTTTAGTTCTTGGATAACACACACACACACACACACACACACACATACACACATACACACACACACAAGAAACCTTTATATTTACAAAAAGCCTTAAACAGCATGAGTTAGGCAGATACCTACCCTTTATGGTATTAAAACCTACTTTCCTATTGATAACTATGAGTTATTTCTTACTGGGTTTTATCTGGGCTGCTCTTAAGTCTAATTGGTCATCCCTCAGGGCCACAGTACTATGGCTCACCTAACCCATGGTGGCCTCTTTCCCTCCTCCTGAACCTTCTTCTTTGTCATCATTCTCCTCTGACCCCAAGCCCAAGAAGCCTAAACCTCACCTTTTTGCCCAGCTATTGGCTCTTTGCATCTTTATTTAACGACCAGAAATAACTTGGAAGCTGGAGGACAGGCCTACATGCAGATTCCAGGCCTGGGGGCCGCACTCAGCATTACAATAGATAGCAAGGCCAAACCTCTAACCCCGCTCACCCCCATTATTCTCTTCCCTGCCTTTGTGTCGCAACTTGTCAACATGTAGAAAATAAGTGTCTGCAGACTGCTCAGCTACAAACGGGCAGCAGTGCCCATCACACCTTCCCTGCAGGGTTCAGGCACCATTGCAGAAGAGCAGGTGGAAAGATTTTAAGAGCCAGGAGGTTGAGGAGGAGTAGTGTGCAGAAGTGTCATTGGACATGACATGGCCTCTGAACGTATGCACTCCCAGCAACTGTGGCTGTCTGCATAAGACCTATTTAGGAGCAAACCAGTCAGCATGCTAGAATGGGAAGGGATTCATGGGACCTCATCCTTAGTTGAGAACTGCGAACCATAGTATGTGTCCAGCAAGGCAGTGCAGGGGTCCTCCATCTTGTTTTTGTTTTTTGTTTTTTTGAGACAGGGATTTTCTGTGTAGCCCTAGCTGTCCTGGAACCCACTCTGTAGACCAGGCTGACCTCAAGCTCAGAAATCGGCCTGCCTCTGCCTCCCAAGTGCTGGGATTAAAGGCGTGCTCCACCATTTCCCCGCCGGTCAGCCATCTTGTATTCTTGCTGAGGCTATTACAGGTTTAACTAGAATCTGATCTCCTTCATAGAGAATCCCATGGGAAATTACCCAACTCTATTCTAAGAACCAAAGGTCAGGATGTCCTAGCTAACATAGCGTCTGTTAAAAATGCTTGTTTCAAATTGCTTACTTTAGCAAAGCCCCTGGCACCTAGCTGCCTAGTGAGATGCCAGGATGTGGTTTCTGCCTTTAAAAACCCTGGTGTTCTGGACGGGGGGAGGGGCCGCATCCAGGTCTTGAAACACTTGGGTGTCATCCCAGACAGTTGGAATAAAAACTTTCAATTGGCTAAAGACTGTCTGAGTGCTAATCTCTGGTGGGCTACTCATAACAAATGGATGGTTTCTGCTGGGTGTGAGACTCTATTTCCTTTAAGAATGTGTCTTTTGTCAGGTCGTCATGCTTAGTGCATTTTCCCAGACCCAGAAGTATACGGAGGTGAAGGGAGGTTGGTCTAGGAGGAGTTAGGGGACAGAGATGGGTGTGGATACAATCAAAGTACATTGTATGAAATTCTCAAAGAATTAATAAAAATATTTAAAAAAAGCAGCAAAATAGAACCAGAGGATATGTTAAGTGAAATAAATTGAACACAAAATAGACTATCTTCTCTCACTTGAGAAACATTTTCACACTGGAAGTGAACTTAGAATTCTGAGTGCTAGAAGTTGGGCAGACAAGAGGAGGCTGGATTTGACCAGTATGCATTGTATGCATGTGTTGAAATGCTACATAGAATCCTGTAAATATGTATCACTAATACATCTAAATAAAAATAAGACACAATAAAAGGAAGTATAAAACACATATGGCAAAGCCAGACTCAGAGTAAGGCCCTTGGATAACTGGCCAGATAGCCAGGACTGCTCATTTTGACCAAAGATGAATATACATTAGCTATTCTGGACTCAACCTGGAAATGCTATGCCCGACAGCTTTAAATAGAGCAGGAAGGCAGCGCTCCTGGTTCATCCCAGCCAGTAAGGAAAGGCAGATGCTCAGTGCAAATATTTTAGCAAGTTATAGAGACAGCGAGGAAGGAAAAGGTCAGACTGAGAAGAGTGCTTTGTCAGTGTGTGTGTGAGTCACAGATGAGGTATGGCTGGTCTAACGGGAGCTATAACCCAGACACGTGAATGGCAAGCAAGGGGGAAATAAGGCAGTTAAGAGGAAACTGAGGTGGTTTAAAGAGAATGATAGTACCCAGGGAATGAGGAAAACTGCCCATCAGATAGAGCCAGTGCTCATGGAAATGTGCATCAGAAGCACATCTGTGCATGGTGTGCTGCTCCCAGCTCCTGCCTCAGACACGGGCGACCCCTGGAAGAACCTGCGCAAAGAAGCCTCCAGGCGTACGCAGGTGGAGGCCACAGGGGGGTGAATCTGGTTTTGCTGTTTTTCACACTAAGAAAGAAACTAAAATAAAAGGCTTTAATATTGTTAAGAACTTTGCCTGGCTAAATCACAGAATGTTGTTAACATGAACATTACAAAGTCACTAAAAGTCATATTGATTTATAGTCACTGAACTGTATATAACATTTTCATAATACTTTTATGAAGTACTGTGTAGAAAATAACTTTGTTAAATAATCTTTTTAAAAATTTCCGGAAGGTTATACTAAAAAAATGTTTGTAGTAGTTATAACTTATTGGCCAGATTACAGGTCTATGAAAATATATCTATTTATCTTGGCATTTTTTTCATTCAGGAATGTTATTAGCCAAATAATATGAACTGATTTAACATTTGAAGGGGGGATTGGGGACATTGACGTGTGATTTCTTTTCTTCTCACCTTCCGTTCTTAGAGACCTCATATTTAGTGGCCCTCTGCCCCTGAAGGTGCTGAGCGCACTATGAATCACAGGACCTCCTCTGTCCCAGGCCTTTCTCCTGGGAATCTGGAATTGGGGCCCTGACAGGCAGGGCTGGATGATGAATGGTTGAACTGAGAGGTCATGTGGAGCAGGACCTGGAATTGGCACCGTGATAACTCAAGCCCTCCTGCTACTGAAGCCTGCAGAGTAGAGGCTCCGGGCATGCTGGGAAGGGAGGTGGGGGTAGGGTGCGCTCAAAGGAGAATTCTCAAGCGGAGCGGAATAGCCAAGGGAAACTGAGGAAGACTGAGGCATGGGAAGCACCGCCTCTTTACTGCACACCTACAACTTCGCTTCCCAGCGTTATTTCGTGTGCAGCTTTTAGAACATCTATAAAATTGCACTTTATTTTCACAGCACATTGAAGTGTTTCTGTTTGCGGAGAGCTTTCACAGTGACCGGTGTAAACCCAGAATGAATCTGTAGGGCGGGGCCACAAGAGTGGACTGCGCATGAAGGCTGCCAGTAACCCACCACTGCCCTCGGCCTCCAGTAGTGTCTTAGTCTCTTCCTGTGGCGACTAGAAAATACCTTAGATTAGGTCATTTATGAATAATAAAAATGTATTTCTTACAGTTCTGGAGGCTGGGAAGTTTAAAAAAATCTTGGTACAGATGATAAGGTGCCCAACGTATACAAAACGGAACCGAAAGACAGACAGACTGGATCTCAGTCGGCTGAGGTTGCTTCACTGGGACTGTGAGGGGCCCCAATCTTTTTGTGGGATGAAAGTTGAGCCCATTTAGAGGGGCTGAGGGCATGTCTATTTACACACACATGTTGCTGCCTGCAGCTATTGCGAACTGGTTCCTGGAAGAGAAGCTGAGGGATGGATGGGGAAGCGGCGGAAAGAAAAGGTCAGGACAGCCTGATTGCTGATCGAGGCGGAAGTTTGAATGGAAGTTAGACCAGTTAACAGTTTGGGCAAGCCCCTCCACCCGGACTCGGGGCTGAGTTCCGGGGAAGTCCTCTGGCGGTTCTTGGCTCCACTGCTCAGGCAGCTGGGCGGGTCACCTGCTTAATTCGCAGACCTGGAGGAACAATGAACTTCACCTTCACTCTGAGCACTCCACCCTAGGTAGAGCAGGATCCTCAACAGCACAGGAATCCCTGCTCAACAAAGGCTGGGAGAGGAAGTTCCCCTTGATCAGTGTCGAGTTCCTACCCAGTGGCATGACACCCCAATATGGCTCTGTACACACACACACACACACACACACACACACACACACACACATACAGACACGCATACACGCACGCGCGCGCACACACACGCTCACAGCCGTAACAGGGAGTTATACCTATTCTGTTGTGGTTTGAACAGAAGCAGCATTGTGTCTGATGACCTGGCATGTTGTTTCTGCTGGTGGAGCAGACTGGGCAGCCTGGGGCCAAGCAATTGTTTATGGTTAGAGGCTATTGCCCAATACAGCCTGGCTCAATACCTCATGACCTGAGTCTGTTACCCAGTGCTGGGAAGGGTTTCTATAATACTTTCAAGATGGTACTTTGTTGCTACATATTTTCATGTGGTAGAAAGCAGGAGGAAAAGGATTGCATTTTCTTCCGAAAGTCCTTCTACGTGGACACTAAGGCCATCTATGATAGTGGAGCCCTCATGGCCCAACTGTTTCCTCTGTTACTCTTGTACTGGAGATTAAGTTTCAGCATGAATTTTGGGGAGACAGAAACACTCAAGCCAGAGCAGAAGACACACTGAACACGGAGAACTGGGGATGGAAATTCCCGTTTAGGAACTGGTAGAACAAAATAAGAGAAACGAAATGTTTCTCCAAAGCAAATGAAAGTCCTGACTCATGCCTACCTCCAACTGTAGTTTTGTGGATTTCTGTAAAGACACTTCAAGGTGAGGAATTTTACAATACAGCTATCCGACCCAGTATTCTTAATTCTGTTGTGCAGAACTTTGCCTGATGTGCTTGACAACCTTGGCAGGAAAGGGACTATATAAATGCATCATCAATATGATAATATAAATTGAATTAAAGTGTCCATTCTGTTCTGCTGGGTTCCTTTCTAGAGCTGACTCTCTGCAGTGACTCTTGTTAGCTCTCTCCTTACAGAGACCTGACTGTTCTGCTTATGCCTTTGTCATGTGGCCCATTTGGTAGTTTCTATTCCTTCTTCATTTTCAAGTCAAGCAACCAATCATGTTCTGATTTGAAGTTTAGAGTTATGACAGTTGCATTTAGCTCCCCTTGCTCTTCTGGGCGTGGACCAAATGCCAGTTTGCCTATTTGATTGCTGACAAGGTGCAATAGTAGCTCAACAAACTAGGATGCTAACATTTTTTCCCAGCAAGCTCCTAGTTGCCTTTTTTTTTTTTTTTTCCTGAGACAGGGTTTCTTTGTGTAGCTGTCCTGGAACTCACTCTGTAGACCAGGCTGGCCTCGAACTCAGAAATCCCCCCGCCTCTGCCTCTCAAGTGCTGGGACCAAAGGCGTGTGCCACCACTGCCCGGCTTTTTAGTTGCCTTTTAACACCATAAAGAGATCTGGGTTATAATTCAGAAAAATTTAAGTTTCCTAAATGATGGTATTAGTATTGACTATACCAGTGAAAGTTTTAACATGCTTGATTAATCTCCTAGTGTTTTTCTCTTTTTTTAATTTTTTATTGAATATATTCTTCATTTACATTTCAAATGTTATACACTTTTCCAGTTTTCCCCCTCCCAGAAAAACCCCAAGCCATCCTCCTACCCCATGCCTTCAAGAAGATGCCCCTCTGCCCAACCCATTCCTACCTACACCCACCCTGGGGCATCTATCAAGCCTTTATAAGATCAAGGACCTCTCCTCCCACTGATGCCCGACAAGACATTCCTCCTCCACAATTGCAGCTGGAACCATGTGTACCCCTTTGTTGATGGCTTCGTCCCTGGGAGCTGTGGGGTGTCTGGTTGGCCAACATCATTGTTCTTCCCATGGGGCTGTAAACCCCTTCAGCTCCTCTAGTCCTCCCTCCAACTCCTGCACTGGGGACCTAGTGCTCAATCCAATGATTGGCTGCTAGCATCTGCCTCTGGATCTATAAAGCTCTGGCAGACAACCATAGCAGGCTTTTTTGGCAAGCACTTCTTGTCATCCATAATAGTTTTGGGGTTTGGTGACTGTTTATAGGATGAATCCCCAGGTAGGCCAGTCTCTGGGTTCCCTTTCCTTCAGTCTCTGTACCACACTTTGTTTCCATAATTGCTTCTGTGAGTATTTTGTTCCCTTTCTTAGAAAAACTGAAGCACCTTTCTTGAGCTTCATGTGGTCTGTGAGTTGTATCATGTTTATTCTCAGCTTTTGGGCTAACATCCACTTATCAGTGAGTGCATACTATGTGTGTTATTTTGTGATTGGGTTACCTCACTTGGGATAAGACTTTCTAGTTCCATCCATTTGCTTAAGAATTTCATGAATTCATTGTTTTTAATAGCTGAATAGTACTCCATTATATAACTATACCACATTTTCTGTATCCATTCCTCTGTTGAAGGACATCTGGGTCCTTCCCAGTTTCTTGCTATTATAAATAAGGCTTCTATGAACATAGTGGAGCATGTATCCTTATTACATGTTGGAACATCTTCTGGGTTTATGCCCAGGAGTGGTATAGCTGGGTCCTTAGGTAGTACTATGTCTAATTTTCTGAGGAGCCACCAAACTGATTTCCAGAGTGGTTGTACCAGCTTGCAATCCCACCAGCAATGGAGGAGTGTTCCTCTTTCTCCACATTCTTGCCAGCATCTGCTGTCTCCTAAGTTTTTCATCTTAGCCATTCTGACTGGTGTGAGGTAGTCTCCTAGTGTTTTTATTCTACTATAAAGTTAGTGTAGTTTTTCTCCTTCCTAGGTGACTTGGCTATCTTCTGTGGTTACCATCTATGCTGCTGGTTCCTGACATTTCTTTTATGCCCAATCACCTGCCAAAGTTATTTCTTCATAAAACTTGAACCTTTTCTGACTTTTAAGTGTTTATGTGATTTGTTTCTAGTCAGTTCCAGTTTCCTGAGTCTAGCTTGCAGCAGTTGCTAAGGTATACAGATACAGCTTCAGAATGCTTTCTTCTAGGCGGCTGCTATTTCTCTTACTTGATAAGAAGCCATAAGGCAGTCATTTGGTGACTATGTCCCCATGTTAGCACTATGGGACTTTGTTCTCAGAACAAATGATTAGACCAGATCTGAACACCTGGCTGAAGACAGTCTATAAGATAGGAGGCGGTCACTTGCTCAAGCAGAACAATGGAGATTAAATTTACATGGATCAGGATTTCTGAGAAGAAACCTAGAGAACAAATGTACTGAAGTTATCAGGTAGATTGGTTACAAGAGACAGAGATGGTCAGGAAACAGAGATCATGAGTAAGTCAAAATGAGTGTGTAGAAGGCAAGTGGTACAGTTACTCACAGGAGTAGGATATGCAGAAGGCAAGACAAACAATGTGGTGTGTGATTCCAGAAGAGTTTTGTGGACCTCTGGGGAGGAGCGGACAACAAGATGATGGACCTAGAGAGCTGCGTTGGATCCCAAGTCCCACACCAGTTTCTGGGCAATGTGACTTCATAGAAGGCTCAAGATTTCAGATATTTCCAAGCTCCATAAATATTTCTTCATATCCATCTTTAAATTATACATCTTATCCTTTAAATTGACATAAAAGAACTTAAGTAGGATGCCTGCTTTGTGTCCATTTAAGTTAGCAAGAGTTGTGAGCAAGATGCAAATGACTTAGCCCTGCCCACTCAACTTCTTTGGTCTAAATATCACAGAGAAGCTCTAAAAACTATCTCATAGAAGTTTTGCCTTCACCTTCAACATTCAGAGTTGTCTAATAAAACAGCCAATTAATAGCCAACTAAGGCTATATCAAAGGTAAGTATATCCTATTTCTTGCTAGAGAGGACAGATTCTTTTTTCTTTAGTCCCTAATATATATTTATTATATGAACAGAGGGGAAAGGGCTAGCCTCAAATTATAATTTTCTTTATGATTATCTCAAATCTTATCCAATAACATCATAAGAATGCCTCATCTCCCCAGAAAGCTCTGGGAGCTCCCATATACCTTGAATATAAGAGTCTGCTGGGGGAAGCAGCCTCATTGCATGACTGACTGGCACTATGAGTTGGCGTCTCAGGAGCTGCTATATCTTGTCTTTGTTGGATAGGTCTATGTAATACAGAAAATGACAGCTACATTTCACTATGCCTCCCTTGCAGCTAGTGCAGACATGACAAGACTCAGTATTAACTCATGTAATGCTAAGGAATGGCTGCTGAGGGCTTTGGGGATAGCCTTCTCTAAAGCATTGCTGTTTTCATTTGGGGGTGTGATTTTTTTTTTCTGAAAATGGCCTGTAGCCTTTTGATCTTACAAGAGGAGGAAGCAATGTCATGGTATGGATGCTAAAGCACAAAAAAGAAAAATCAACTGAATTTAATTCATCTTACCAGCCTTGAAAACACCCTGCCTTGAATCCTTATACAACAGTAATAGATATACATGATACACAGATATACATACAGATATGATGTATGTATAATAATATCATGTATATATTATGTATAAAAGGATAGCAAAACCATTAGTACTAATAGTATCGCCATACAGTTCTACAGAGCCTGTTGTAAGTCAGATATTTATTTATTATGCAAGATTATGAATTCCTGAGTTGGTGAAGCCATATCTTATTGATAGTTGCAAACATCCTAACTAAGATAGTCTGGTCCTTGGTCTTTCTAAGGGTTCTATAACAGACCCTTGGGGAAGCACTGTCTAATTCACTGGATCTACTGCGTATTTCAGACTCAGTGTTCAGCACATTCCTTTCCTACCGTATCCAGAGACTATCTTTTGCTTTCATTACTACTGAGTGCTTCACATATTCTATTGGTAGTTATGACTAATATCAGCTAACACATTGCCAGCTACAGTTTTATTTTTACATATGAATCTTGTAATAACCATTAACAAAAGCTGAAAAATGCTCCAGATGGAAAAGGAGCAGCTTCTCCTGAAGCCAAACAGTCAGTTTTCTGTGCTTTTGTTTTCTAGCTCCTCTTGATAACTCATAGCTTGAAGAGTGAGGAGGGACCATGTGGGAGCTGTACGTGTACTAATGAGTCTTTGAGCATTAGCGTTGGTTACAACATGGTAGATAGGTGAGTCCTAGGGCAAGTTGCTCCCCTTGTCTGTGAGACAGAGTTCCCAGTAGCATTTCCCTCTCACCTTCCACAGTTCCAATAGGACAAACTCTTTAAAAATAAAATGTTCATTCCTGCCTTTTAAAAAATTATTCAATTTTAAAGGATTTATTTATGTATTTATCTAGATATGGGTACTTTTCTGCAAGTACATCTGCATACTAGAAGACACATGGCATCAGAGTTTTGTGAGCTGCCATGCTGGTTCTGGGAATTGAACTCAGGACCTTTGAAAGAGCAATGAGTACTTTTTACTACTGAGCCATCTCTCCAGTCCACTCTTCTGGTTTCTATCTTGTATGAACAAAGTGGTTGGTAAGAGATGTTAATTTTCTCTCTGTTTTGAACAGTTCAGGAATGTGTGTGTGTGTGTGTGTGTGTGTGTAGATACCACAGAGCTAATACTAAAATGACCTAGGAGACCATCTTATTTGAATATAAGTACCTGTAGCAGAGTAAAGTTTGAACTTAAATGAAAACTCTAATATTCAGCTCTGTTCACTGTCTAAAGAATTCCTTTAAAGAGCTTAATAAAGAGGGTCAGTGGGATTCTTGGGTATTAAACGCGTCTTCCAGTGCAATATTTAAACGACATAAGTATAGCGTAACAAGCCCTTGGATTAATCTTCACTTAAACTACCCGTGAGCTCAAGAGGCAAAGGAAAAATACCCTTGGAAAATTGTGTAGATTTTTATTGAGACCCTGTGTCAAATACAAGAAATTGCTAGGTGCTTGATTACTAAGCCCCATGCAGGCTGCTGTTGCTGCTTTCGAATTATCCCCGGTTAACAGAACTTCCTACTGGGAACCAACACTTTATTCCTTTATTTACCCCTTTCCAGATTTCGAAGCTGTAATCTCTGGCTGGGTTTGTATCTTGGGGGGGTCAGCTGAATGTCTAGGGGCAATTGTGTTCTCTGTAGGGGTTTCCATTGCCAGGGATCCAGATCTTCTCCATGCAATAATGTGTTTTCTATTTAACAGTGTCTCTTCTGTGAGCCTTCACAGTTTATTTTTAACAGCTGGTACTAAACCCTGGTGTTGTTTGCCTGCATCAGAGTGTGGGCAGTTAGAAGCACATAGCCATTTTAGAACACGGAGCATTTATCTGGTGTCCATCATTAGGGGAAGCAGTTATCATTTCCTTCCTCAGTGCTGCATGAGCAGGCTCATTTTAGGTTTTCTGTCTTTGGACATGCAAGTTTTCTTTTCACTACTTAATTTTGCTCTTGAAGAATTCCTTTAAAAATTATAGCATTGTGTTTTGTGTTTCAAAAAAAGACTAACTTGTGGTTAGTTTTGTGCATGCATGGTGATGTGTGTGTGTGTGTGTGTGAGAGAGAGAGAGAGAGAGAGAGAGAGAGAGAGAGAGAGAGAGAGAGAGAATTTTGAATTTACATTGATGGACTTCAAAGAGCTGATGAAGTAGCTGATTTCTGTAAGGTTTGATTAGATAGGTACATGGGTTTTCCATTTGTCCTAAAATATCTTCTTCACTTATGACTTTGATGTATTCCTTTGAGTTAACATTGCCTTTCCCGAGCAGGCATTTTTTAAAAGGCAAATCAGGGGCTGAGATGATTTTTCAGAAGGGTAGCTACTCACAGAAAGGGATGCAAATGAGCCTGGAATCCGCCTCCCCCAGATGCACATACCTGGAGATGCACTGCACAGCCACTGCACATCCTGTGCAGCCACCTACATACAGTCCAGCTCCTCAGAAACATGGAGATGCTCCAGCCTTCTTCCAGGACTGTGTTCTTCTACACAGGGAGTACTAGCTCTTTCTTCAAATTTCCTAGTTTTGATGGAGTGTTAACAATCAATTGAGCAATTTTTTGATGCCAGTTCTTTGCCTGGTTTTGCAGGAGTTGGGTCTCAAGATTAAGCACCCACAAAAACCCTATTGGCAGTGAGACTTTGTCCAGAGGTAAAGGAGGGACAAGGAAGGAAGAGAGGTTAGTACTTACAAACACCTCACACAGAGAGAAGTCAGTTTACTGGGAAGAACATTCAGGAAAAGACTTTGCTGAAATGCAAAACTCAAAATGAATTAAAGACAATAAAATATAGACAAGAGAAAAGGTGCTAGGGAGAAAGAAGTGTTCCAGACAGAAGGGGCAGCCCAAAAAGTTCCGTCTTGTTTGAGGAACTGTAATCTTTGTGATATTCCGTAGAGTTTTGGTTCAGCAGAATGCCATGCTAGGTACCAAAGCTTAAGAGGCAAGCTGATCACAGCAATTTTATGTAGAAGGTAAAGTGAAGCACCCTTTGAGGCCATCGTGCACAGGTATGTGCACATTTGTGTGTTTGTGTGTGTGAGTGTTTCCTTCTCCTTAAAAAGAAAAGGTGACAGGATTAGGTCACTGTGCTTCAGAGGACTCACCAAGGCAGTGTGTATCAGTGGTAAGCTAAGGGCAATTGCAAAGTGCTGGAGGGGGTGGGCCTTTATTCTCATAAATGCGTTATGTGCTTGGGACATAAAAGCTAGATGTGTTGACACTTAAACACAGGCTAGCATTGTTTCACAATGGCTTTTAAAAAATTAAGTAGGAGCAAATGTAAAGACTCCTATTTACAAGCTCGGTCTGTTACAGCCATAAAAAATGAGCAAACCAATTGACTTTTACCTTGGCATCTAGAAATCCATGGCAGAGAATTCTGGTTTGCCCCAAATTTCAAAATTTACAGGATTTCATGGGAGTGTGTTTGGTAAAGAAAGAGATACTTCTCAGATATACTGACTTTGTAGAACAAATATATATTCAAATAACATGTAACCATTTAACATGTATCCATTTATCATTTCCCTCCCTTCCTTCCTCCCTCCCTCCCTTCCTTCCTTCCTCCCTTCCTTTCTTTCTTCCTCCCTTCCTTTCTTACTTCCTCCCTTCCTTTGTCCTTCCTTCCTTCCTTCCTTCCTTCCTTCCTTCCTTCCTCCCTCCCTCCCTCTCTCCCTCCCTCCTCCTCCCTTCCTCCCTTCCTTCCTCCCTTTCTTCTTTCCTTCCTCCCTTCCTTTGTCCTTTCCTCCTTTCCTTCCTTCTTCCCTCCCTCCCTTCCTTCCTCCCTCCCTCCCTCCCTCCCTTCCTTCCTTCCTCCCTTCCTTTGTCCTTCCCTCCTTTCCTTTGTCCTTCCTTCCTTCCTTCCTTCCTTCCTTCCTTCCTTCCTTCCTTCCTTTCTCCCTCCCTTCCTCCCTCCCTTCCTTCCTCTCTTTCTTTGTCCTTCCCTCCTTTCCTTTGTCCTTCCTTCCTTCCTTCCTTCCTTGCAAATAATGATTTCATCGAATTTTCTGCACACAGGGCAAATGAATGCAATCCAGTGTCATTCCCATGTGTCTTTGCAGAGGGACTTTGTCTTCTTCCGTAAGTGTCCATTCATATTTTCACTGGCTATGACAGGAATGCAAGCCCTTAAAGTTATTATTTGCTTACTCTAGTCGTCTCTTGGCTGCTGCTTGTAACGTTGTTTTTGAAGAATGACCTAATATCCACTCAAGCAAAGCATTCATGTGCTTCTGTTCCCTATATAAGCAGAGAGTCCCCCAAGATCAGGGCTTACTCTCAAATGCAGCCTGTGGCATGTGGACGCATCCATAATGGTCTTTATACTTCAGCCCACAGGAGGGTGGTGCACTCTCAAGCAGGGCCCACTGGCACTCTTATATATAGCCTTTGCTGAAAACAATGACATTCATTTTCCTATTCAAGAGCCTCTGATTTCCAACATTCATGACCCAATTATAGGATGGCTTATTAGCTTGTCAGGTGTGAATGATGCTTGAGAATAATTATAATACATATTTAATATCCATCAGTCCTCTTGTTTTTTGATTGCTGTTACTGAGTGCTATAGGCTGGGCAGATAATGAAGACTAGAGGTTTGTCCGTTAGCTCTGGGGCCTGCACAGTCAGTCCTTACAGGATGTTGAAGGTCCTTACTTGGCATCTGGTAAGAGCCTTATTGCTAAATATAGTGTGGTGGAGAGCTTCACCTGTGAGACAGAAGAATTATCTAGAAAGAGTTTGCTTTTATAAAAAAGTCACTAATTCACAAATCCATCTGTGGGTTGGGTGTTCGTGATCAGACACATTTTAAAAGTTCCTGTCTCCAAATACCATCAGCCTTTAACTTTGGAGATTATGTTTCCAACATATGAATTCTGGGTGAAATCTAAAATATGGTATGATCATTCTGTCAATAGAAAATATAGATAAGAGTATTTATGGAGAAACAACTTCTAACAGACATTTTATTGAGATTTTGAAATGAGATTTAAAGAGAGCGGGTAGGAAGAAGAAATATTTATGAAAAAAATCTATTATTCCCCAATATTCCTGTAGGTCAAATAAAACTCCAATCAAAATACAGTTATGGTACTTGGAGATGTTATTTCTTAGTTCTTAAGTGAACGAGGAAGACCTTTTCAAGGAGTTGCTAATGAGACTGTAGAGACCAGAGGGTAGCTCTGTACCACATGGAGCTCTGCAAGCTAGCTGAGCGGATAGATAATCCTGAGCATTTGTCTTTAGGAACACTGAGTTTGAGCCTCGACTCCGCCATGTGTAACTGTGGGACTTGGCCAAGGTCCTTGTATTTTCTAGGTCTTTGTGTTCTTGTATGTGTAATGGGGCTTGTGAGAATAGCAACCATTTTGTATTTGTACAGACGGAGGCACTGAGAAACATGCTTAGCACTTAACACTCAATAAATGCTAGTTATTATCAGTTTTAATTGCTAACAAAATTACTTACAAAGCTGTTTTTAAAAGGCATAAAAATTTAGATAACTGGATCAGAATCTACTGTCTGTGACTCACATATCTGCATCTATTCATATAGAGAAATTAATTTATAACAAAGGAATACATCACAGATAGCTATAGGGGCTGTATCTGCAACCATTTATACAAGTATATATGTATAAATATTTTCACACATATGCAATAAACATTTATATACACATGCTTAGAATAAAGGGAATATCATTAAGAAAGAAAAATACATAGTATTAATCTATGTGTATATATAAACCATAATAAAACTTAAATGCACCATAGGGACAACTTCAAAAGATCAAGACTTAGCACCATATTCCATGAAGATGGAAAGAAAACTGCCAATAACAGATTAATTTAAAAGAAACATCAGAGAGCACAGAACTCTGTAACCCTACTCACTAGGAAGTATTTTTTTTTTTTTAGAATTCCTACTGAATAAGCTTCCTTCCCCCCACCCCCCCAATAAAAAATCAAATGCAGACTCTGGTGGAAGGTTAATCACACCATGCCATTAAGGGGAAACACTCTAAAATCAGATGGCAAGTATTTGGGTAGAGCTGTAAATATGTACTTGGTTCTGAGTTAAATTTAAGGTTATTTTAATTATAAAAGCATTAATGACAGCAGGAAACTTAATGAAATCGTGGAGCATGAAATCAGCGTTATCATTCTAATACATAACGGAGTATGACAAACTGTAAGGTTCTTGTTCTCTTTCATGTCGATTACAATTTCCTTCTATTAGTTTCTACAAATAGAAAATTACATATAAAATTGAGTTTAACCAAATCTCTGTTAAAAATCAGGCAATCTGATTTGGTATTATATAGCCACATGGAAATTTCATTTAATTTAGAAGGGCTTCTCCCAGTGCCTTGAATACTAACTACTTTTCTCCCAACACATATGTAGCTCTGGGTTTGACAGTGGATTAATCCTTCCACTGAACAATAGATCAATATTTCAACAGCAAGAATGAAGGAAGATGAAATGAAGGAGGAGCTGTACTTAGCTTCTAGGGGAGAATTTAAAAGCACTCCCTGAACCCATCTGAAATATTCACCATTTCTTACCATCTTGGTAAAAGAATTCTTTCTGAGAAGTTGACGACTTTGGTGTCTGGCCTGACTGTCTTGCCATGGGTCTCCATGAAGAATAAAAGATCCTAGAGAGTGGGTCCTATGTGCTTCAGACCTCCTGGCTGAGTGGGTGGTCAACTGTCCTTTGTAAGTTTGTAACCTTCCTTTTTCACACAGATGCGAAGTGATTAGGAATGAATTATTTTAACAAGAGTTTATTTGAGACAGGAAGCACAAGTGTATAAGGAGAGAGAGAGAGAGAGAGAGAGAGAGAGAGAGAGAGAGAGAGAGAGAGAGAGAGAGAGGTGGCCCTTGTGGGGAAGATATAAAAAAAAAAAACCAGATAGATGAGGCAGGGCCGGATGTCCAGAATGGTCTTGACCTGAGTGCCAAGGATAGGACACCTGGAAACTCGGCTATATGTTATTGTTCTTTGCTGTGTGCATACTATACTTTACAAAATTTAATGATTTTAAGGCAATTGCCTGTGTGCTATCAGTTGACATTACCATTACTGGAAATAATCTGAAAATCTTAAACAGTAAAATTCTAGGTTATTATCTTAGTGGAAAGCTCTCAGTTATCACACACAGATAAGATCAGAAGGAAATAATACACTTCTCATTGCCTAGTTCATTGTGACTGGTCCTACTGTGAGAGCTGTGGATCTAAATCTGGAAGGTACCTGCTGAACTTTTCAGGATCTCATGTCCCTGAACAATGCATTAGACCTGGCTATAAATAGAAGTATCACCAGTTTATTAAGAAAAAGGAGAGCATTTCTGAGACTAGGGGTAGGCTAAGAGCCGAGGAAGGCTCAAAAGGCTGTGGGCCTTGCACAAGGATATGATAGGTCCTTTATACAGCACCTGTCCTCCCAAGTGTGCTTGTCTGTGGCATTGCTGGTGCGTGCTGTTCCTTACATGTAGCCCAGATGTGGAAGGGTTTCTAGTTTCTTTTACATTAACTTCTTCATTTTGATGCTGCCGCTCTGGTCCCTGTTCTGCTGCACACTATTTCTGAAGTGGACAGTCTTCCTAACCACAATTTTTTTTTTTTAGGAAAACTCCAATAAGGGCCTAAGCTGCTAATCACATTTTGATTGGTCATGTCCGTAGCGCTCTGCTGGCGTCTAACTTGTGTTGAATTCCTAGCACCAGAAGGCCTTGACTCACTTACTCAGTCAAAAACGTCTCTCTGAGCATCTAGAATTATAATTCACAGTAGCCCACGGCCAAGCGTTCCATCCTGACTCCAGATTCCTTAAGGAGATTATTTCAAAGGCTGGGTAACAACGAAGAATAAAAAGTAGCACAGGCTAGGAAGCCAGACTAGGAAGCCATTGGTATCAAACTCAGCTTTACCTCGTGATAATGACTTTGGACACCTTTGTGAAACAGAGGCCAATCATCTGCCCTCATGGGTTGCTTTTCAGACCCTTAAAGTAATGAATGTGAACATACTTGTTATGCTTCACGCTGCTGTGGCAGAATTATGCCAGCTATATAGGTTATTTATTATAGGTCATGGGTTTGTGCTTGCGAGCAAAGAGTTACCATTACTTTGAAAATATTTTTAGTTCTTCTACAGAGTGATGTTTACAGCTGCATCCAAAACACAGGCGCACAGGACTGTATTTGTTCCACTTCTGGGCACGCCATTAGGCATCTTTTAGAGACAGCGCAGTTTAGCTAGGCGTGGAGTGCAGATGCCAAATTGCTGTGCCAACCCCATGGGTGGAACAGTTTCTCCTCACTTTCCAGACCACTGTCTGAACGAATTTCTTATTTGTCCTCAGTTTGCCGTGCTGGGATTTTCCCAGACAACCAACTGAAGTCAGAATGTGGCATCAGCATCTAGGTCATCCCAGGCATCTTGGAGGAAGTCGGTACAGAAAATTTTAAATGAGCTTAAGATTTTAAGCTCCCATGATAATGGACAATGGCTCAGTGGGACTCTATTAAGAGACTGGGCTGAGGTAAAGTGGCTTCTTCAGGATTCTCCAAGAGGTTGAGAGCATTCATTCTGAGGAGGAACAAGATGATATTTCCTGGGGGAAACTGCTGCATAGCCATGAACAGTCTATGGAATCCTGGGGACCCCATCTCCACTTAATTCAAACAATGTCGAAAAAAAATTTTTTTTTGGTTCAACCCTGCAGGAGTTCGAAAGCATTCCTCAAAGGCTCTGGAAGGTTACATAGCCCAGAGGGAGTTGAAAACGAAATTGAATTCTTTAGCTTTACAATTTCTTTCCCCAGCTGGAGCTTACACCTTACATTATTTAACACACTTTGGAGTAGTAGCCTCTTTCCTCCTCTTAAGTCCCAGATAAGCCATAACTAATACTTAAAGAATTATGGATTCATAGAATAGACAGCTTAAAATAAACATAAAGATGCTTGCAATTCTCATGGAAAATAACAACTGTCTATTCCAAGGACTATAAATACGCCCCTAGACCAGAGTTCTAAATCTTTTTCAGGGGAAGCCAGGCTGTTAAGCAAGTTAATTATATTGTCCTATGCGTCAGAGAGAAGGTCATGAGACGCTTTCAAATGCCTTTTGTAGCTCTTTGCATTATAAAAATTGCACTCTCATCAGAGTAACGATCAAGCTATCCCTCTTTCGGTCACCACTTCATTTCATGTGTTCAGAAGCTGTACCTCACATTCCATAGCCTAATGAAATTTAAAAAGATAAAAAAGGAGGAGCAGATGGGTGTCCAGGCAACCTACTTCCCCCACAAGAAGGGCTAGGGCTTTTGTAGCAGAAAGGTCCGGAGGTGTAACTGACGATACAGAACGATTTGTCACACAGGAACTGGTATCAGACGCAGGCTCCACCAGCAGTTTGAGTCAAGAAGAAATTATATCAACAGTATGAACCAACCAGACACCCCAGAGCTCCCAGGGACTTAGCCACCAACCATGAAGGAACCCATGGCTCCAGCCACATGGATGGCAGAGGATAGCCTGGTCGGACATCAATGAGAGGAGAGGCCCTTGGACCCGTGAAGGCTCACTGCCCCAGGGTAGGGGAATGCCAGGTCAGGGAAGCAGGAGTGGGTTGGTTAGAGAGCAGGGGGAGTAGAGATGGGATAGGGGGTTTTCGGAGGGGAAACCAGTAAAAGGGATACCATTTGAAACGTAAATAAAGAAAATATCTAATAAAAAAAAAAAAAAAAGAAAGTACTGGACTGAGTATTTCTGCAAGGGACCAGAAATACTTCACCTCTACCGACATCACTGGCCTATGCTGGTGTCTCCCAGTCTGTGTCTACACCTTGTGCTAAATTTTACAATTTTCTTTTTATTCTGTGCCTGTGGGTGTTTTGCTTGCATATATGTCTGTGCACTGTGTGTACGAAGTGTCTGCAAAGTTCAGAAGAGGGTGCTTGATCCTCTGGGACTAGAGTTAAATATGGTTGGGTCCTTTGGAAGATAAGCCAGTACTCTGAACTGCTGAGCCATCTCCCCAAACCTCCCCTGTCCTGCAAGCTCTCAGGAGAGGCACTCATCCCCACTAATACTGTAGTATGAGTGACCAGACAAGGGAGGCTGTGCACAAAGGATTTAAGGATGGGAAGAATCCCCAAATCAAACTATAAATTGTTGCAGGGTTTAGTCTAAGTAGGAGAATGTATAGGATTTTGTTGCATTGATTGATTTAATATGTGTGTGTGGGGGGGGGGGGGTGGGGGGGGTTTAACTCACACTTTCAGAGAGTCCATGCCAATGTTATGGGGATGGCATGGTGGGGAGGAAGTAGACAGGGAGTCAGGAGGCAGCAAGGACACTGTACCACTGAAGACCATCATCCCCAGCAACCGGCACCCTCCAGTAACCAGCATCCCAGTAAGCGGCATCCCAGCAACTGGCACACTCCAGCTAGTGGCATCCTCTGGTAACTGGAACCCTCTGTTAACCACCATCATCCCCTAGTAACCCTCCAGCTAGCTCTCATTTCTTGAAATTTTCACATTTTGCCAAGCAGGAGCACTCTCAGACAGGGACCAAACATTCACCACATGAGCAAGTGGAGGATATAAAATATTTAATTCCTGGCATGGAAGATGGGTAGATCCTTGGCAGAACTATAATTTCATTCTTCATGTGTGGAGTCCCAGGGGTGTGTCCTTGTCAGATGAGTGGCAGATTAGATTAGGAGAGAAAGGCCAGGGTCCAGTCTTGCTCCTATTCACAAAAAAAAAAAAAAAAAAAGAAAAAAAAAAGCCGCCTCCTCACATCCAGTCCTCTTGAGTTCTATTTTTTCTAGCTCACCTTCCTTCTACTTTCATTCCCAGTTCTTCTGCATTTTATTCTTGGCCTCTCTGACCGTATGGCCAATTTGGACCTGGGGCAGCCCTACCATCCCTAGTAAGGCTCACTCCCTTGGGGGGTGAATCGGTTGTCTGGGAGACCAGGCTGTCTAAGAGTAACTCCAAATGAGAGGGCAGGAGTGAGGAGCCAAGCTGAAGGAAAGTGGAAGGAAAGGTCTGTAGTGCTGACAGACCCTCTGCTTGGGCAGAGAATGGCTTCCTGCATCCGTAGTCGGGTCACGCAGAAGGAAGGGACAGGAGTGGCAGCTGTGGGGTACTGACTCAATTTAAGGGAGGTTTGTTAACCCTCTTTTTTAAAAATACAGAGGAGATGGCTCAGTGAGTAAGAGTACTTACTGCTCTAGCCTGATGACCTGACTTGGATCCATGGAACACAGCACGGAAGGAAACCAATACCAAAAGTGGTTCTGGGATCTCTACATGCTTACCATGTTATACGTGCCCAAGCTTATAACACACACACACACACACACAAATAATAATAATAAAAGAAATTAAAATAGTGTAATAGTAAGAGAAGGGATTGACTTTTCTAGGGGAATATTAAAAAATAAAGGAGGAAATAGTTGGCAATACACAATAACTAGTTTTTAAGGGTTATAAAACCCTATTTCTTTGAATTTAATCATCTAGTAAACTCATAAAAGCTAAACATCCCCAGCTAAAAGCAGCCCAAGGATGTCTCTCTCTGCTACCTACTGAAGCCTTTCTGGAGACTCCCAGGCTATGTGGAAACAGTATAACCCTTGGTAGGAGGTTTTCAGTTTGTAAAGCATTTTCAAGTATCCTTCTACATTGGATTCTAACAAAAACTCATTATCGTCACCACCACCACCACCACCACCACCACCACCACCACCACCACCACCACCTTACAGCCAGCAAAGTCAAGCCAAGATTGCCTAGGGCAGTGGCCCACTCATTCTGGTCCTAAGCAGAATCTCAATAGTTATCTGGCCAAGAGAAGGGGCCACAGCTGGGCTGGAGTCTCCTCAGAGGCACCTGCAGACTGGTATGATGCCCAGCTCCTCTCTGGGTGGCTACTGTGACTAGGTCCTATAAGTATTCAGTTTTTAGAACATAAAACTGAAGACTGGGGTAGAGGCTTCTGTGTTTCGCATCTTCTTTTTGAGCCAAGGGGCTCCTTGTATGTCTGACTGTTTTCCCTATCACATGTACAAGTGACCTTAAAGTGACAGTGCCGGGTCTGGAACAAAGGAATCAGCCAGAAGGATCAAAAAAGGGGCCCAAAGAAGAATTAGGAGATGATGCAGCTTTTAAAAGTAATTGAGGAAAGAGAAGCAAATGTACAATAGAAAGCATCAAGTTGACATTGTTAAACAATACTGCTGGCCTTGTCTACACTCAGGTGCCATTTAAAAAGAGCCACAGGTCCCACCTGTCACCAAACTCCAGGATTGCAGAGCAGATGCACATAAACGGAGTCCGTTGTTGAAGAAGTGCCCCTGTCCCTTGCCTTTCTTTTATATTGGGAATCTCCCCTATTCCTCCTCCCTCAACCTTCCTCTTACAAAGCTTCCTATGGATTCGCTCTTTGCTCTGTGATTGGCGCACTCAGCTTTGCAGTCGCCTCTAACCCCACCCCCCCACCCCCACGTCTTCTCTGATTTGCTTTCCCATCTGCCTGTAACCTACTTACATCACCTTCTCTGACCATTTCACCTCTCTCTTCAGTGATGAGAGGGAAAAAATGGCTGCAAGGAAATTACAGTTTGGATACCTGATTCTCTCTATTCTCTAATACCTATTATTGTTATTGGGAATATCAGTATTCTGCTTTTATTTTCATTTCCTACAGATGACAGTATGTTTTTAAAATATTCAAAAATAAAGATTGTAATTTTAATACATGACAAAATGTGGTTTGTATAAAAAAAAAAATCTGGCAGAAAGTGGCTTTAGAAAGAACCAAGACGTTAAAGGTCAAAGATAGGTGGCATCCTGTGGTTCCACAAACATCTGTTCTCCAGGGCTCTTCACTGAGGTGGGCAGCATAAATCAGGTCAGTCAGGGAAGACGAACCTACTGCTGCAGCACTTTTGGGTAACACTGAACACTCCTTGGCTGGCCTTGTGGACTCTGGAATTCTGCCTTTCTGCCTAGGACAATTCTAGTGGCACCAGAGCCTAATTTACAGATATGTGTAGCCTCTTACCTGTCTTTACTATTGAATGGAATAATCAGAAATCTATTGATCTTAAGCTTGTCTTGCATTTTAATTAGATGATCAGGATTTTACCATAATGTAGTGTCCAACTAGCTCATATTATAACATGTTTCAACCAATTACAATCACACAACAGATCAAAGGCCCAAGAAGGCAAATCTCACATCCTTCTGTGTTGGAAATGAGGCAAACACTGCCTGTAGCCCCTTAGGTGAGGCCTCTACTTTCCTTCTGTTGTCATCCTGGAGGAGCTCCTGTTCCTGCTGCCCGGTGGAGCTCTCAGGATGTCTGGTTCTGAAAACTACCCAGTTCCTGAATCCAGTTCTTTTAGATACACTGTTACATTTGATGAATTTCTTTTCTTTTCACGGATCTTTCCTACTTTTGCCTTTTCTTTCTTGTGACTGACTTACTGATGATTTACTCTCCAACACTATAGTATATGTTCCTGGGAAAACCCTTACCATGACCTGCCCCTCCCCTCAGTCTGGTCCACATTCCTGGTTATTAGCTTGCTAGTAGCATCTGTGTTCCAGAATCCCCTTGCATGCTTTAGAATCCGACCCCCCCTCTTCTAATTTGCATGATAATAGTACTCTACATATATTCTATCAGAAAGGTTCCCCTGACTTTATCTATTTTACTTGTATTATGAGATTGATTGCCTCAGCAATTATTCTTGTAGAAAAGGACAGAGTTTAGTGATTGTTTTTCAATTCATCTTTCGTTTTCCGGGTAGCTCTTGTAATTCTGGAACGCAGTTTTTATGATTCTCCATTTTACATGTTACCATTTGCTTCCCACTGGTGCGCAATGTTGAAGAGACCCGTGGCTGTGACCACATGGCTTTCTAGCCTCGTCCCCCTCCGAGGCTACCTCGCTTCCTACTCATACCAATCCGCTTTGTTGATAGGCTAGCTCCACTAAAATCCTCTTCAGTCCTTAAACCTACTTTAAATTGCCAGCATTTATGCTTGAGATCAAACTATTTCCTTTATTTCATTATTAGGTACTTTTCCGTTGCTTCAGTGAAACACTACAACCAGAAGTAATTTATGAGGGTTTATTGGGGTTTAGAGTTGCAGAGGAATCAGAGCCCACTCTGGTGTGGAAAGAGTATGCAGCAGCAGGGGCAGGTGTGTTTAGAGAAGCAAGAAGCTGAGAAATCACAGAGCAAACAGGAAATGGGGTGAGGTCCACTCACAGAGACTTATTCCTGTAGATTAAATTATTGCTTTCTGTATATATTAGTGCTAGAAATGAATATGGTGACAATTATACCTTAAGCAACTTTTTCACAAATAACCCCACACTACCTTTTAATATTTCAAAATCTTAGGCCTTAGCTGGGCAGACTCTCAACTAGTTCATCTAAGTTAACTCAACCACCTAGCCTCATCCAGTCATGAGGCTGGCCATACCTTCCAGGACCATCCATCTCTTCTCATATCTCCTGGTGAAAAGCTTTCCTCCTTCCTTGAGAGTTCTTTTCTCCCTCCTAGGAGGTCCCACCTTCCACTTACTGCTTGACCAATTATGCCATTAGACTTTTTTGTTTTGTTTTGTTGTTTTTTTGAAACAGGGTTTCTCTGTGTAGCCCTGGCTGTCCTGGAACTCGCTCTATAGACCAGACTGGCCTCGAACTCAGAAATCTGCCTGCCTCTGCCTCCCAAGAGTGCTGGGATTAAAGGCGTGTGCCACCACTGCCTGGCTAGAATTTTTATTAAAGCCAATCAAAGAATGGCTTAATTAGGTGAGAAAGGACAGAAGCACAATTTCACACAGTGAACCCCGACATACTTCTCCTAGCAAGTCTGTATCTCCTACAACCTCTCCATATATCTACATATATCCCCATATATCGCCACCTACTATAGATCAAATGTTCAGGTATCTGAGCCAATGGGGGTGTTTCTTACTTAAACCACCACATCTTGGATCACATCTCTGCTCATCCCGCCTTTGCTCCCCCAAGTTCCACTACCTGCAGCAGAGCTCTGACGCCATCTCATCTAATGAATGGCTCCTTTCACTTTGGTTTTGTAGAGCAGAACTTCTGCAGTATGTGCTCCGGACAATTCTGCACTCAGCACTCTTTTTACGGTATTGATAACAATAATTTCTAGCTCTGTCTTCTATTGCTAGCCTCCAAGCCCTTTAAGTTCAAGGAACTTTGTTAGGGATGTTGAGGATAATTTTACGGATACTTTGTACCCTGTAGGCAATGGATGAGAAAATACCAGGGTTTGGATTACTAAGGTCTGTAGAGATTTAAATTCACTGTTAGCATTACCCAGTTGATCCTGGGGTAGACACACACCACACTCAGTGGCACCCTTGGGACAAGCAGGATAGGAGGGTTTTTTCCTGGATCAGGATTATAGAATAACACCAACCAATCAACCAACAAACAACCAAACAACCACCCTCTTGTCTTGGTGTTTCCCCTGGAACCTCAAAGCTGAAAACAGTGAATTCTAAGTATCTCCACATTTTAAAGCTGGTGTTAGACTGTGTAGAGTTTACACAGTGAGACTAAACACGTTTTATCACCAGTATCTAGACTACCATAGAAAAGATCAAGAATCCATTAGGTGAAGTAGTCTACAGACAGGGCCAGTGCTTCCCTCCTCTTTGATGTTCTTGCTGGTGGGCTTACTTGTCAAGGCTCCAGAGTAAGTGCAGTCAGTCCTGCCTTCTCATTACCTCACAAGGAACATGGCTCCCGCTGAGAGTTAAAGCCCCAAACCATACACTGGCTTCTGATGTCTGACAGGAGCAGTTCCCATTTTCTCCTCACCCTCCACACAGTAACCTCCTTATTAGTCTCCAAGTCTGTCAACACACACTTGCCTCAGGCTTTCCTATTCTTTGCTCTGGTTAATCAGCTTACCTCCTTTAGCTCTTTGCTTAAGTACCCATCCACCACTTTCTTACTGAAGTCAACCCACTATTTAAAACAGCACTATGAACTCTAGTGTATCCAATTCCGGTTTCCTGCTCTACTTTCTATATAGCAGTAATGCTCTAACATGGAATCTTCCTTTACTGTGTTTCTCTGAGGGTGGGATTTTTATTTTTCATTGTTCATCGATTTATGCTAAGCACTCAGTGTGCTGTTAAGATATGGCTTGCCCTTGTTTTCAGTACCTGTCATAAGCTAAGGCAGTATTTGCAAGAATAAAAGATGGCCCATCAAACTCACTTCCCATAACAGCCATATTGTTCCTTGCACGTGACTCTGACTCACACATTAGCTCTTAAAATCTTCAAAGTGGTCCTTTCACTCAATGATCTTCCATTATTGTTTACCAGGAGTTAAGGAAGCTATTTAGAGGTTTTTTTTTCCTTTTCTTTTCTTTTCACAAAAGCAGTCTCTGTTCAAGTGTAAGTAACAGGAAAAAGGGTTTCTGCCTCATTTTCCTCTTGTTCTATTTTATTTGGCTTTCAGGGTTTCATCTTGCTCCCTTCTCAGCTGAAGGAGACAATCCTTCTGTATATTTTATCTCCTCAGAAGGAGGAAGAGGGATCACGTGAACCCACCCAGGGTTCAAACACAAACAGAACCTGGAAGGAGGGAGAAGATGCAGGAAACTGGTTTGAACAGGATCGTTGACAAAGCCAAGCAGTACCATCAGGCTCGTGAGCACGGAGGCTGTGATTGCTGTCACCACAGATCTTAATATGTGTTCAAATCTCAGACTCATAGGACAACACACTGCTTCTGAGTCCTGATGATTCTCTATAAACCACATCTAGATGGCTGAAGGACCATAGGGTTTGAAGCTTAGAAACAGGAACTCATGCTGACACCCAGCGCCAGGTTTTGTGTAGATCTGGATCTGTCAGTCTCCAGGGTAAGAACAATGACACCCAAGCCATCCACTTTCACAGAGCTATAGAAGATAGAAGAGAAAATTCTTTAGGGAAGAAGTTTGTTTTGTATTTTGTAGATATTGGAATCACTTAAAATGCCAGGATTAAAAAGATTTGTTGATAAGCCACTGCAATGCATTTGAACTTCCATGAAAAACCACACACCTGAACACACACCAGAGGAAGTGGTTCTTTTATTCTTATGTGTTAATGCTCATCGATTGGGAAATCCAGCCATCAGCTTGACATAGAATAGGAAGACAGGGAAAATTACGTGGGCTGTGGGCTATGGGAAGAAAGTCTGATAGAAACTCCTCCTCGGCTAAGTATTAAGAATTCCAGTACAGTTAATAGCATTTGCTGCAAACCTAGTCCTGCAGTGGCTTGACTTGCCAGGGTTGGTTGATACCCAGTGGCACCTCCCACTTCTCACAGGAGAAGAGGAAGGGGAAGGGGGAGGGACTGTGTGTTGGCGGGCCTCTGGGAGGAGAGTGGGTGGGCTTTGGTCAGGATGTAAAGAGAATAAATAAATGAGTGAAAAGCACTTGCTGTGAAGATTGTCAATGCAGGGACAGCAGCTCTCTGTTAGAGAGTTTGTCAAGAGCAGCGAGGAAGACTGACAGCCTAAGCCAACATAGCCTTTGAATAAATAGCCCCAGATATTTTTGTTCCTGGAAATTAAGGCAGCACTAATAAGCCAGGCTCATCACCCTTGCTTCCTAAGACAATTAAATGAGCAAATAATAGCAAGAAGAAGGAAAAGAAGATTCATTCATTGTGGCCACATTGGGAAGTGGAATGAACAGGTCTAGTGACTGACCGCTACCATCCAGCCCATCTTGGGGAATATGTCATGAAGTTTAAATGGAAGGCCAGAACTAAGCACTGCTTAGTGGCCCAGGTCAGGGTGTGGCCCTGCCACAGGCACAGTCTCTCTGCTGCGGTGGCCCAGTGAAGTCTGTAAACATGATATTTTACAGACAGAGGTGAAAGAAAAAATGTCTCCTGGGAATAGTGGATCTCTCTGTATATTTAGAAGCTGATGATCTCACTTGACAATTTCCTAAACTCTCCTCTTTCCTTATAGCTGGGACATGGTATAACCAAGCAAATATAGAGATGTAAGAATCCATCTTGTAGCCAAAAATTCTGCTTTGCTTTGCTCCAACCACTTATGTTATTATGGTAGAAAAGGCATTCCAGAAATTCTAGTCACAGGTTCTTTTCTGCTTTTCAGTCATTTCCTTTCAGGGCAGGTGTATTCCAAACAATAGCCCAGACTAAGGATATTTACATCTGAAAAATCTTATGAGGTCCCTGCCATACAGATGAGTATTGGGCAAGGTAGAAAGAATTTACATTTGAGTTGATACTTAGTCCCATAGGACTACTACCTTCCCCCACAAGTTAATCTAGTTCCACCTTTAACTCTTGATTTTGCTTGCAGATGGGCTATCTCAGGCCCACCTGAATAGCAAGGGAAGTTTATGAGGAACTGGCCTTTTATGTTACAGGCCTCACGCAGGGAGAAAAACAACCTTTCTTAGTTTATTCAGGTGTGATTCAGGATGCAGTTTATACTTAATACTCAGGAAGACTCAATTGAGTCAGACAGAGAGAATAGAGAGACAGTAGATAACTTTTACTCAGAGAGGCAATAGAATTTCTCTACTTAGAGAATGACTCAGAGGAGGAATGAGTTAGTTAATTCATCAAGCTAAGGGCTAGAGGCTGGAGCTGATCCAGCTGATCGCCTGGGGCCTAGAGCATCCCCGGGATGAGGCTAGGGACTACAAAGAACTGATTGCCCTGGGCTTGGGGCCATGATGGCCCCAGGCATGGCACAGAGAAGAATGCAATCGGCAGACTAGGCAGAAATACTCTTGAAAGACAGCTGGAGCCAGACAGCTCCTCAAGCTCTACAATGTCGCCATTTTCGCCAGGAGGCTAGGCACGAGCATCATCATTCTTCAGCTCCTGGGCTGGCGCAACATCGAGAACAAGATGAAGAAGCAGTTTAGCCTCATGGGCCCTGGACTTTGGGTAAACACCCTGTATTGCCCGAGAAAGCCTAGCTAGCCTTTTACAGATGTATATGATGCTTAATTTGAGATGTTAACTTGACTGGACTTTGGGAGATACCCGAAAATATATTTAGATTTCAAACCATCTCTGTAGTCATGTCAGTTTGTAATTCCCACCAGACCTGTGTCTTCCTGGACCAAAGAATCCTGGTTATCCTGCAGCAGATCCACGGTCTGTAACATCTCTCTTGCCAGGTTACCTGACAAGATGGCAGTCGTGTGGGAACTCTCCTTCCCAGAGGCGGTCTCTGGTTGTTCATCTCTTCGTTACAGCTCCTTCTTTTCGATATAAATAAGGAAAGCAGGAGAGCTTTATGTAAGATTAAAGAATTTTACAAAGGCCCAATTTGAGGGGCTCAACTAAAAAAAAAAATCAAAAGCAATCCTAAACTTTCTGCTCTCTGTTTATAAAAGTGCAATGCAAAACTGTGGAAGAAATGTAGAAGAAATTAACTGTTTTGTACATCAAAGCAGGCAGAAAGTGGAAGCCGAGATCACAAGAATCAAAGGAACCACTGTCACAACTAGAAAATCAGCGGCTTGAATTACTAAACTCTTTCATGATCCTAAGCCACAGACTTGGTTCCTGCTTGCTCAGAGGATGGGGGTGGGGGGAGAACAATGCAGAGAAGACCTACTGATTGGTTTTGTCAATTTCCTTTGTGCCCAAAGATGAGCTAGGAGAACTGAATTAAACACACAAATAAAGTGTGGGTTTGGGAACATCACCAACATTTTAAAACTATCATTTCTCTCCTTGTTTGTTTATTTAGATTCAAATGCAGAGACATACATGCAATGCATACGGCTTCATTAGCGTTTGCTTTATTTATGTAGAACTAGCATGAAATAGTGTGATACGAAGCAAAGTAAGTCGGCCAGCTGCCCATTACTATAACATATACCTGAGATAAGTCTCCTCATAAAGAGAAAAGGTATGTTTGGCTCACTCTTGAAGGCCCGGATGAGAACAGACTCATTGCTTTTAGGTTTTTAGCTGTGGGGAGCACATCATGATGGGAATGTGCAGATAACAAACCCTTCATCTATTGCTGAGAGAGATGTATAAAAGAGCTATAGTCCTATTTCCCTTAAAGACGTAACCCTCAATGACTTGAATATCCACTTCTGGGCTCTACCTCTTACTGTGGAATTCTAGTAGAATCACTGTATCCAGGGTAAACATTAGAATGAAGTAGTTGTTTTTTATTGTATCTAGGGTAGATATTGGAATGAGTAGTTGTTGTCTAGAAGTGCTTCGACCTTGAAGACACCTTTGTGGAAAACAGTGATTGTTTTCTGTGATTTATAGAGTTGTCACTCTGAAGGAACTTCTCAGTCTTTGCTAGACTCTTGGCACAAGACAGTCCTGGCTCATCTGGAATGTCTTGCATTATTGGGTACTGCAAATGGTGCACAAGAACTAAAGTTGTAGAGGTGTGATGTTTTCCTCCAGAAAACATATTGAGCTGAGCAAGGGCTTTGGAATAAGGAACTTGTTTTTACCCCAAAAGCAACTGTCTTAGGGTTTGTATTCCTGCACAAAACATCATAACCAAGAAGAAAGTTGGGAAGGAAAGGGTTTATTCAGCTTACACTTGCACGGTGCTGTTCATCAGCAAAGGAAGTTAGGACATGAACTCACACACAGGGCAGGAACTTGGAGGCAGGAGCTGATGCAGAGGCCATGGAGGGATGTTTCTTATTGGCTTGCTTCCCCTGGCTTGCTCAGCCTGCTCTCTTATAGAACCCAGGACCACCAGCCCAGGGATGGCATCACCTACATGGTTGGGCCCTCCCCACCTTGATTGCTAATTGAGAGAGTGCCTTGTAGTTGGATCTCATGGAAGTATTTTTTCAAGGGAGGCTCCTTTCTTTGTGTTAACTCCAGCTTGTGTCAAGTTGACACAGAAAACCAGCTGGTACAGCAACTTTTGTTTAACAATCTATAACTATGCTTCTGTGAGTCTGTTCCAGATTCAGTCCACAGAGGCTGGATCGTCTCTGCTGCCAGCAAGGGCATATAATACATCCTCCAGTGTCTCCCTTTCTTTGATCAACCTGCAAGACTGAGAACACTGCGATCTCTTAACATGTTCACACGTTAGCAGCAAACTTGGGACTAAATCTTCAACACCTGAATCTGGGAATTGTCACTTAAGATCCAAATTATAATACGATGGTTCTGGAGTCAGAGAACATATATTCAAACTCTGCCATTGGCCAGTTGTGTGACTCTGAATAACTCCATTGACCTCTCCAGACATCAGCATCCTCACTTCCAAAGGGAAAAGGGAGCTCCTGCTGTACAATGGGTGCTCTTATCCTCAGGCATTAAGACACAGCAAACACTGTTGCCAAGCCCTGATCCCTTTGCTCAGCGCCTGTCTTCCTGTTGCTTTGAAAGCTCATGCTAGTATCTCAGCTAATCCTGTCTTTGAGAACTTGCTGCTTCACAACAGTGTGGTACCCACTCTGCCATTGTGGCTGGCAGCCAGGGACGGACTGACTGTTTCAAAAGGCCTCAGGTCTCTTCCTTGCCTCAGGACAGAGCAAGCTAGAGCTACATTTCCTGAAGTCCCATCCTTGTTCAGTTTCTGTCTGTCTTGCTTTCTTCCTTCCATTAGCAGAATTTTTTTTCTCCCTAAAAAAGCATTTCCTCCTTGGATAACAAGCACATAAATCTGTCACAGGCTTCTAGAAACAAGACAGGAAGCATGTTTCTTTGATTTTAAGGCACATGCACTATAGTCATGTAACAATCCTGAAATCAGCTTACACCTTCAATCACTGTTTGCTAAGCTGAATCTTGTGTTTGTGTGTGTGTGTGTGTGTGTGTGCTTGTGCGTACAGAATAAGGGTCAACAATTGAAGAAAATCCTGAGATAGCGGTAGGACATTTCTTTATTCATTTTTACTAGATCGCCAATATTCTTGAAGGCACAGGAGACGGAATTTGTGGAGTAACAAGAGCCAGACCAAATGGGAAAAAGTTCAACTTGTTTTAGGTTTCACATTTTGCCTTTATTTCTCTTGCAATGCATATAAACAGTGCTCATAGAATAAGCTTTATAAGCATACTCTTACAGGAGCACTTACAAATTCATGTTGTATTTTTATTTATTTATTTTTATTTTGGGGGCACAGAATCTTCCTCTGTAGTTCAGTCCCTGCACTTACGCAGCCTTTGTTGGCCTTAAATGCCCTATCCTCTGTGTTCATGTCACAAGATGCTGGTCTTATAGACGTGTGCTGCTATAAAAATACACAGGTTAAAAATTACAAACAAATTCAGTGCGGTGATTGTAACAGATGTGAAACTGTATGTGGTGAGAAATTTTTTTATTTTGGGTGACCAAATTAGAGAAGAAAAATATCTGTACTTCTAAGTGTCTCCCAAGTCAAAATCAACTCCATATGGATTGTAGACACAGATGTGAGAGCAGACCAATGAATTTAGCTGCAAGAGAACACACAAAACCATCTTTCTTCACAAGGCTCATATTTGTGAGGACACATGCTTATTGTGCAAGGACCCAAAGGCTTCAGTTGTAAAAAAAAAAAAAGGACAATACATTGAATCATATTAATCGGAGGACTGTTCTTCATTAACACCCAGTACTAGAAGGGTGACAAAGTCAGTGGAGAGTAGAAGGAAGTATTTGTAAGGTTTTTATCTAACAGGAGGCTGTATTCTTTACAATATAAATATCTACCAAGCCCCAGTAAGAACATGCTTATCCTGACGGAATAGAGGACAGCATCATATGGACAGAAATATCACAAATGAGAGCATCACATGATCAAAAAACCATAAGAATAAAGGTGCATGACTTCATTACTCATCAGGAAAATACAAACTAAACCACATTCTGGACCACTGTGGAGCTAGGAATGGCTAGATCATGTCAGGGGGCAAGCTTCCCAGGTAGCTACAGCTTTTGACTGCTGTTGGTGGGACTGTAAAGTGGGCTCCTGCTTAGTTTAAATATCTACTCTGGCCCAGCAATTCTCCTTTGAGATATGTACCCAAAAGAAAATGTACGTAAATGCTCATCAAAACAGAAATACAAGAATTGTTAAGGCAGAGCTATTTGTAGCAGCTCCCTTACCCAAACTATGAATAGCAAAGTGCCCATAAATAATGCAATGGATCACTGTATGGCGCATATTAGTACAATGAAATGAGAGACTTGTGTATCGCTGGAGATGGGTCCCAGGCACCCAGCATATGGGACCCTGCAGGTTCTTTAGTCCCTCACTTAAAGTGACTTATTTGCACTTCATGTTAATGCTTTAACTCATCTCTAGATTACTTATAATACATAAATGTCTTGTAAACAATTTTTATTCTGTTTTGACAAGGGAAGAACTGTATGAAGAAAACTACCTGCTCAGTATGTACACATGCTTAAGTCTGCAGATACAGAGCGTGGAGTTTGGAGGACTCGCTGTTTTTTTAATCAATCACGGCAAATGTACCACAGGACAGATTTGAATTAATTTGTGATGGTTTGACAAGTTCCTTTTCATTTCGAGATGGTATAAGGACAGTATATCTTTGATAGGAAACACATTTCAAATTTTTTATTCTATTATTTTTCAGACCAATGATATTTGTTTGATAGACTTTTTTTTTCTTTTTGCTCTCTTTCATTAAGCATAGATTCTAGACTCATACAATATATCCTGATTACTCCTCTACTCTGCTGAATTCTTTCCCACTTCTTCTCCCATCTGAATCTATTCTCTCTCATTAGGAAAGAATAGACTTCTAAGAGGTGACAACAAAACATAACAGAATGAAACATAATGACAGGAAGCAGAAACTGTGGGAGAAAGCAAATCAGCAAAAGGAAAAGAAGCCCGAGAGAAGACACCAGAATCAGAGACCCGCTCCTTCACACACACACACACACACACACACACACACACACACACACACACACAGACCTGGTGCTGAACCATGATGGCCTGTGATTGCTGCTGCACTCTCTCTGAGTTCATACAACCTTTGCTCAGTTGCTTTAGAGGGCCATGTTCTGCTCCCCCACATCCTCTGGCTCTTACTTCTCCTCTTTCCCTGAGCACTGAAAGGAGGGATTTGATAGGGACATGCCATTTAGAGCTGTGTGAATCAAGGTCTCCCCCACCTCCCACCACCGCCCGCATAGTGTCTAACTCCTTGCTGCAGAGGACAGGTTCAGGTTCGTTGATAACAGCTGAATAAGGCACTCATCTATTAGTACAGCAGATTCTTTTTTTTTCTTGAATATTTTATTTGTTTACATTTCAAATGTTATCCCCTTTCCAGGTTGCCTCACTCCCCACTTCTGGAAACCCTCTATCCCATCCTCCCTCCCCCTGCTTCTATAAGGGTGTTCCTCCACCCACACCCACCTCCTCACCCTTGCTTCCCCTACACTGGGGCACCTATCGAGCCTTCATAGGACCAAGGACCTCTCCTCCCATTGATGCCTAAGAAGGCAATCCTCTGCTACATATGTAGCTAGAGCCATGTGTATTCCTTGGTTGATGGTTTAGTCCCTGGGAGCTCTGGGGTATCTGGTTGGTTGATATTGCTATTTTTCCTATGGGGCTGCAAACCCCTTGTGCTCCTTCAGACCTTTCTCTTACTACTGCATTGGGGACCCCATGCTTAGTCCAATGGTTGGCTGTAAGCATCCACCTCTGTATTTGTAAGGTTCTTGCAGGGTCTCTCAGGAGACAGCCATATCAGACTCTTTTAGCAAGCATTTCTTGGCATCCACAATAGTGTAGGGGTTTGGTGACTGTATATGGGATGAATCCCCAGGTGTGACAGTCTCTGGATGGCCTTTCCTTCAGTCTCTGCTCTACACTTTATCTCCATATATGTTCCTGTGAGTATTTTGTTCCCCTTCTCAGAAGACCGAAACTTTGGTCTTCCTTCTTGAACTTCATGTGGTCTCTGAATTGTATCTTGGGTAATCTGAGCTTTTGGGATAATATCAACTTAACAGTGAGTGCATAGCATGTGTGTTATTTTGTGATTGGGTTACCTCACTCAGGTTGATATTTTCAAGTTTCATCCATTTGCCTTTGAATTTCATGAAGTCATTGTTTTTAATAGCTGAGTAGTATTCCATTGTGTAAATGTACCACATTCCTCTGTTGAAGAACATCTGGGTTCTGTATCCATTCCTCTGTTGAAGAACACCTGGGTTCTTTCCAACTTCTGGCTATTATAAATAAGGATGCTATAAATATAGTGGAGCATGTGTCCTTAATACATGTTGGAGCATCTTCTGGGTATATGCCCAGGAATGGTACAGCTGGATCCTTAGGTAGTACTATGTCCGATTTTCTGAGGAATCGTCAAACTGATTTCCAGAGTGGTTTTACCAGCTTGCAATCCCACCAGCAATGGAGGAGTATTCCTCTTTCTCTACATCCTCACCAACATCTGCTGTCACCTGAGGTTTTTTTTATTTTTATTTTTATTTTTATTTTTATTTTTATTTTTTTATTTTTATTTTTATTTTAACCATTCTTACTGGTGTGAGATAGAATCTCAGAGTTGTTTTGATTTGCATTTCCCTGATGACTAAGGATGGCTTCTTGGCCATTCAGGTTTCCTCAGTTGAAATTTTTTTTTTATTTAGCTCTATACCCCATTTTTAATAGGATTATTTGATTCTCTGAGTCTAGCTTCTTGAGTTCTTTGTATATATTGGATATTTGCCCTCTACCAGATATAGGATTGGTAAAGAACTTTTCCCAATCTGTTGGTTGCCATTTTGTCCTATTGACAGTGTCCTTTGCCTTACAGAAGCTTTGCAATTTTATGAGGTCCCATTTGTTAATTCTTGATCTTAGAGCATAAGCCATTGGTGTTCTGTTCAGGAAATTTCTCCCTGTGCCCATGTGTTTGAGGCTCTTCCCCACACTCTCCTCTATAAATTTCAGTGTATCTGTTTTTATGTAGAGGTCCTTGATACACTTGGACTTGAGCTTTGTACAGAGAGATAAGAATGGATCAGTTTGCATTTTCCTACATGTTGACCGCCAGTTGACCCAGCACCATTTGTTAAAAATGCTGGCTTTTTTCCACTGGAAGGTTTTAGCTCCTTTGTCAAAGATTAATTGACCATAAGTGTGAGGGTTAATTTCTGGGACTTCAGTTCTATTCCATTGATCTACCTGACTGTCTCTGTACGAATACCATACAGTTTTTTTTGTTTTTTGTTTTTTTTTAAATCACTATTGTTCTGTAATACTGCTTGAGGTCAGGGATGGTGATTCCCCCAGAAGTTCTTTTATTGTTGAGAATAGTTTTCTTTATCTTGGGTTTTTCGTTATTCCAAATGAATTTGAAAATTGCTCTTTCTAACTCTGTGAAGAATTGGTTTGGAATTTTGATGGGGATTGCATTGAATCTGTAGATTGCTCTTGGCAAGATGGCCAATTTTACTATATCAATCCTGCCAATATCATAAGCATGGGAGATGTTTCCATCTTCTGAGATCTTCTTTGATTTCTTTCTTCAGGGACTTGAAGTTCTTGTCATACAGATCTTTCACTTGCTTGGTTAGAGTCACACCAAGGTATGCAATATTATTTTTAACTATTGTGAAGGGTGTCATTTCCCTAATTTCTTTCTCAGCCTGTTTATCCTTTGAGTAGAGGAAGGCTGCTAATTTGTTTAAGTTTATATCCAGTCACTTTGCTGAAGATGTTTATCAGGTTTAAAAGTTCTCTGGTGAAATTTTTGGGGTCACCGAAGTATAAAATCATATCATCTGCAAATAGTGATATTTTGACTTCTTCCTTTCTAATTTGTACCCCTTTGACCTTCTTTTGTTGTCTAATTGCTCTTGCTAGAACTTCAAGTACTATATTGAATAGATAGGGAGAGACCAGGCAGCCTTGTCTAGTCCCTGATTTTAGTGGGATTGCTTTAAATTTCTCTCCATTTAGTTTGATGTTGGCTACTAATTTGCTGTATATTCCTTTTACTATGTTTAGGTATGGTCCTTGAATTCTTCATCTTTCCAAGACTTTTAACATGAAGGGATGCTGAATTTTGTCAAATGCTTTTTCAGCATCTAATGATCATGTGGTTTTTTTTTCCTTTGAGTTTGTTTTTGTAGTGGATTGCATTGATGGAATTCCATATATTGACCACCCTTGCATCCCTGAGATGAAGCCTACTTGATTGTGGTGAATGATCATTTTGATGTGTTCATAGATTCAGTTGGCAAGAATTTTACTGAGTATTTTTGCATCAATGTTTATAAGGGAAATTGGTCTTAAGTTCTCTCTCTCTCTCTCTCTTTCTTTCTTTCTTTCTTTCTTTCTTTCTTTCTTTCTTTCTGTCTTTGATCTTTGTGTGGTTTAGGTATCAGCATAATTGTGGGTTCATAGAACAAATTGGGTAGTATTCCTTCTGTTTCTATTTGTGGAATAGTTTGGAGTATAGTAGATTATGATAGTCTTTTGTGATATACCAGCAAGCCATATCTCCCTAATAGTCATTTGAACATAAGGGAAAAAATAGTATACTCAATGCACTGTGTTGCTATGCTATGAGGGTCAATAGGTTAGGAGCATTCAATACATTTTTGCTTATAATATTTTCAACTCAGGGTGGGCTTATTGGAATGTAACCCTATTGCAAGCTAATGGTCACATGCAATGTACATACGTAATGACCTAAGTAACTAGTAGCGTGATGATAAACTCACCCAGACTTAAAAAGGTATAATTTTTATTCAATAATTACATTTGAAAATAATCCAAAAATAGCAGTAGTTAGAATTTTCTTGAAACCACACTCATTGTTACCCTTGGAGGGCTGTAGCACCTCAGATCAGGCTTGAGAGTCCCCTGGGTCTAGTTTGTGATCAGGGTGCTATTTGCATGGATATGCTTAAATGAAAGCTGGAGAACTTTATCAATTGTATACTTTTTGATAAATACGTACCATGATATGTTTAAACCAGTGCTTTTCCTGCTTTGCCAGTGGTGTTCCTGCTTATCATTGGCAGTCTCTTGGTTGAGAAAAATCTTAGGGTGAGTTCCTACCTTTCTTCCTTCACCCTCTTGGTATCAGTAAAGCCAGACTTGATTCTGAAGTGCTGGCCCATGTGTAGTAAGGAAGGTCAAGGCTAGGTCCTAGGAATAGCATCCCAGTGAGCTGAAAGGTGTAAGTGACTTGGAAGGTCTCTGGTCACGTGTGAAGGCCACTGTGGGTTTAGAGCACCTGACACACAGAGCCACCTTTGGTCCTCACTGATAGATTACTGAGCTCTAATCCACCCAGAGTATCCAAATCTCTCAGAAGACCTGAGAAAGTCAGGTTCAGAAACCTCACATCAGTTATTTTTCCTTGTTTTTCCTTAGGACCTATGGAGAAGACCTATGGGCCGTTTTTTATGTATGTATGTATGTATGTATGTATGTATGTATGTATGTATGTCAAATTGCATCAGTTTGAATATTTTCTCCCTCTTTGTGCCTGAAAAACTTTAATCCTTGAAAGAAAAAAAAGTACTAGTGGCAATTGTTAAACTAGACCACACAACAGTTTCTTAGAAAGTGTTTCATCCCCTCCCTTTGTAAACTCATTCAAATGAAATCAGAGTGGAAGCCAACATGAAGTCAACAGGATCCCAAAGCCATTAAAGAAAGATGGCGGAAGAGAGGCATATTCTAGGCCTTCCTGCTCCTGGTTGTGGTCAGCCAAGAGGCAGACAGTATTTGGATGTGGTGCTGTGCCCCTTTATCTCTGAACCCTGCTTCCCAGCTCAGGGCTTTACTGAGAACCCTTACTGAATTCCTCTTTGTTATTCTCTTCTGTGTTCTCTGTCTTCCAGCTGGGGTGGAAAAGGAAACAGCCAAGCAGACAATTACATTGCTGATGTAGGGTTTTCAGAGGAAAATTGAGGGAAATTATGGGGACTACCCAGCTGTGGTGAAACTCTTCAGCATCTTCCTACCCGACCCATTATTTGACAAACGGCAACTATTAAAAATGATTTACAGCCACTCACCAACTTTACCATGCCGTTAGACTCACTTGAACCTTACCTAGCTTTTAAAACCAAGTACAGATGGTCAATCTCCCTCCCCTGCAAAATGGCGTGCAATTTGATGACTCCTTTGAAATTTTTCAGCTCCTCTGAAAGTTGAACTCTACATTGATGATTTCTCCTAATAGGCCCTATTTTATTTGTTCTCAGTTTTTCTCTCCTAAGTTCTCTTCTATCAATGTCTTTTTGCATTGGGAGATTTTCTTCCTCACTAAAGATATCTCTGAGTTTGGATTCTTAGAGCCTTATACTGAAATAGCAGCAAGCTCTTGAATTAATTTTTATCCTTACTCCTTAAGATGCTCATTATTTAATTATATTTTCTGCCTTTATTCCATTTTCAGATTCACCAAGAAAGGTAGACACCTGAGGTGAGTGGTAAGCCTGTGAGACCCAGACCCTGCCGCAGAGGCTGACAGAGGCTGACAGAGACCCTGCTGCACAGGCAAGCTGACAGAGGTTAGGCATGGCCTGGTGTCCCACTAGTCTTGTTATCTCAGAATCTTGAGAAACCGTAGTGAAGATGAAGTCGAGAAGAGGCTGCAGTTCACTAGCAGCCTTGAGCACGTGAGAGGTAATTACTACAGGGCAGCCACTCCTAAGCTTGATGTCAACGTTGGGGACCCATTGGAAAAACTGTGGAAAGGAGCTGCTGTCTGCCTCATTTTATATTTTCACTTCAGAGGCTGCTGCTCTGTGCAATTAACACATAGGAAATGGGAAAGAAAGTTATTCCTTTCCTCAAAGAAATGCTCAAGAGACCTTCCAGTAGGTTAAAATTGTAGCAAATTAAAAAAAAAAAAAAAGTCTTTCCTGTGACAAAAAAAAAAAAAAAAAAAAAAAAAAAAAAAAAAAAAAATTGGAGCAGGGCTAAAATGAATCATTTCCAAGCTGTGGATCTGAGAACTAGAGAGTAATGGGCTATTTTGAGTGGAGGGAGCATGCATAATTTTATTACTTGCCTAATGTGGTGGTTTGAACATACTTGGCTCATGGAGTGGCGTTGTTAGGAGGTACGGCCTTGTTGGAGGAAGTGTGTCATTGTGGGCATGGGCTTTTAAGACCCTTATTCTAGCTGCCTGGAAGTCAGTCTTCTCCTAGTGGCCTTCAGATGATGATGCAGAACTCTTACCTCCTGCACATGAATGCTGTCATGCTCTTGCCTTGATGATACGGGACTGAACCTCTGAACCTGTAAGCCAGTCCCAATGAAATGTTTTTCTTACAAGAGTTGCCTTGGTCATGGTATCTGTTCACAGCAGTAAAACGCTAGCTACGAATCTTGTTATATTAATTCTCTTTTGGGGGTCTCTATGGTATGGAGAAGATAGGGAACATATTCCAAAATTTTAGCTGAGAAGTCAGCTTCATGCCCTTGAGAGCAGATAAAAGGTAAACTATTTCCCATCAAGTTTACATTTGTTTATCCCATTGTATAAAACACCTGAAGTCATAATGAGAAACTAGAAGCCCATCCACAAAGAAGAACTTTTGTCCAGGAACCTCTTAGCCAAGGACTCCATCCAGAACTCAGCTTCCCAGTCTTTCCTGATGGACATTTTAAGTGCCTTATGGTTTTGTTTTTGTTTTACTTTTGCTTGGTACATGCTTAATAAATTCACTCATTTGAAATAGAAACTATGGTTCTCATATGTTATTGTCCAAAGGGTGTGCCCCTCCCATGGCATTGGGATGCTAGCCTCTGGGTTTGTGGAAAATGCCTGACAGTTGGGATGAAAAGGACCTGACACAATTTAACTTCCTTCCAGTATATGGCTGCAGAGAACTTCACTCCTTACCAAGCACCCCACCAATTACTCTCATCCCCCTTCTCCAGGAGTAACCCTGATTCAGTAACAGACAAACCTCTGAGGGCAAACAAGTACTCAATCCCAAATCTTTTGCTTGAGGAACTAGGATTTTGTGGTTTCCCACTAAGTGAACAACTTTGACAGCTGTAGACATGTCTAGAAAATAGGAAAATGCTCTAAGGACACTCTGAGTGGGGAGAGATGACAGCGACATCCTAAGATACAGCCTCAGAGACTAAAAGGAACAGGCTGTCATTCTCTGCACATCCAAGGTTAGTTTCTTAGGTTATAAAACAGAAAATAATGCCTCCTCCTCGGTTAAAATGAAGAGAAAATTCAAGCAGTAGATTTGGCTTGGAAACGGGTCAAAGCACATTTCCTTGTTGTTCCTCTTTCTTCAAACAGATTTCTAATTCTTTTCATTGTCTACCTCATGGTCACACCCCATTCAAGCTGTGGAGGGTGGACAGTATAGTGTTTTTTTGGCAGATGTGTGGTGATCCTACTTTGTAACTGTGGAAGCAGGTAGGATGCTAAAGGATGACCAGTGGACTTTGGCACATCATCTTGGTCATTTGCTTCCTTGGACACAGAATTCCAACACATTTACAAGAACTGGACTACAACTGCATATGTTTCTGTGAGTTTTTTTCCTTCAGGGAGGTTAAATAAGGAGGAAAAAACCCACTCTTACTATATGCGACATCATTTCATGGGTTTGGGACTCAGAATGAATAAAACGGAAAAGGGTGAAAGATGACGGAACACTGGGATTCTCCTTTTTCCTGGTCCACCAGAGTGTGAACTACTTGGCACCCCGACCCTCAGCACAATGAACGCAACTCTATGTAGCCATGATCTAAACGAAGCCTTCTTTTAAAGTGCCAGTGGCTCAAAAGTAACTAAGACAGCACCTCACACAGGTAAAGATGTGCGCAACCTCCTTGTATTTGCCTCTAAAGCCCACTCTTCATTCCTTAGGATGTAAGTGACAAATACTGGCTTGTCTTCATTTATGAGCACACAGCTCACCTCACTGTAGACAGGAAGACTACCAGGCTTCACACGAGAGAGCACCCGCTGAGGGCTTCAGAAATAATCTTCCTCTGTTATGTGAAATGACATGTTGTCATGCTCTAGCATGTCCCCTTATGCTTTCTCTGTCTCCTCTGTCAGGGCAACTATCTCCATGCAAGCATGTGCCCATGTGTAGTGCTGTGGATGCAGTCTCCCTGGGCACCAGAACTGTATATCCCAGTCAGTCCTATCCTATGGACTCTCTAAAATTTCCATCTGAGGAGTATGTGGGAACCCTTGAGTCTGCCTTTCTTCAAACATAAGCTAGCGGTGTCGGGGACAATTGCTTCAGAGACACCTTGACTATGGCATGACTGGTGCCCTTTCTGCTAAGTGAGTAAAAACAGGCATTTCGCAAGGCTGCTCAGAAAGTCACAACACAGGCACCAGTAGCCCGGTGTTGGCCACAGCAAAACTGTGTTCTGCTATTGAGCGTCTCACCATTGCTCATTCTCCATTACACTCACTGCGTTACAGAATCAATTCTCTACTTGGCTGCCTGTACAGGAATCTTTGTTTTAGACTCAACATCAAGAAAAATCCAGACTAGAGAATTAAGGGGAGCAACTCTCTTTCCCTCTGTCTTCTTTTTCCCCTCTTTTCCTGGCAGAATGAGTTATGTGAGCAACAATAGACAACTTGTGACCATACAGAGACAATAGAATAATTTAGAAGCCGATTTAGAGTCAGCCTAGGTTGACCATCTAAAACCAAGAAAATAAAATGTCATATGAAGTTTTGCTATTGTAGTGAAATAATTCCTGTTCTTATAAAATGTTTTGCATATGGTTTGGGGTTAGGTGTGGTGTGGTACTTGGAGGAGAAGTAGCCTCCAGGATGGCCCTGCAGGTCAACTGCTGGTGTGCGTGATCTTTGGGCCTTTTATACCTCAGTACGTATGGGCCAGACTCATAGACAGACAGTATGTATGGGCCAGACTGTAGACAGAACAAGGAAACAAGCTAGAAATTCTCTTCTGAAGCTAGGTTATAAAACAACTCTGACATCTATTTTTGTAGTCATTCTAGACTTTTTCTTTATTCTATTTCTTTCCTTCATGCCTCTCACTTTGGGGGAACAAGCTAGCATGCTATGTGCAACTCAGTGAGGCAACCGGTGATGTTTCTCCTCTGGTAAAGAGCCCCCCACTCCTAGAGGAGACAAGACTTTTCAATAGATACGTGTGTGGGCTCAGATGTACACTTTTCAAGTCTGAGCCTAAGACCTGAGATTTCGGTCCTTGGTTGCAGTCTATGAGAGGCCCTGGCTCAGAACCACTCCCAAGATTTTGATCTGGGTTATGATAAAGAGTTGTTGTTTCTAGCTTCAAAGTTGGTGGTAATTTGTTTTTCTCCATCAGACAACTGATATGTTACATTGATCAGGTTTTGTCTCTCAGTGGGTTTGCACAATAACCTCCTGGCCCCGCCCCCCAATGTGCTTGCTAAACAATGTAGCAATCTAGGCTGCTTTCATGCTCTAGAAGACTGCTCTGATGACTGATAACTTTAAGTATCACAGGCAGAAAATGATGTTTGTAGTTTTCTTCATATGCCATGGTCTGGCAATGTGTCATCAGTTGCATGTGAAATGGGCAGGAGGGCATGTATGTAGATTAAATTTGAAATAAATGTATCTAGACCATGAAATGCTACCCTTACTTCCATCAAATGTTTTGCGATTAACTACTTGAGTCATGCTCTTAAAGGTGCGTATAGTTCTCATACCAGCACACAGGAATGTCTGTCATGTGCCAGCTTAAAGGAGCTTGAGAAATATATTGCTAGGCCTTTGTGTAAACATAATGGAGTGTATCTACTTTAATCTAGTTGGTATACCTTACTAAGCACCAGGATATGTAATTGTGTGTGTGTGTGCGGGTGTGTGTGTGTGTGTGTGTGGCCATGTGCACGCAGGTGTGCTTATACATTTGTGCATATGCATGTGGAGGTCAGAGGTTCATGTAGCTATCTTCTTCAATTACTGTTCACCTTATTGTGTTTTTTAAGACAGAATCTCTCACTGAATCTGGAGCTCACTGATGTGGTAGATTGGCTGTCTACTGGTCCCCACGAATCCATCTGTCTCCACTCTCCCAGCTTTCGGGTTACAGGCACATGCTGCCATGCTCAGCCTTTTAGCAGGGTATCCAACTCAAACCCTCTTGCTGGATATACACCAGATACTCTTCTGGAGTGCCCACAAGACTTTATATTGGAGGTTGGGTACAGAAAGAATGCATTTCCTTGAACTTCCCACTCTCTTGGTTTTGTAGGGTGCCTGATGATGTCTGCTTCCTGTCAGGGGCAGCAATGGGTCTCTCAGAAGTTGTTTAAACAATCATTTCACTAGCCTTCACTTTGGTATAAATGCAAGAGTCAAAGGGAAGCAGTAGTTTTTTTCAGTGAACAGAGTTTAGAAGTTGTAAAAACATTGTGCACACATTTCAGGGTTGATTGTGCTGAAGCTGTGTAGTAGTCCTAAAAATATGTAGCTATTATTTCCCTCCACTGGAATGTCCTCTTGGGAGTCAAGTGCACACCTCCTGCCTCCAAAGCACTTCTCCTGCTCACCATGTAACTGTTTTTCTTTTTGTAGAAAGCAGAGTTAGCAGGCTTATTTTTCTGGTTTGGTTCTTGTTTTGCTTCTTTTCTATGGAAAGATATTATAAAGATCTGTGTTTTTTCTGTATCTTATAGACCATACTTATTTAAAATGGGGGTGGGAGGAGGAAGACCATGCTATGTTTGTGAATGTCCTGGGAACATTTCTCAGTCTAAAACTATACTAGTTTGATTCACAAACTTTTCTAAATTTTTTTCTATGAAATGATGGAACACACACTCCAGATGAAACGGGATGGGATGGCAGGCTGGGTTGTCTCCATTGGCCCAGTATTCCCAGTGGGATTCCTACTAAAGGGCCAGACCGTTACCTATCTCAGAAATGGTTGCTAGTTCACGTCGTCTGTGCTGCCTGAGAGTTGCAGACAGACTCCTCAGGGTCCTTCTTTCTGACCAAGTGAACCATTTTATTTCAAAAGCTCAACAGAAAAGCTCTGTGAAAACGTTAGCAGAGAGCTGGGGGAGAGAAGAACACTATCTGGATTTTGTGTAACAAAGTTGGAAGGGGGGTAGAAGGAGAGAAAACTGGAGTGGTCTCTTATTTCTAGAGTTCCACAAAATTCTCCTTCAGTTCAAGGAAATTAGATTCTGACTCAGTCTAGAGATGGAGTCACATCTAATCCTGGCAGAGTTCACAATAGTGATACTGTTTAGGTTTTGTAGATGAACAAACTGTTTAGAGAGATTAAAGAATCCAACCTTTAGCTTGCCAGAACACATGCATGGCCCTGGTGGAACAGAAATGATGATCTTGTGAGGCTGCTTAAGACATAGCACCCATTATTCCACATAGAACTGTGACCAAATCACTGCATAGAAAACTCTCCTTCCATCCCAGTGCTTCAAACACATGTTCTAAAACAAAATCTTATTCAGTATTTCTTTAGCTTCCAGGCTGGCTGGAGAACATTGAAGAGAACACCATGCTAATTAATATTACCTGTCCAAAGAAACAGAATAATGTAAATGGACTGTTACTGTTTTATTTTTATTTTTATTTTTTTGTCTTTTAGATTTTTGCAAATGCGTGCTAACGTTTCCTTGGAATAGTTTGTAATGAGCTATGTTTCGTTGTGTATCACTAAACTGGAGCCAAAGTGGGAGTGGCAGTGTCTGAAATGGAGAGAAGAAAATCTCTCCAGAGACAGTGATGAGTAGGGTCAGATACTGTTGATCAAAATAAGCCAAGAGATATAAAAGATAAGTCAAGATAAATAAAACTTACTTTATTTTACAGATAAAATAAGTCAAGGCTGGAACTTGGCCCTTGGGCCTGCTACAGGGGAGACCCTCGGAGCCTGTGATGGAGGAGCTCTTGTGAAACCTGAGCTGAAAGGGGAAGACTGGAAAAGGAGAGTTTTTGAAGACTATCCACCTCAACGTTATAGAGTGTCGTCTGCCACCCAGCCTGTGTTCTACAGAGCCTTGGCCCCAAGTTTCCTTAGTTTGAGCAACTCGGACTTTAAGGCTATTTCAGTGAGTCGAAGAAGATAGAGTATAATGAAATCTAGCAGCTGTAAGGTTTTCCAAAATGAAATAGACTCCTAGTGAGCAGATCGCAGATTGAAAGGACTTATCTGTCTCAGTTGGCTTTGAGCCCCTCTAACACCATCCTAGAAGACTAGATAGCATATTGAGCTCTCTAATACTGTCAGAGTCTAGATGGCTTAACCAACAAACACTGACTGGTGTCAGGTTGGGGGACTGGAATCTTACGATCAGGGTGCCAACATAGCCAGGATACTTACAGCTTTATTACTTCCCAAATCCCTCGCCTTCATGATGTGCCCCACTTGGGATCAGGGATTTGACATTCAGACTATGGAGAAGAACAAACATGTCGTCTATAGCGATCCTCTCCTGGAGAAAGTGAAGAGACAAAAAGTGTGAAGGGAGCCTAAGGGAAGATTAAGGGATACTGTGCTGCCAGGAGGCAAGATATTACATGAGCTATTTTGCATTAGGTTTTATTTATCTTATTTCGCAGTACTGAGGATTGAACTGAGAGCCTTGGACTTGCCAGGTAGGTATTACATTATCAGCCCACTTGCCTTCCCTGCCCTTTTTAACTTTTCTGATGAGACAGGATATCACTAAGTTGTCCATGCTGTTCCTGAACTCTCTCTGTTCTTTAGGCAGACCTTGAAATTCAGTTCTCGATGTCTTAGCCTCCTAAATGGCCTGAATTACTAGCCTACATCATTGGGCCCACTCACTATCGGGTTTTAGATTTAGTATGTTTGTTTCACTGATATTCTTACTGCTTGTATTTAATTCTCCCATTAAACTCTTGCGCGCGCGCGCGCACACACACACACACACACACACACACACACACGGGAGGGGGAAGGAGTTTTTGTGTTCATGGTAAGGTAGGAACTGCATCCCCAGGCTCAGTCTTTTTTTTTTGTTGTTGTTATATATTTTTATTTTCTATATTCTTTGTTTACATTCCAAATGATTTCCCCTTTCCCAGTTTCCCCCTCCCCATATGTCCCATAAACCTTCTTCTCTCCACCCATTCTCCAATCACCTCTCTCCTTTTTCTCTGTCCTGGTACTCCCCTACAATGCTAGATCAAGCCTTTTCAGGATCAGGACCCTCTCCTTACTTCTTCATGGGACTCATTTGTTATGCTAATTGTGCCCAGGCTCAGTCTTACGTACCCAGAAGGAACACACTGAGCCAATGGCGTGGTACATGTATTCTGGACAACACATCACAACGGAGTGATGGGGCTGAAAAGGAGGCAAGACATTGAAAAGAAGCTGTAAATTAGATTGATGACCATAAAGAATTCATTTTCTCTTAGACATGCTCAGGGACATGGAGTGTCTGGTAGAGTGGAGAAGGAACCAGCTGGGAACTCGTCTCCTCCTTCCTGTCTTTACTTTTGGGACTGGCCCTAATGGACGTAGCTTGCTGTGGTCACTCTACTTAGGGCCACAGGAAAAGATGCAGGGAGATGCCTCTATGAACCATCCCTAGACATACTGGAGAATCTGGTTAGCAATGGGGGAGATCAGGTGTCCCCAGGGAGACCAACAAGCTGGATAGATGCAGCTTTGCCCAATTCAGCCTGACGATGGTCCTCCCAAACTACCAATACCGTGACTCCTGCCCTCCCAAACTACCAAGGTGAGAGTAACCTCTGACCTCCCAAACTACCAACAACATGAGTGACTCCTGTTCCCCCATGCTACTGAATATAAGCGACCAGGTGAAGACAAAGAACAGTGCTTCTTTGAGAGTGAAGATAAACCAACCTTAGGACTCATTGCTCTCAGCTCCTAAAAAACAGTTCTGAGAAACCAGAGTTTTTGCCTTTTCTTCCCTCATTCTCTTTAGTTCAACTCTGGCTTGAGGATAACATCTCTTATGTCTCGGACCCTCTGTGTACATGATGTATTCCAGGGACAAGGTGGTCTGGCTCACCCATCAGACCTGTGTGTCCATTCTCAGTGCTAACCATTGAGTAGAAAATGCAGTTGCCCCGGTTGCTACATACCATGTTTCAAGGAGTACCAACTTTTCTCATCGTGTTTATAAGCATCTATTCTGAATGTTTTTATTTTCTAATAGCAGGTTCCCATTCCACTCCAAGATTAGGAGCAAAACCTGAAAACTTACAAGGCTTAGGCCAGATTCTCCAAGGCATTATTCTATAAGAACAAATGGACTCAGGCCTTGTCTTGCAAGAAACTTCTGGAATTATCTTGGCTTCAGAAGGAATGGATCCCCAAAATGGACTCAGTGGTTTCCAAAGGGCTGCAGTTCTGGACTTGCCTGACTTATATGATTTCCTGGTGCTCCCTAAACCAGGGGCTTTTAATTACTATGTTAAGTATAATGACGATGATGGCAGGAATCAATGTCTCTCTTTTGTGGTGTGAGGCATGTGTGCTCAACTCGGGGCTGTTGGCATCAGGGGTAGATGATTAGCATGGTGCTTAGTGTTATTTTCATTCCACTTATGAGAAATACTAGTACTCCTCAGGGTAGCAATAAAAAAACTGATCCTATCAATTGACAAATGTCTGTTGAGGGAGGAAAATAGTCCTGACTCAGGACATTCTACCTGAAGCTAGGCATAGACCCTTACCAGGTTCACAGTGAGACAGAGTTCAGGGTGTCCAAGAGTCCTGGGTAGCATTCATTCCACAATGAGGCTCCTGGGGTCTCTGGGTTACCACACTCTGGCATTTGAAGTTCCATGGAGTCCTATCCACTCTTGTACAGGGCCTCTCCTTGGCCTGTTGATTTCTTTGCCTGAGTCTCCTATGTTCCTTCACACATTCCATAAATTTCTTTCACTAAGAGAAGAAAGCAAAGGACACATTGATGATGGCTCTCTGGTTCCTCATGCATTTGCACAATGGACAGCAAGTGGATGCATTGTCAACATTGCAAAGGAATTATAATACATTAGATGTGATCATATTTATCTCTGAATAGGATAAGCAAGTAGATAAGCTGATTAATATTTGTTTGTTGAGAAAACCTTCCTAACTCCAATTAATCAGAAAGCATTTAATACCTATCTCCCTTGAATTTGCTTTACATAATAGCTTTAACACCACATGCATTGTTTATACACAGAGGTGAAAAGGCACATATTTGGAATTTTATTTTAGTTAGCATATACATTCTCAGCAGCCCCTGAATGTGCTGCGATTGCTTTGCAAAGCTTGGCTTGCTGCTTTGATTCTGTGTGTTTCAGTACATTCTACTGGAATGTTTTCTTGCAGACATTTATATCTGCCAAGTCTGTGACATTTCTCCCATGGCACGTGTCTCTGTGAATCACTGAATGCTTATTGTTAAGCCATAGTTTAATTTCTGCATCGACTACTTCTCTTTTAGGCTACAAAACTTACAGGCTATGCTCACGGAAAATCTGCAGGTCGTGCTCGTGGAATGGGGCTCAGGGTGGGTCCTGGAAGGGCAAGGAGATCTCTAGAATGAGAGGTCCCAAAGACTTCCATCCATTCATTTTCTGATTTAAATTCATCAAGACACTCTATTCTTAATTCTGGGCATGCAATGGATTAGTAGAAGGCTTTCTGCTCACCCTTCCAGTTTTGATTTATTTGTAAGATCTTGTGGCAGATGGGAGGCTGAGCATACCATTGATTCAGGACTTTAATCTCTCCTGAATCTCCTCCCACTTTTACTTTCCTGGATTTTTTTCCCCCATTATTTTCTCATAGAAAGGTTTTCTTCAGTCTTCATCTAAATCAGGAAGAACACAGCTTGGCCTTCACACACACACACACACACACCTTTTAGAGAGATGCCAGGCCCAGAAGCAGGTTTGAGTAGAGCAGTCCTGAAGGATTTTCTTGTGAGATGGGCTCTTTGACAAAGCTTTTAGAAACAGCCACCACCCCACTCATGCCTAAAAGCCTTCTTTCCTATTTGTCCTTACTCCAGGGACTGGCAAAGCTGTCCACTTTGCAGCTTTTCTGAAAACTACATATTTAAAGGTCACCTTGGTCAAGGCAGTGAGACAATGAGTGAATATACAGACATTGGGTCAGGGAGCTCTATAAAAGTAGCTCAGAGATAAAAAGGACTGAGTTCTCACTAACTGTCCTCACCACCCACCTGTTTCCTGCCTTTGACTATGGTTATGCAAACTGGCTGTAGCTATGGCAGTTGTTGTCGTGTGACAGTGAGGGAAAGACCTCTTTGCTAAAAGAATGACAGAGATTCCAGATCCATCTGAGAAGAACATTCCAGCTGAAGATATGATATAGCCATAGGATATTTACTGTTTCCTTCTTGATAGGTGTTGTGGGTGGTATTTCTACAACCCACAGCTAACTATCAGGCAATGGCAACTAAAACTCAATTGTCAAAGTTCACAAATACTCACACACATACACACTCATGCACGCACACACACAATGCTAAAGTCACATGCTGCTCTTTTGACTTGTAGCAGGCTTCCTTCTTTATGCCTCTTTAACTCTGCATGTGTGATCTATATTATTAAAGAAATGCAAAGTTTTCCAGCCAACAAATAAAAGAAGACTGGATAGCAGGATCAAAAGACATAATTTCAAATGATGTTTAATTATAACAATACTTTTGTTTTGAGGAAGGGTCTTGCTGTGTAGCTCTGGCAGGCCTAGAACTTATTATGTACATCATTTTAGAATCTAGAGCACGTGGATGTCCTGATGCTTTTGAGTCCTGAGTACCACGGTTGGCTGATTCATAACAAGCAGATCTAGTTGAGAAAAAAAAATGTAAAATCAGGATTTTGAGAGATACCCAGTCGTATAACATTAAAGTTTGGATGAAGGCAAAAATCAAGTAGGAACTCTGAGATCCCATAATACATGATATAAATGACTCAACATGATGTCAAAGTTCCCAAGTCCTTTGATTTTGGAGTCTCTCTTATGCCCTCTGTCACTTAGCATGGGTGTTGTAGAAGACAGCCCTCTCTTGTCTAAAAGGGAAATTGTACAAACAAGGACCGAGTTCCGAGCTCTCTGGGCTAAGTACCTTCTTTTACTTTTGCCTGTCTACACTGGAATCAGAAGAGCTTAAAATAAGCTGCTCCAGGCACTTTGAGCGCGCTTAGAGGGGCTTGGCCATTTGTTCACAGTTGTGCATAAATTAAAGGCAAATATAAAATTGGAAAGAGGCTTAGATGTGCATTAGTTAGTCTGAATATAACTCTTAAAGATAGAACATCTTATAGGACTCATGAATCAAAATTACTTTTAGACAGACACTATGTATGAAGTAAGATTCACTGCAATGTAATTTAAAAGTCAAGATCATAGCTGCCAGAAGCAACCTCTGAACGAAAAAGATGAGCTCAGTTATGCCACGGTTGGTGACATTCGCGCGATGACAAGATGTTCAGATGCGCTAACTCTGGCAGGGTAATGCATTGTGACATGTGCAGAGGAAGAACTGAATTCCATGAGACAGGAGAACCAGGGATGCGGGCTCTTATGCAAGTCGATTAATAGACTTATTAAATGATTTCACATGCATCAACTGCTTTCTCACCAAGAAGTGCAACCTTCCCAAACAGGCAACGCAGCGGACACCATCACAGTAAGGAACTACTCCAAGGGACTGAGTTCTTTAGGGGAGAAAGGGGCAATGCCAAGGGTGGGTGCTCACTAGCACAGCAGAGGCTTAGAAGGAAAACTGCTCAGCCCACAACAAGAGACATTTCTTTGATGTGAGGGAGGAAGAGAAAGGCAAATGAGCTCTGAGAACCTTGTGTGAGGCATGGAACTACAGGGCACCCGGAGCCCATGAGATACTTTGTGGGAAGGGGCTGACGGTGTCTACACTAATTAGAATTGTGTGACTGTGGCCGCCATGCTAGAAAGAAACATCTTAGAAGAGGAAGAATTTATTTGGTCTCCTGGTTTCAGAGAGCCTAGCCTGTCACCGTGGAGGAGAGGTAGACTGAACTGACTTATGTCATGGTGGTGGCACATGTGTCAGAGACTGTCCAACATCGTGCAGACAAGAAGCAGAGAGCAAGGCAGGGCTCAGGGGATTAGTGTAAACTTCAAAGGCCTGCTCTTTGTGACCTGTTGGCTAGGCTTACCTTTAGTTTCTAGACCCTTGCAAAGTAGTGCCACCAGCTGTGAGCCATACATTCAAAATGTGAGCCTACAGGGGACATTTCATATTCGCACCATTATAGTGTTTGAGCATAAAGATAACTTTCTTGCTCAGTTGGAGCTTTGGTGCTTTGCAAGCCATCTCTAGCCTCTCTGTTCAGATGTCTAATGGGATATGAAATGCACACACAATAAATGCTTTTTTGTGTGTGTCTGAGTGGAATCCTTTGGGAGCATTTGAGGAAGCAGCAGTATATAGTTTGAACTAGTGTATGACAGATTAGAGATGTTGCCCAGAAATAGCCAGGTGATAAACAGGCTGAGGACGTGGTAGCAAATCTGAAAGCATAATAATAATAATAATAATAATAATAATAATAAATTTCTATGTGTTCAGCAATTTTCCTAAAATAGCACTTAAATAATAGAATTTATAACTGTACTTTTGTCTATATAAAAAAAATCGATGCTTCCTGTATTAGTTATAGTTCTCTAAAGAAGCAGAACTGATAGAATGGCTCTATCACTTATTAGAGTGATTTATGGGGCTGCGGTTCCTGTAGTCCAACCGTGGCTGTCTTTTGATGAAAAGGCCAAGAATTTGGCAGTTGTTCAATTCACTCATGACGCTGATGTCTGTGCTGGTCTTCGTTTTACTTTGCAACCCTGAATAAGTAGGTTCTAATATCAGCAGTGGAATGCTCCATCAGCAAGATAGATGAACTTGCCAATGAGAAGGAGGGCAAGCAGGCAAAACCGAAAAGCTTCCTTCTTCCATGACCTTCTAAGTACACTGCCACCAGAAAGGTGTGGCCCAGATTTAGGTGTTATTTTTGGACATTAAATAATTGGGATTTAGGGTGGAACATCCCATCAAGAGAGATTCCTCACAAGTCTTCTCAGTTACTTGGACTTTAGCTGATTCCAGATGTAGTCAAGCTGACAGCCAAGCGTAGCTCTCACACGTCTAGGAAAGGTCAGCAGATATGAGGGATATGTGACTCAGATTGGTAGCATTAACCCGGGGCCATAAGTATTGACTGCAATTCATCCAAACTTTGAAGATTTGGCCTTTGAAGGCGAAGGTGTATCTTGTTTATATTTTTATTGCTAGGAACTATGACAGTGATTGTCAGGTGGATGGGTTTGAGAAATGTGAAGGGTGTGATCAATGTTCTCTGAGTTCCCACTGAGCCCCGTGTATCACGTGCCTTAAGGCTACAGAACAAGCAAGCTGGAATTCCTGCCCTAACACAGCAGCCCCTGCAAATGGACTCTGCCTGTATAAGCTAACCATAAAAAGACCTTTCCACATCTTTTAGAGAGATTTGAATGAGCCGAGTGCTAGACAAAAAGAGAATACATTTTGTAAGGTTTAATAATGTCATTGAGATTGTGTGAGAAATAAGAAAAATAGCTTAAAATTTTAAATGCATAATCCAATGTCAGTCGGGATTTCTATTAAAGCTCTGCATGTATACTTTACAGAGCCGACTTAAGAACAAGCACTCTCAGTTACTAGGGAAGGTAAGGATGAAGGAAGATGGAAAAGAGAGGAGAGGTAGGCAGGGAAGGGGGAGGAGACAAGGTTTGGATGGAAGAGGAGCTTCTAGACACCAACTTGTAATGTTTCTCATGTCCTTGAGGAATGGAGTCTTGAGGTAAAAATGTATCTTCACCTGGGCACAAAGAGATTGCACAAGAAGCCTGGAAGCTGTGGCACTCTGTATACAATTTCTTAGGCTTGCAACAGCATTTAAAATGATAATAACATTTGAAATGTGAATTGAAGTTCCATTTTCTTTCTTCCTTTTCAAATTAGCAGACCAGTTTTCTTTGTTTTTCTCTAAATTTAATAGCATCTAAAAGAAAAAATTAACATAATTTTTCTTAGACTAGTTCATCAGAATCTTACAAGTGCCTACTAGGTCCTGGGTTATGTATGAAGGCTAGAAGGACAAAGCATGACCATTCAACTTGTTTATTAGTCTGCTGAGGCTGCCAAACAAACTTCCACAGTGGAATTCTATTTCCTCACTGAATTTGAAATACACGTTCAAGTTCCTAAGAATCCATTTCTTGTTGGACTGTTCTTTCTGGCTTAGCAGTGTGCAGAGATAGAGGGGTGCCTGGTACTTTTCCATTTCTTATGTGGATTCTAAACCTATGGGATTAAGGTGCCACACTTGGGCATTCAACTTAACCTTTATAGATCCTGTAGATCCTGTCTCTAAAAGCCTGTCTCTAAATCCAGGCTTCAGCACACAAATTTAAGGGGACACAATTAGATCCACAACATAACATGTTAGTGAATTTTGGGGACTATGGTCCAGTTTACACAGAATGTCAGATATTGAATTTCTTCTCTATTGAATTTCTCCTTGGCTTCAATTTTGGCAACAACTTGGTTATGTGAGCTGACATTTTGAACAAACCGTCTTTTGAATCTCAGGCTCAGATTATTTCATTCCTTGCCCGTGGTTATGTTCACTAGCAAATAAACAGCAGCGGTATTTTCTCATTTGGCTCCCAGTGCTGTTTCCTGTGCCCCGCACCACACCACAGTGTGTACTCTTGTTCTGCCGCTTCTGCTAACAAGAAGGAAATGCAGTGTGAACAGCGAATGTAAGTATGAAAACTTGAACGATCAAGCATTCATCTTGGAATGAACCTCCAGATAACCCTAATAAGACAAACCACTGACTCACCTCAGGGGACTTTTCTGCTACTTGTCAATTATCATCTAGATTTCTTCCTCACATTTTATTTTAGCATCTGAGGACCCTGGAAAAGTTTGAAGGTACTTTTGCTGCTCTGTCCCTGAGCTCAGAACCTAGTGACTGAGGCTGTCAGCCAGGCCTGTGGAGCGCTCTCTGAGGAGGAAGTCCCTGTATAGCAATTTCACTCTAAACATAGTGTAGACAATATATGGCAGACCAGGAAAGGCAGAGGAGAGAAATGAAAACTGGTTCTTGAATCAGTTCACAAAAATGCTGCTGCCTGGAGGTCTACAGATGTCACCTGAGAGAGATCAGAGGCAGAAGAGGCAGCCCTGAAATATCCCTAATAGGCAAATGGAAACAGAACCAGAGACAAGGGTGGGGTAAGGAGACAGGGTCATTCTTAATGGATGCTAGGAGCCATTTCGCTGGAGTAAGAGAAGCTCACTTATACACACACACACACACACACACACACATACACACACATACACACACACACACACACACACACACGCACATACACACACACACATACAAACACACACACACACACACACACACACACACTGGAATAGTCATTGCACATTTTGGTGAATACAAAGTTAATCTCTAAGGAGCTTCTTCAGCAAATCCAAGGCATCGTTTGGGGTATATGTGAATATTTTTCCAAAGGGGAGATGTCATATTGAAAATAAGCTAATTTTATTTATGAAAAAAAATCAACAACCACTGGAAACTCAGTACTGAAATGTATTAAGCATAATAAAATGTCTCTGTCCACATATGGGGAGAGGGATGTCTTCCCCTGAAATCAAGATGAAATGTGTATCCTCCTCCACAGAATTTCGTGCCTTAAGAAATAGTATAGCTTCAACCAAGTGGCGATGACCTTGTAAGGACAAATAGGCAAAGGCTTGACACTGCTCTAATGCAAAGTAAAGCAGACCTATTTTCATGAATAATCGAAAGGCGAAAGATCTTATAAGGGATTCAGTAGTTACACACTGGGATATTCCAGAAGTTTGGTACAAATATTCAAAATCTGGGCTTACAAAGCAGCGAAATAGACTGGCTGAGAATCATTTTCACAAAGTTCTATCTGCAGAAATATGTAAATGCATGCCCATTTTAAAGCGAGAGCATACATTCTCGAAAAATGCATGGTAGTAGCTAGAAATGCTGTGTGTTGCATAAACATCGTAAGTATCTCGTAATCATGAAGCAATCAGGGTGATCTGATTTTTACAGTGGAATTCAGGCTGGGGTTGTAGCTAGGTAGTAGTAGTGTGTGTGTGTGTGTGTGTGTGTGTGTGTGTGTTATTATGGTGAGTGTGTGGTGGGGGATGCAATTAGTTTGCGTTTAAAAAACCAAAATCTGAAAGAAGTGTGCACAGACACATTTTCCCCCTTTTCTATGCTACAACCCAACAGAACTTATACATAGTTTAATATCAAGGCATATTACATCTTATTTTACACTGACTGATTAATAGCTGAAAAGATCAGTAGAAAAGTCTTTGGCTCCCGCTGAGCACAGGGAGTTTGAAGGAAACCGCAGGAGAGGGGCTAGTTCTGACTCCAGCCCAGGCCACAGCTGGGTCCCCAGTCAGTCATCTGTGTGCGCCCACCCTGCTGTGCTTTTCAGTTAGCTGGAGTGTGCCCTGAGTAGCTTGGCCTCCCATTTACCCCCAGGGTACTGGGGAGCTTTGTGGTAGAACAAAGGGAGCTGTGAATGTCTCCTTCCCCCGAGAATGAGCAGTGCGTTATATTCTCAAAGTCCCATTTCAGACTGTTCCCTGCAAAGGGACATCTGAGAGACCCCTTATCTTTTATCCTCAGTGTATCGGGAAAATACTAGCCCAAGGAAGTGGGCTGTGAAAAGCTGTCAGAGCCTGCCTACCTTTGGCTTTGATAATGACTCTAGAACCTCTCCTTAACCCTACTGAGATCTGACTCAACGTGGGGAGAAGCCAGAAATACCAGGGTGTCTCAGGGAAAGTAACAGAACAGCCGCGGAGAGAGACAGAGAGGAGGGAAGCCGGTGATTTGGAGCGGGGTGGGTGGGTGCAGCAAGAAGCAGAGCCCGTTTAGACAAAAGGGCCATAAAAACGACTTCTTTCTCAGAAAGAGTAGATGGCTAGATGAAGAAGGGCCCCCGGCCTTTGCTTGTCTCCAAATGTGGGCGGGGTGGGGTGGGGTATCTTGAGGATAGGGAAAGCTCATCAAGTGATGAGCACACTTCCCTCCGCCTCTGCCTGTGGGTTTATTAGCAGCCAGGCAAATCGGTGTGCAAAGAATAGCTTTGCTGGATAACAGCTGGGGAAATGGCAAATTATGCAATTTTGCAGGCGCACACAGACCCGCAGTTGCACCGAAATCAAATTAGATGGAGCACGGGGCTAAGCAGTGGCAGCTTCAGGGATGAGGGCACCAGCTTGCCTGGCTACTCAGGTCGGCTCTGTTCTGAGCCGGGGAGGCCTCTGTTAGGGGTCTGTCTACCAGCCCACAGTTCTGTGCTGATCGTCCCAAGCACCCAAGCCCACGGTGGTGTTTACTCGCCTGTGTGGTGTGAAGAGGACGCTTTAACTCCCCGCCTTCCCCCTCCTGCACGCGGTATTGATTTTCCACCGTGATACAGAAAGGCCTTTCTTCTAAGTACCTTTGGAGGCAGACTTGGCTGTAGAGCCAGCTTTGTGAGCGAGGGCCTGTATTCAGGGAACACAGAAGGGCTTTCTCAGTTTCAAGTTGTATTTGTGCAATATACTAGTCATAACAAGTTCCTGTTTGACTCTAAGCTGTTCATGAAAAATCCAACCAACAGATTGAAGTGTTTGTTGCGTCACTCGATTAGTCTAAACAAGCCCCGTAATTATGGTGGCTAATTAATACCTGTGTCTATTGTGCGTCTGTGCTGACATTCTGAAGGTGTTGCCAGTTCAGAAATGTAGAAATAATTACTCTCTAAAACTGGGCAAGGAGGCGTCTTTCCATGGGATTTCACATTGAATATGCAAATGTTCCTTCTTTTGAAATGTGACTTGTGAAAAATAAGGAGCATTTGAAAATTCTCCAGCCTGGAACTGATTTTATACCGAGTTTATGGAGACCTGGCTCCTGCCTTGCGGCCATAAAAGGCTTACCAGCAACAAGGCAAAGGAAAAAGAAAATTAACAGAGCCATCCCTTGCTCCAAAGCAGCTTAGTCTATAATATGCTGAATTTGTAGTCTTGATAAAGCTTAGAACTGGTGTTTCATTACTTTGAATTTAAGTACCCAGGTTCCCTATTATTTAAAAAAGTAAGCATAAATTCTGTTACCTGGATTTCAAACAGTCTTTTTATATCACAGCCAATACCTTTAAGTTCAATGTGAGGTGTCAATATACTTTTTTTTTATTCGATATATTTTTTATTTACATTTCAAATGATTTCCCCTTTTCTAGCCCCCTACTCCCTGAAAGTCCCATAAGCCCCCTTCTCTCCCCCTGTCCTCCCACCTATCCCTTCCCACTTCCCCGTTCTGGTTTTGCCAAATACTGCTTCACTAAGTCTTTCCAGAACAAGGGGCCACTCCTCCTTTCTTCTTGTACCTCATTTGATGTGTGGATTATGTTTTGGGTATTCCAATTTTCTAGGTTAATATCCACTTATTAGTGAGTGCATACCATGATTCACCTTTTGAGTCTGGGTTACCTCACTTAGTATGATGTTCTCTAGCTCTATCCATTTACCTAAGAATTTCATGAATTCATTGTTCTAATGGCTGAATAGTACTCCATTGTGTAGATATACCACATTTTTTGCATCCACTCTTCTGTTGAGGGATACCTGGGTTCTTTCCAGCATCTGGCAATTATAAATAGGGCTGCTATGAACATAGTAGAGCATGTATCCTTATTACATGGTGGGGAATCCTCTGGGTATATGCCCAGGAGTGGTATAGCAGGATCTTCTGGAAGTGAGGTGCCCAGTTTTTGGAGGAACCGCCAGACTGATTTCCAGAGTGGTTGTACCAATTTGCAACCCCACCAGCAGTGGAGGAGTGTTCCTCTTTCTCCGCATCCTCTCCAACACCTGCTGTCTCCTGAATTTTTAATCTTAGCCATTCTGACTGGTGTAAGGTGAAATCTCAGGGTTGTTTTGATTTGCATTTCCCTAATGACTAATGAAGTTGAGCATTTTTTAAGATGCTTCTCTGCCATCCAAAGTTCTTCAGGTGAGAATTCTTTGTTTAACTCTGTACCCCATTTTTAATAGGGTTGTTTGGTTTTCTGGAGTCTAACTTCTTTAGTTCTTTATATATATTGGATATTAGCCCTCTATCTGATGTAGGATTGGTGAAGATCTTTTCCCAATTTGTTGGTTGCCAATTTGTCCTTTTGATGGTGTCCTTTGCCTTACAGAAACTTTGTAATTTTATGAGGTCCCATTTGTCAATTTTTGATCTTAGAGCATACGCTATTGGTGTTCTTTTCAGAAACTTTCTCTCTGTACCGATGCCCTCAAGGGTCTTCCCCAGTTTCTTTTCTATTAGCTTCAGAGTGTCTGGCTTTATGTGGAGGTCCTTGATCCATTTGGATTTGAGCTTAGTACAAGGAGACAAGGATGGATCAATTCGCATTCTTCTGCATGCTGACCTCCAGTTGAACCAGCACCATTTGTTGAAAAGGCTTTTTTCCATTGGATGTTTTCAGCCCCTTTGTCGAGGATCAAGTGGCCATAGGTGTGTGGGTTCATTTCTGGATCTTCAATCCTGTTCCATTGATCTGCCTGCCTGTCACTGTACCAAAACCATGCAGTTTTTAACACTATTGCTCTGTAGTATTGCTTGAGGTCAGGGATACTGATTCCCCCAGATTTCCTTTTGTTGCTGAGAATAGTTTTAGCTATCCTGGGTTTTTTGTTATTCCAGATGAATTTGAGAATTGCTCTTTCTAACTCTGTGAAGAATTGAGTTGGGATTTTGATGGGTATTGCATTGAATCTGTATATTGCTTTTGGCAAAATGGCCATTTTAGCTATATTGATTCTACCGATCCATTCGCATGGGAGGTTTTCCCATTTTTTGAGGTCTTCTTCCATTTCCTTCTTCAGAGTCTTGAAGTTCTTGTCATACAGATCTTTCACATGTTTGGTAAGAGTCACCCCAAGATACTTTCTACTGTTTGTGGCTATTGTGAAGGGGGTCATCTCCCTAATTTCTTTCTCAGCCTGCTTTTCCTTTGAGTATAGGAAGGCCACTGATTTGCTTGAGTTGACTTTATAACCTGCCACTTTGCTGAAGTTGTTTATCAGCTGTAGGAGTTCTCTAGTGGAGTTTTTTGGGTCACTTAGGTAGACTATCATGTCATCTGCAAATAATGATAGTTTGACTTCTTCCTTTCCAATTTGTATCCCTTTGACCTCCTTATGTTGTCGAATTGCCCGAGCTAGTACCTCAAGTACAATATTGAAAAGATAAGGAGAAAGGGGGCAGCCCTGTCTAGTCACTGATTTTAGTGGGATTGCTTCAAGTTTCTCTCCATTTAGTTTGATGCTGGCTACCGGTTTGCTGTATATTGCTTTTACTATGTTTAGGTATGGGCCTTGAATTCCTGTTCTTTCCAAGACTTCAAGCATGAAAGGATGCTGAATTTTGTCAAATGCTTTTTCAGCATCCAATGATTTCATTGGATGAAATGACCATGTGGTTTTTTTTCTTTGAGTTTGTTTATGTAGTGGATTGCATTGATGGATTTCTGTATATTGAACCAACCCTGCATTCCTGGGATAAAGCCTACTTGATTATGGTGGATGATCGTTTTGATGTGTTCTTGGATTCGGTTGGCATGAATTTTATTGAGTATTTTTGCATCGATGTTCATAAGGGAAATTGGTCTGAAGTTCTCTTTCTTTGTTGGATCTTTGTGTGGCTTTGGTATCAGCGTAATTGTGGCTTCGTAGAAGGAATTGGGTAGTGTTCCTTCTGTTTCTATTTTGTGGAATAGTTTGAAGAGTATTGGTGTTAACTCTTCTTTGAAGGTCTGATAGAATTCTGCACTGAAACCATCTGGTCCTGTGCTTTTTCTGGTTGGAAGACTTTCTATGACTCCTTCTATTTCTTTAGGCATTATGGGACTGTTTAGATGGTCTAGTTGGTCCTGATTTAATTTTGGTATTTGGTATCTGTCAAGGAAATTGTCCATTTCCTCCAGATTCTCCAGTTGTGTTGAGTACAGTCTCTTGTAGTAGGATCTGATGATTTTTTGGATTTCCTCAGTTTCCGTTGTTATATCTCCCTTTTCATTTCTAAGTTTGTTAATTTGGATACTTTCTCTGTGCCCTTTGGTCAGTCTGGCTAAGGGTTTATCTATCTTGTTGATTTTCTCAAAGAACCAGCTCCTGGTTTTGTTGATTTTTTGTATGGTTCTCTTTGTTTCTACTTGATTGATTTTGGCCCTGAGTTTGATCATTTCCTGCCTTCTACTCCTCCTGGGTGAAATAGCTTCTTTTTGTTCCAGGGCTTTCAGGTGTGTCATTAAGCTGGTAATGTATGCTCTCTCCATTTTCTTTTTGGAGGCACTTAGGGCTATGAGTTTTCCTCTTAGCACTGCTTTCATTGTGTCCCATAGATTTGGGTATGTTGTGTTTTCATTTTCATTGTGTTCTAAAAAGTCTTTAATTTCTTTCTTTATTTCTTCCTTGACCAAGGTATCATTGAGTAGAATATTGTTCAGTCTCCACGTGTATGTGGCTTTTCTGTTGTTTTTGTTGCTATTTAAGACCACTTTTACTCTATAGTGATCTGATAGGAGACATGGGATTAGTTTGATCTTCTTATATTTGTTGAGGTCTGTCTTGTGACCAATTATATGGTCAGTTTTGGAGAAGGAACCATGAGGTGCTGAGAAAAAGGTATATTCTTTTGCTTTAGGGTGAAATATTCTATAAATATCAGTCAAATCCAATTGGTCCAAAGCTTCAATTAGTTTTACTCTGTCCCTGTTTAGTTTCTGTTTTCCTGATCGGTCCATTGAGGAGAGTGGAGTGTTGAAGTCCCCCACAATTATTGTGTTAGGTGCAATGTGTGCTTTCAGCTTTAGTAAAGTTTCTTTTACGAATGAGGGTGCCCTTGCATTTGGCGCATAGATGTTCAGAATTGAAAGTTCTTCTTGGTGGATTTTTCCTTTGACCAGCAAGAAGTGTCCTTCTGTGTCTCTTTTGATGACTTTAGTTTGAAAGTCAATTTTATCTGATATTAGAATGGCTACTCCTGCTTGTTTCCTGTGACCATTGGCTTGTAAGATTGTCTTCCAGCCTTTTACTCTAAGGTATTTTTTATCTTTGACACTGATGTGTGTCTCCTGTATGCAGCAAATTGTAGGATCCTGTTTCCTTATCCAGTCTGTTAGTCTATGTCTTTTTATTTGGGAATTGAGACCATTGATGTTAAGAGATATTAAGGAATAGAGATTATTACTTCCTGTCATTTTTGATGTTATTTTTATATTTGAGTGGTTATCTTCTTTTGGGTTTGATGAAGGAAGGTAACTATCTTGCTTTTTCCAGGGTGTAGTTTCCCTCCTTGTATTGGAGTTTTCCTCCTATTATTCTTTGCAGAGCTGGGTTTGTGGAAAGATATTGTGTAAATTTGGTTTTGTCATGGAATATCTTGGTTTCTTCATCTATGGTGAATGAGAGTTTTGCTGGGTATAGTAGTCTTGGCTGACATTTGTGTTCTCTTAGAGTCTGCATGAGATCTGCCCAGGATCTTCTAGCTTTCATGGTCTCTGGTGAGAAGTCTGGTGTGATTCTGATAGGTCTTCCTTTATATGTTACTTGGCCTTTTTCTCTTACTGCCTTTAATATTCTTTCTTTGTTTAGTGCATTTGGGGTTTTGATTATTATGTGACGGGTGGTATTTCTGCTCAGGTCCAGTCTGTTTGGAGTTCTGTAGGCTTCTTGTATATTCATAGGCATCTCTCTTTTTAAGTTAGGAAAGTTTTCTTCCATAATTTTGTTGAACATATTTGCTGGCCCTTTCTGTTGTAAATCTTCACTCTCATCTATACCTATAATCCTTAGGTTTGGTCTTCTCATTGTATCCTGGATTTCCTGGATGTTCTGGGATACAAGCTTTTTGCATTTTACATTTTCTTTGACAGTTGAGTCAATGGTTTCTATGGTATCTTCAGCATCTGAGATTCTTTCTTCCATCTCTTGTATTCTGTTGTTTATATTTGCATCTATGGCCCCTGATTTCTTCTTAAGGTTTTCTATCTCCAAAGTTGTCTCCCTTTGTGATTTCTTAGTTGTTTCTACTTCTGTTTTTAGATCCAGGATGGTTTGGCTCAGTTCCATCATTTGTTTGTTTGTGTTTTCCTGTAATTCTTTAAGAGATTTTTGTGTTTCCTCTTTCATGACTTCTGCCTGTTGACTCAAGTTCTCCTGCATTTCTTTAAGTTTTTTTTTGCCTTTCTTCCTTATTGGCTTCTATCTCTTGGGCCTTATTCTCCTGCATTTCTTTAAGAGATTTTCGTGTTTCCATTATAGCTTATTCATGTTCCCCTGTATTTCTTTAAGAGATTCATTCATGTCCTTTTAGTGTTCTTCTAGCAGCATCATGAACAGTGATTTTAAATCCAAATTTTGTTTCTCTTGTGTGTTGGCATAACCAGGACTTGCTGATGTTGGAGAGTTTGGTTCAGATGCTGCCATATTGCCTAGATTTCTGTTAGTAGCGTTCCTGCGTTTGCCCTTTGCCATCTTGTTCTCTGGAGCTAGTTTGTCTTGTCTCTGGCTGGTGTTTCAGCCTCCTGAGAGGCTCTAGGGCTATTTCTGCAACACTGGCAGGGTTTCCCCTGTTGCAGATTGCTGATGTGCTGTCTTCCTCTTGGGTGCCCTTGCAGCCCTAGTGTGTTTTGCCCCAGATTGTGACTGTGAACCAGATGGTGCCCGTTTGCTCCTCCAGGGAGTGCTGAGGGGTGTATGCTGCGGGGACCTTTTCTGCGTGCTGATCACTCTGCTGGGCAGCGGAACTCCCAACCGGGTTCGTGCACACAAGGCTAGCCTTGCTGCTCAGGCCCTGAGTCTAGGCAAAAGCCTGGCAGGTCAATGTCTGAGCAAAGTTCCCTCAGCTGTGAGTGTTGTTGGGTCTGTCAGGTGGCCAGGATGGCAGTATGCGCATGCTCCCTGAGAGTGCTGGGAGAGTCTGCTGGGCTAACAACCTCCTGGCCGGGTCGGCACACAGATGGCCCACCGAGCAGCCCAGGGCCTGGGGGTAGTCCAAGGCCTGACTGTCTGAGACCCTTGCTATGTCCGCCTCGGGCTAGCCTGTTAGCTGGTTTTGCCTGCTAGGACTCTCTGGCTTCCTGTAGGCAAAATGGCGGCAGCGCTCAGAGCGTGCCAGCCTGGACTAACAACCTCCTGGCCAGGTCGGCACACAGATGGCCCACCGAGCAGCCCAGGGCCTGGGGGTAGTCCAAGGCCTGACTGTCTGAGACCCCTGCTATGTCCGCCTCGGGCTATGCCTGTTAGCCGGTTTGGTTTTGCCTGCTAGGACTCTCTGGCTTCCCTTAGGCAAAATGGGGGGGGGGGTCAAACAACCTCCTGGCCGGGTTTGCACACCGGTGGCCCCCCTCCCCCTGACCAGCCCAGAGCCTGGGTGCAGGCCAACGCCTGTCGGGCTTAGACCCCCGCGATGTTGGTCTTGGGTTGTATTTGCATACCTCAGTGTGTCTGATTTCTCTGGCGTCCGAGAACCAATATGGAGGCCTTGTAACTGACTGGTGGGAGGCAGAGTTCTGATGTGGCTTCTGCGTGGTGAAAAGCGCCCGTAATTGCGTCGCTGCTTGCAGCCCGGCTGGCCAGCGATGGCCAGTGGTCGTGGGCGCAGGGTCTGACCCTGTCAGCTTGGTTCTACTGCTGATGGCCCTTCCTCTGGACCAGCCGCTGCTTGTCAATATACTTTTATATCTGTAAACACAGTAATATACAGTACTGAAATTTTAGAGGGCCAGTGTGTAGAAGGATATGACACTTGAATCAAAGGGAAGCTGATTTATAGTCATTGATTCATTTGGGATCAATTGTCTGAGACATCACTGAAGGACTGCATGTGTAATGAATGATACTTAAGGCAATTTTAAACTGAGAAAGTCTGTCCTTAACCAGTTACTGATAGCATCTAGGTCCTGAGTATAGGGGCTTTGGCTTATTTTAGATGATACTAGTTACTGTATTTAGTAAAGAAAAATTGAACAACAACAAAAAGGTTAGGTTCCATTTTGGTGATGGCAAGATTTAGGTAGTGAGCAGAAGAGTGTTCAGAGGGAAGGAAGGGCTGGAGGCCTGGAAGGCTCAGTCTCTGCAGCATGTAGAGCAGGCTAACATGTCTGTGGTGAAGACAGCTGTATATAAATGGAGTCTGCAAGAGGACGCTCACTTTAAGGAGGTTAGTGTGGTTCCTAGAGAGGGCATCATTATTCAAAGTGACAAGTGCAGCTGACAATAGTCTATCTATCTCCTGGCTTACAGGAGAGTATGACTCAAACTAATTCTTGGTGCAATGAGTCCTGGTAAATATGGAGAGAGGCTCAGGAGACTCTACTTCCTCTGACTCCAGGGATCTTCTGCTGTGGCTGTTAGGTTTTGTTACTTCAGCAAGATCAGGAGTGGAAGCAGCCTCTTGGGCTTAACTACAGAGCTGTTTGCTGTGGAGGGGAAGAAAACCTTCAGCAGAGAGGCTCTCCTGCGCACTGGGGCTCCTGACTACTTTTTAGAAGAGGGTGGGGTTTGAGTCTGTCAGGGAGTCTTTGTATTGGAGAAACACACTATTGAGATAAATGGGAATAGGGTTCCAAAGTGGTTGATGTGAAAATGAGTGGAAGCATGATTTAAGTTTCTGCCCCAAGAAACAGAAACAATAGAGAGGTGACAGTGCTGGTGACAGTGGAGGTGGAAGGATAGATAATCAAGTGGAGGAAGAAGAATTTCAACTTGAAATGGCATATATGTTTATTACTATAGTGAAGGGCAAAACCAGATGTGGCATGAGGGGGTTCAGACCTAGATCGTTTCCGGTAGAAGGGAAAGTTATATCCATTGCAGAGAGAAGCCTGGGTGGAAGGTAGGAGGTGAGGGAGCGTGTGAGCCGGGTGGGCAGCCGTGAAGAAGAGCGTCTCCTAGGGGAGCCTCTGGACTTTCCAAACACAGTGCTGATGCTGATGTCCAGACACCTTCACAGGAATGGCGAGAGGCAAACCGTTCATCCCCCCATCGATGGTTCTGTCATCATGAAAAAGAAAACCTGAGGAAGAGTCCATGAGGGTCTGGAGAGATGGCTCAGTGGTTAAGAGCACTGACTGCTCTTCCAGAGGTCCTGAGTTCAAATCCCAGCAACCACATGGTGGCTCACAACCATCTGTAATGGGATCTGAAGCCCTCTTCTGGTGTGTCTGAAGACAGCAACAGTGTACTCACATACATGAAATAAATAAATAAATCTTTAAATAAAAGAGGAGACATACCTCCCATAACTACAGTGCAGAAGTCAGTGTTGGGGGTCATAGAGCATGTGGAAACTAATTTGGGACTCATGAGGTGAACCCAGATATATACATTTCAAGACAGTGTAACCAAAGAAGCAGGGATATAGGAGGAGAAATAGATATGTTAGAAAAAATAATAATACAGTGTTAGGATAATTTGGGATAAACGTGCCAGTTAAATGTTTTTCCTGATGACTATGTTCATGGACCATGCCTAAGACAGAGCCAGGCCTAGGGACACTAGTCTCCCAAGTAAGTACCAGTCTGTACATCTTAGCATCCTCTGGTTTTGTGGCTAAAAGTCTCACTTTGGTTCTCGTTGGGCCCAATCTCACCCTTTGTTAACCCTGGAGATGTTACTTAGGTTCTCTGTGCCTCAGTTTCTACATTTGTAAGTTCGAACTGTACCGGGATTCTTTCTTAACCAAGTTAGTATGCATGGAATGCCCGGCCAGGTTGCTATTGGACTGCTGGAATTTGCTAAAGAAAGTGAATTTTCTTCTCTGGCTAGACCTCGTGGCTGTGGCTGTGGGGGATCTTCCTTGCCTACCTATCTGAAACCACACAGGGACTCTCTCCTTCTGCCAACAGGGGTTGAGTCCACTCCAAGGGGAGGGAAGGCAATCCTAAGTTTTCTTCGTTGTCAGAGCTACTTTTTCTCTCTCCCCCTCCATCCTGTGTCTGAGGAGACCAGGAAGTGACCGACCCCCAGTCTTTACTGACACTTCACTCTGAAATGTGCTTCTCTGAGCTAGATTCACTAGTGAGATATAAATTAAGATTGGCTATACACCTCTCCAGAAAGAACATTTAATTTTTAATCAGAAAAAAAGTGATTTTCATCCAAGTGTGAGGTAAAGCTATGTGGGTAGGAGAAAATACTCTGGAGTGGGTGCAGGGAAGCAAACTGTCCGGAATCAACAGTGGTACTGTTTATGAGACATAGGGAATTAAAAATGTAACCTTATCTCAACAAGAAAACACGATGAATAATGTTTCTTTGACTCATTCTGTAAAGCCAATTTTCTTCCTTCTTTCCGTTCTTCCTTCCTTCCTTCCTTCCTTCTTCTTTCCTTCCTTTCTTTTTCTTTCTTTCCTTCTTGTTCAACAAATTCTGTTACCTATTAAAACAGTAGGTCATACATAAGCACTAGGAACAAAGTAGTGAATGCAGTTGTCAAACATCCTTGGCCTTTATGGAAGGTGGAATATAGTAGACTTAGACATTCAAAAACCTGTTAAATGAATGCATGGGTATGTGAACAAGGAGCATGTGTGAACAAAAGTAGCCTGTATGAACTGGGAACGGTGTATTTTGTGTTATACAGGCTAAGGACTTGGAAGTATTTGTGTAGGGTTAAAAATGGCAGGTCATTAGTTGGAGAATGAGAGGACTTTAGAGGAATAAAAACCAGATGGATGGACTCCAGGGAGACAGACTAATGTAGGATTTATCCCAGTCTTTGGGGGATAGTGGACTGGCTGCAGGACTGTTAAAAGGGAGAGGTAACAATGGGGTCTTGAATGCCTTTCTTTCTTTGGGAGCAATAGGCCAATTCCTTGACCTTGTGATGGCTAATCTCCATTGTCAACTTGCCTGGATTTAAAGTTAGCTAGGAGACAGACCTCTTACAGAGAGATTTAACTGAGGGAAGACGCCCTCTGAAGGTGGCCAGCACTGTCTCATAAGCCAGGTTTCCAGACAGAGGGAAAAGGGAGGAGAAGGTTGACAACACTGACCACTGTGGAACTAGAGGAAGAAATGCCTAGAAAACATCTAGCATGTGTCAGACATTTGCTAAGAGTCACAAGGGCGATGGAGCTTTGCAAACCATCAGATGCTGGGTGTGGAGCTCTGCACATACACGGTCATGTGACTCTCTCCACAGCACTCATGTGCAACAAGCACACTTATTAAACCATATGATATCTGCTTGGCCCAGGCCTTCCACAGGTTTGTCTGGGGATAAGTCTCTTCCCTTCCCATGAGAAATTATTTTGCCTATAGGATTTACCCAATCTGGGCGCCTTGGAAAAAAAAGATCTAGTCATTTCTTTTTACTTTTTTCTTATTCTTCCTTCCTTCCTTCCTTCCTTCCTTCCTTCCTTCCTTCCTTCCTTCCTTCCTTCCTTCCTTCCTTTCTCTTTTCTTCCTTTTCCTCTTCCTCTTCCTCCTCCTCCTCTTCTTCTTCTCCTTCTAATGTAGGAGTGCTCTGCTGCATGTACACCTATATGTCAGAAGACAGCATCAGATCCCTTTATAGATGGTTGTGCGCCTCCATGTGGTTGCTGGGATTTGAACTCAGGACCTCTGGAAGAGCAGCCAGTGCTCTTAATTGCTGAGTCTCTCTCCAGCCCCTCATGCTTTTCTTTTATTGTTCATGTTTTTGAGGCATGGTCTCAGGTAGCTCAGGCTGAGTGAGGTGGTCCAGCATGATTAAGATGATTATTTTTATATCTTTTCTGTTAGTTAGCATCTACCTGGATTTATCTAATGTCTTCCTGAGAATTTTTTCTTGATGCTGCTGTTTGGAGCCAGCTGACAGTGAGTTTCTTGATCTTAGGCAGGATCATTAACTGACTCAGAAAACCAGAGTAGGGACATTTGATGTCAAAGTGGGAGGCTTGGTCCACGTCTGATGCGGAAGCTGATCCATGTTAATTTTGCATTACTTGGGTCAGATAAGGGTTTTCTGCTATTTAGAGCATTCACAAGGAACTGGGAGACAAGGCTATTATCAGGAACCCTCGTCACTTCATCTACATTTGGGATCTATGAGATACCAGTGAAAAATCGTATTTCAGACCACGGTCTCTATGAGCTTGCATTTATTCAACCGGTAATCAATATATTTGGACATATTAAAGAGACAAAGACTTCTATCACAAACACACATCTTCCACAATTTAGAGCAACAGTAACAGAGATGGTAATGAGGAGAATAGACTTTGTTAAACTTCTGATTTCCCCCCTTTAGATCTGTGTGAGATACTTCAACTAAAGCCCATAGCAAATTGGCCAAAAGAACACAATCTCAGAATCAAACAGACTTGATTTTTTTTTATTAGAGTCCATTCGAGCCATTTATATAAGTCAAGACAAGGTTTTCTCTCTCTGTAAGCTTGCCTTCTCATTAATGTAGTGGGGACAGTAAGGCTTCTTATCCTACTCAGCTGTCAAAATGCCTGCTACTCGGGAGACACTCGTGGATACTCTAGATTAGTCTTTCACATCTCTTCCAAGCTCTGGGTGTCTAACCTCCTGACTGCAGAGGTTAGAGAGCTAAAAAGGAGCATTTATCAAACTCTCTCTTAGCGTAGCTTCTGGATATGATGAAGGTTCCATCAAGTGGATGTACTCAAGTGAAATGACCGTGGACCAGTGTTAAGAGGAGAGAGCTATTGGCAATGAGCAAAAGAGCCCATTTGCAGACACAGCTACAGTGGACATAATGTGAGTGCTGTCATCAGCTGCCCGAGAAAGTGGCTTTCTGCAGCAGCAACTACTGCTGTATTGTATCGTGACAAAGATCGTGCAATTCTGGGGGCCAGTGGTCATTCTGGAGGCTTAGTTGAAAGCTTGTTCGTTCAGTACATTCACCAATCTTGCAAACCATCCAATATCTGCTATAAATCACTCTATGTTTAAATTTACAATGATAGTTCCTATCTAAAAGCACAACTGAAACAAAACCCAATAAACAATCACAAGTCCTTCTTCTTAGTAGATTCTCATAAATGCTGACATTGGACTAGATTCTAGGAATCTCAAGAGGGACCAGGGCATAGTTCCCATCTTTGCAGAGCTTAATGTTTTGTGGAAGATACACATTTGAATGTGGGTATCTATTAAAATGATCCCAGAGCCATATGTTGTCATTAAAGTACTTTCTAGAATGGAGGATGGAATAAATAGCAATCACTCTGTAGCTAGGAGTCCTTCAGTGTGGAGACATTTTATGGAGTCAGTTGGGCTAGTGGGAGGTCATGAGACCAGTAGGAAGGGAGGAGAGGAACCAGGCAAGTGCATTTATAATCAAGAGCTCAACATATGTGAAGGCGAAGAAAGGGAAATGCTCTCCCATGTTAAGAAGTGTGAGAGGCTTGATGGAGCTGGGGTGTGGTAGGTGGTGGGATGGTAAAGGGAGGAGAAACATGTGAAGAGTCAGAGACTGACCAGATTGTGTAGAACTGTGTGTGCCTAATTAGGGAATTTAAATGTTACTACCCAGTGGTGGTGTACCAGCAGGAATTTTGAAAGCAAAGCAATGAAAATAAACAACTTTTTTTTTTTTTGTTCAGTGGAACATTGGCATACTTGGGAGAATAAACTGAAGGATAAAGGTCTTCAAAAAGTAATATTCTCTTAGAGATGAAAGAATGTTGGACATGGTGACAGAGGTCTGTAATCCCAGAATTCCTGTAGTGAAGCACGAGACTATCCTTTAAAAATCAGCCTACGCTACATATTGGAACTGTATATCAGAAGAAAAGGGGGTCATGAGAATGAGGGTAGTGGTTATACAGAAGAGGTAGAAAATTTAGAATATATTTTCTGACAAAAAATATGTGCAGGATGGGAGACCAATTGAATCCAATTGGAACATTGTTGAAGGAACATGAGTAATCTAGCCATAATCTAGGTTTCATTTATGGAGTTGTCTCCATATTGAGAACAGTTCCTAGCACATAGTAGGTGGTCAGAACAGGTTGAAGTGAATAGGGTCAGTGGTGATGCCGTGAACTTACACGGTTTTGTAAATTCAGCTAGAAGGCACGTTTCACTGTTTCCACATCTGCTGGTGAAGTCTGCAGGAAAAGACAAGGGTAGAAATTCAAGAGAACCAGGAAGGAACTCAATAGCTGACAGGGCCTACACAGTGCTTAGATTGCATCTGCTCTTGTAGAAAAGAGTTGCAAAGCAGTGAAGTCTACATGATTGTGAAAGTGCTGTATGCCCGATTTGTACGGAGGGGAAACTATTTCACAGGGTCTTGAGCTACCTTGTGACGCTAATAGCAAAGACTAGCTTAATCAACAGTGCCAGGAATTTGGAGAGAGGAGTGGGAAACTGAGTAGCTATGTTGGAGCACCCTGTGGGCAGACTAAAGGGCTTTTGAGAAGCTTACTAACCTTCACAGACGATGCTGAATCATGAGTAGCATACTGGATAAACTCTATTATTAAGAACTTAGACTTTTTAACTCTTCCTATATGTGACCATTGCGATGAGCCCAGATGACACTGCCTTGGGCAATAAGTTCAGCCACCTAAGCGGTGGAGAGTGTTGCTTGTCCTCATATGTGAGAAAATCAAGACAGACAGGATATGGTCCACGTTTAATCACCTGGCAAGTGCCAGAGATGGGATTTGATTTAGGCCTGTCTTATCCAGGGTCTGGGCATTTCCTGAACTTTTCAATACATGTTCCTGAAGAAAATGGCTCTCCCAAGTTCATCTATGCTATCAACTCATATTGTGAGAACCAAAATTCAAGTATCTATTGTCTGTCAACCCCTTTGGGTGCCTCATTCTGGCTTCTAATCACATTTCTCTGTGTTGGAATCCTTCTCTCCACATAGAAGACTCTCCTCTCTGCATATCCTCTTTCCCACAGGGAACCACCAGCGTTCTGGTTCTGGTCCTCTCTTGAGCGAATGATGCTGTTGCCTTGCTTGGCAGTGAGCAATGTTACATTCTCAAGTCTTTGGGCTGTTTCTGTATCCCAGAAATGTGTTCTTTCTCTTACCATCTTCTGCAGTGTGCATGGAAAGCTCATACCCCAGAGTGACATCTAGTTCCTCTGGGTTGGATCTGACAAAAAGATGTCTGCATAGTGTGCTGATCTTAGCCACATCTGAGGATATCTGAGGACAACTCCATTTTTAGGAGACTAATAGTGAGTTTGAGATCTTTGCTTATCTAGTTGTTGAGAATAAGCCAATCTCAACTGAATGGAGCCAACCAATACAGGGATTTAGAAAAGAGAACTCAGATCATCAGTGTATACAATTAATTTCCAGTGACTTTGGAGTGGGTTATTTAAGTTTCATTCACATTCTTTTCTTTTGATCCCTCACTTTTTGGTGTGTGTGTGTGTGTTCTGTAGCCTCTCCTGTGTTTGTGTGTGCCTGCATGCGTGGAGCATGTGTGTATACAGTCCAAAGGTTAGACTTTGGTGTCAGTCCTTAGGAGCTATCATTAAAGTATATTTATTTGTCTATTTATGCACATGTGTGCTTTATCTAATTCAGGTTGTCAGGCTTGGCATCGAGTCTGGCACCAAGTTCCTCTACCTTCTGAGGAGTCTGGATGGATCTCCACATTTTTGTTGTTTTGGAGACAGAGTCTCTCACCTGGACCTAGGTGTCTCACCTAGGGGTCATCAGTCAACCTAGGCTGGCTGGTGAGCACAGGGATTACAAGTTCATAACGCCACACCCGAATTTTCAAATGGGTGCAGGAAATTGAACTCAAGTCCTCATGTTTGTATGCCAAACAATGTACCAAGGAAGCCATCTCCCCAGCCCCTCGTCTCAGTTTTAAACATAGGACTGAATACATGTTCCTGGCAGGAAGGAGGTTAAAAATAAGAAATGCTTTCAGTGCCACGAGAGTGATTCTGCCCTTTCATTATCTTATTCATTCTGGGGAATGGGAGGAACAATTTTCTTCCCTGAGATAAGAAGGCATTATTTGTGCTTCCATACCTTCTAGTCTAGTCATATGGACCAGAGGACATTTTTGCTCCCAAGAGGACATTGGTAATGTCCGGAGACACTTCTGGTTGTCAGCAGCTGTAAGGGTCCTTCTGGAATCGGTGAGTAGAAGGTCAGCGTTAACTATTCTACAGTCTGCAGGGCAGCCCCTGCATAAAGAATTCCTGGTAGTGGTACTGAGAAATTTGGCCATAGAAGAAAGCACAGCTGGAATTAAGCTGGAGGGAGGGGAGGAGGGGCAGAATGGAGGAGAGGCTGTTTCCCCCTTTGGATGTGTAACCCAGGTTCACCAGGCAGAACACTTAAAAGGCTCTCAGGGGAATACAAACGGCCTGGGTCAGCCAGCAGAGCAGATGGCCCGTGGAATCCTGCTGTCTCCTCTTTTCCTCTCCACATCTGATGAGGGATGGTGGCCTGTGTCTGGCAGCTGGCTGCCATTTATCCTCTTTGTTAGGGAACATCACCCGAGGACTCTTTGTGGTCAGCGTGATCTGATGTATAATCAAGGCTAACCACGCTTCCTGAACCAAATATCGATGCTGAATCAAGTCTGAGTATATTTACACTGGCAGGAGGGACTGAGACTCTGAAAGTGGGACAGGTCTGGAGCTCTGGTGTTATGTCACCAGGGAAGCTATGACAACAGAACCCTGGACATGTGCACTTGAGGTCTAGGTTCAAATCCCATCTCCACTGATGACTGTTTGCCCAGTGAGCGCCAAGGTATCTTTGAATCTCAGCTTCTTCATTTGGAAAAATAGATTGAAGATATCCTGGCTTATTGTTGTAAGGCTTAGTGTTTTAATGTTACTATTTTTAAAAGCAAAAAATAATATGAAATTGGGTTGTTAGAGAAGGGGAGGAGCTTGAAGAGTTGGGGTCTGGAAAGAATATAATCAAAATATACTGATAGGAAGAATTTAAATATGTATTATAATAAAGAAAGTGCTTTGTCATTCCAACGCAGCTAGCCAACATTTTGGGGGTAGTGGTGAAGTTATTAAGGATTGAAGCTAGGGCTTTGGATATGTTAGGGAAGCCCTCTGACACACAGTTACACCCCATCTTTCCTTTCCCCCCCTTTTTTGTGATGGCCTCAGTGGCCAGGTTGTCCTTGAACTTCCTGTGTAGCTGAGGCATACCTTGGCCTTCCTGTTCTCCTGCCTCAGCTTTCTGAGTAACTGGGATTATAGGCCTGAGCCACCAGGTGCAGCCCAGATAACAATGTAACTCAGGACATTTAATTAAACAATAACATTGACCCTTTCAGGTGTGTGTATAAAATAAGGGTCAGTGTCCATATTGGAATAAACCCAACAGTAGTCAGTGCTCAGCCATCTAAGGGATACGGCACCCCAAGAACCCAGGGGCAGTTTTGTTCTCTTATGGTGTCTATGTCAAAGAGAAGCCATGCTACTTGGCTAATCCTTGGCATGGAAGTGTCCTTAGAAGAGTAGCTAGCACAGCAAAGGGCTGGCTATGTAAGACTTGAGTTGGGATCTCCAGCACACATGTGAAAGAATTCAGCTGTGTTCCAGCTGTTTCCAGTCAGCGTTGGGCTCATCGAGAGATCCTGTCAAACCCACAAAACAAACAAGCAAACAAATCTGGAGAATGGTTACACATTTTCAGCCCATTTCCCATTCCCCAAAAGAATACAGCACAAAAATTATTTGTACAAATACAATTATTATATAGAAATCAAAAGTTCTGATTAGGGACATTTCTGCTCAGTTTTGATAAACAGAACTGTTAATTTTATTTTTATTTTCAGTAAAATAAACCCCCCAAACAGCCTTCAGTTCCAATAGAGTGTGTCGTTGCTGGGAGGAGAGTCATTTCAGATAAAAAGCACTGGGAAAGTGCTATAATTCATTAATGACTTACCTATTGGACAGAAAGTCTTGAGAAATGTAAATTGCTCCAGGCTCTTACTGGGCAGTGCTGCTGGACTGTTTTATGTGCCAGACATGCTATAAACATTGATTGAAGAAAAGGAAAAGAGGCCCGTGAGACGTGCACAGAGATTGGTTATCACTGTTCCTGTGGGATTTGTCGATGATGTGGTTCTGTGCGAATATTAGGAAAAAAATGTGCTTGGTTTGTGCGGAAGGCAGGAGAGAGGAGGGAGCATCCGGGAGTCTCACAGATACCTCCGCTCTCTTGGCATAAAGGGGACACGAAAGGAGCATCAGCTCTCCTTATTCTTACACTGCACACAGTTAGGATGCCAAAATGGTGGCAGAAAGTGAAAGAGGTAAGACCCAAAGCATGAGGAGGGGAAATAAATGCTGTGGGGAACCCCACTTCGAATTCCATTTAAAAAATATATTTCCAGCACCTTACAAAGCCTAGCAGGCTCACCCATCTTTAGCTTGTGTTAGTCTAAGCCCTGCCTCTCATGTTCCCCAAACAATGCACCCACACCCACATAACCCTTTAACTCCCGGCATCCCTCCATGCCCTGTTCACACCTACTCCACTCTCCCCCCTCCTGAAACCCAGCCCTCTGCCCAAGCCTCATGCCTGCTCTCCTAGCTTCTGTAAGTACTGCACATTAAACACACAAATACTCGGTGTGAACCTAGGGCCCAAGACAGAATGTACAACAATCGTCAAAGTATACTTCTTACTCAGGCTGCAAGGTCATAGGTTCCCAAGTGGCTTCTCCACACATGCACACATTTTATTCAGCTAAGCTTTTCCTGGTCCCTTATCCACCCATCCCCATCGCTCCTCTTAGCTATCCACGAGCGCCATTTGCTCCAATATCCTTCTTTACTTTCATCTCACCTTATCCTTCCATCCCTCCTTCCTCATGCAACTCCTTGCCATTGATCCATTTCTATTTTTTCTATTTTTTTTTCATTGTGCTCCAGGTTAAAACACAAACAAAAGATTGGTTGCTAGGGCCTGGTAAGGTAAGAAGCAATGTGGATGTGCAAGTGTCTCTGTGGCCTTTGGGATATGTCCAGGAGTGGTACTGTTGGGTCATATGGAGCGCCTATTTCTCCTTGAATTTTAAAAAGACACTCATTCACTTATTGTATGGGCATGGGTGCTTTCACATCACATGTATTGCACTGTGTGCCTGCACGAAGCCCGAGGAGGCCAGAAGAGAACTGTAGTTGACAGGCAGTTGTAAACCACCATGAGAGTGCTGGGTCCTCTACAAGGGCTCTTAATCCACGAGCCAGCTCTCCAGCCCCTGATTTCTAGCTTATGAGACACCTTCAGAAAGATTTCCAAAATGGCTCCACCAGTTTACACTCCTACCAATTGTGTACAAAGGTTCCCTCCCCTGCCACCCTTGGTTATAGTTTTTATATTAATATTAATATTAATATTAATATTTATATTTATATTTATATTTATATTTTGGCAATTCTGACTGGGTCAGAGATGGAATCTTAAAGAGTTTTAATCTTTAGTTGTATGGTAACTAAGGTCATGGGTTATTACGTGCAAAACGTCAGTATCAGTGACCAGGGAGCTCCTGAGGCACCCAAACCAACACAGGCTGCTGTCATTCTTGGTTCCTCACAATTACTACATGACAAGAGCCTCTTGCTAAAGATACTGTCTGCTTGCTTGCGGGACACAGAGAAGCCAGTCTTGAATTTTCTAGGAAGCTCTCCCCGTTGGCTAGTCTTTATAAAGCTGCAAGGTGCTTTGCAGACTACTTGGGCAGAAAAGACATTAGTGGCCTTTTCCAGTGCTGAACCTGAAATACTGACATGTCAGGCAAGACATGCCCAGTGGTGGTGCAAAAATGAAAACAGTTTCTGGGCTAACCAACTGTTCTCTTGATTGAATTTAGTCTTGCTCAACAGGAGGGAATTCATGCCTGGTACTATAAGCATGGTCAAACTTCATGGTTAAGGAAAGTCTTTGAAGCTAGGGGAGAATCTATTGGCAGTGTTTTTTTTTGTTTGTTTTTTTTTTTTTAAATGGTCTTAGTTATCAATTGCATTCTAAATATTTATGTTTATACCCATAGCTCTATGCCTATTTATCCTTTGTTACAGAACATCAACCGAGAACTCTTTGTGGTCAGCGTGATCTGATGTGCAATCAAGGTTAAGCACTTTTCCTAAACCAAATATCGATGCTGAATTAAGTCTGAGTATATTTACACTGGCAGGAGGGACTGAGATTCTGAAAGTGGGATAGGTCTGGAGCTCTGGTGTTATGTCACCAGGGAAGCTATGACAACAGAAACTTGGACATGTGCAAGATCTAGGTTTGAATCCCATCTCCCCTGATACTTCTGATTGCTGTGGGTGGTTAGCATAGAGGCTCACTACTTCTCAAAGGGCTGAAAAGAACTGAGATCTCATTCACGATGGGCTGTCTCTATCAACCTCACTCTTGCAGAGCTCAGGGAACGTCTGGGAAGAGGGGCAGAAAGAACACAAGAGTGAGGATAGAGAGTGTGATGGTGTTTTATGTCAACGTGACACAAGATACAGTCACTGGAAAGGAGGGAATCTCAACTGAGAAAATACCTCTGTAAGATCCGGCTGTAGGTAATTTTCTTAAATAGTGATTGATGGGTGAGGGCCCAGCCCATTGTGGGTGGTGCCATCCCTGGACTGGTGGTCCTGGGTTCTATAAGAAAGCAGACTGAGCAAGCCATGGAGAGCAAGCCAGTAAGCAGCACCCCTCCATGGCCTGAGTCAGCTCCTGCCTCCAGGTTCCTGTCCTGTTTGTGTCCTGATTTTCTTTGATATTGAATGGTGATTTGCAAGTGCAAGCCAAATAAACTCTTTCCTCTCCAGCTTGCTTTGGTCATGGTGTTTATCACAGCTGTAGAAACCCTGTCTAAGATGGAATGGAAGGCTGTGAAATGCTGTCCTCTAGACATGACATGACTATTGCAAACATGAATCCACCATAACCTGCACAAATTCAGGCCAATTAAAAATTCCAGCATAGAAAGTCTTCTGAAGCTTTAGCTGTACCTGAGGCGCTACTGGCAACTGAGGGCTTTGGAACAGGGAAAGAAGCATCACTGATAGATTGCCCATGTCCCGGTGGGTGACATGGTCATATGGGTAGCAATAATTGCAATCAATAAGTTAATAATTAAACAAGCAAGTGAGTAATAAAGTAAATAAATAGATTTAAAAGAGGACATGAAGTATGGATATGCGTGTGATGGAGTAGTACTGGGGAGTTGAGGTAGGAAAGTGGAGGAGGGGGACATGATCAATACACATTGTATACATGCATGACATTTTCAAAGAATAAATCAAAACTTTGTCAGCGAGAGGCATTGACTAGAAAGCTCAAAGAAACTCATTCCTCAGTGAGCTACATCTAGCCCCATGCCTTCGAGAACTGTGGCTAGAAATCCCTGACCCACAGGGGCGCAGGCATCCTCTGATAGACACTTGGGCAATCTGCTTGTCACGGACACGCCCCAGGAAGGGCTGCATACACCATAAACCCAGGGATACAGTCCCAGTGGCATTCAGGCAGACCCTGGCCTGGAGCTGTGCAGGGAAACCGTGAAAAGCCTGTGCTTGCCGCGCAGCTGGAAGAGACAGTGCTCTTACCTCAAGGCACTTAAAATCAGTCACGTATGGTGAAGGAGTGAGGCAGGCATCAGGGACACTACGTAGCTGCCTAAGACAGAAGGAGGCAGACTGGAAGCTAAATATAAATATCTGTAACATTTCTCAGTATTGCAGAAGTTTAAAAACATGGCTTTGTACAGAATGCAGCTCTGACCGTGAACCGTTAGAGAAAACTAGAACCAGTTGTGGATTTGTGCAGTCTGCTCAAAAAGGAAATGGACCTCTCTTGAGCATAGGTGGTGGTTGGGCATGTAGCTTATACCACACTCGGAAAAAGGTCTAGGAGTGCTTTTTTCCCCCTTATTAGAAACAAGGGAACTGAAAGAAAATTGTAAAGAATTTGCCTGAGGCTTTATCGCCAATAACGGGGACACTGGACTCAAAAAGACCCATTTGCTGTCACAACTGTGTTCTGTCAGCCCATGCTAAAGTTGAGTCCAGACAGGGGGAAAGGAAGTTAACCGCTGGGAGGGAAGGAAATGGAAGCTGTCCGTTCCGTCCATATCTGGCTTGAAATATTGAAACACGCTAGTCCAATGCGCACGGGAAGCTGTGTACGTAATCGCCTTCAGTCTAGAGCCCCTAAAAGCAGGTAGGGACAGGTGGGCAGCTTTGGTTTCAGTCCATGATTTCCTTTCATATATGTGACCACAGCAGTCTAGAGATGGAGGTGTGTGTGTGTGTGTGTGTGTGCGCGCGCGCGCGCGCGTGCGCGCAGATTCCGATACAGGGATGGTACACAGTAACTCCGGCATGGTCCATCTTCTATTTGATTTCTTTACCGTCATGGGTAGCCTCCCTGACAACCATAGGATTCTTTCCGCAAAGCAGACCCTGAGCAGTGGACAGTGCTCTGTGTTTATTAGAAGAAATTACCCAGGAATCGTGGAGTGGGGCAGGATAGTGAAAAGATGGGAAATAGAGGGTGGTCTTGCACTACTAGCCTAGGATGCAAGGAATTAAGGTTCAACTTCCCTGACGTCTTTTGAAGACTATGAGGGATGTGCGTCAGGACTTCCTGGGTGAGAACAGTGGAAGGTGGCCCTGTCTATCCCTTACCCTGCCCCTCCTCCAAAGTGTTACCCTCTCTTGTACTCTGCCAGGCAGGGTTTTTAGTCCTGAAATCCGTTCCCTCAGAATTTAAGTCTACAGCTAACAAGATAATAAAGAAACCACCAAGGAACGTGGTGCTGACAATAGGTCGTAGTTAAAGGGGTGGGCAAGCTGCAAGCCTGTGATGGCAAAGAGCAAACTTGTCAGGCGGCCTGGCAGGAATCACAGACCGGTTGTGGTTTCTTATCTAATACACTTATGATCTCCGCATAGATTTTATGTAAAGAGAACCTTGTAGCATGTGACCTTTGTCTCTGGCTTCTTTCACTCAGCATCGTATTTTCAAGGTCTCAAAACGTAAATTCAAAGGAAGTATTTCTTGCCGATGATCTATTTGGAGTTGGAAGGTGGATCGCCCCTGGAGAGCTCACTGCTTGGAGAACAGCGGCCCCTGGTGGATCAGAAGTGAACTGTGCTGGCTCAGGGAGGAACGCCAACCGACCTTGAGGGGGCAAATAGTGGGAAAAGGGCTTCCGTTTTAAAAGCCAAAATAAGTTTGAAGACATTTAGCCTGCAACTACTGCCACGGGTTTACTAAAACGGGATTTATAGGGTAAAAAAATCCCGGTAAAACCCACTGATAGCCATTGCTGGTCATCGTGTTGTCGGAGGGGTCTGTGAGCTGAGATAAGTATGTGGGGCTTTTTGCAACGCTCACAATTACTGCAGCAGGATTTCAGCTCTGCATAGACTAGCCTCACCGAAATAACAAGGGCAATTGGAGAAATCCATACTTAAAGTTGTGTTAAATGACTATAAATTAAACCTAAATGCTGTCTCGCTGTTATTTCCACTATTAGTGGCAATCAAGTGTTTAAGTCCTGAAAATTGCCCTATCAAAATTCGAGTCTATGGCTAACAAGATAATAAAGAAGAAACATATTCTTATCTTAATAAGGCTACATCAGGTCCTGTTCTCGCCGACTGAGACATGTTAAATAGATTTTCAACCAAATATTCGTCCCCAGTATTTGGCTCCTCCGATACCTGGGCTAAGCGTTCTCCATCCGAGGCACATTTTCTTCTTCGTGGGTAAAATGAACTGATCAACACAAAAAAGAAATATCTGAAGGAAAGGAGTTTTATGTTTGTTACGGTGACAAAATGCTGGAGATCTTCAGTCCACGAAGATGACAGATCCGTTTCCTGGCTTCAGGCCATGGTCTTTTGGCCTTAGTGCTTTGGGCCTGTGGTGAGGAGGCAGCCACGGGCAGAAAGGATTTACTCTTCTCATGGTGACCAGGAAGTCAAGAGAGAGAATGTGTTTCCAAGGTCCCTTTCAAGGACCTCCTCCCAATGACCCTCGCTATCCAGTTAGGTCCCGCCTGTTAGCAAGCCATCATTCCTTCTAGGCTCCGCCCAGCAGTTACCTAGCAACAGCCAGGTAGGCTGTGCTTGCTGTAAAAGGGAGTGGCCTCTCTTCCCTCTCTGACGCCTTGGTCCCTTTTTCTCCTTCCCCCTCCCAGTCTCTCTCCACGTGTTTCAGGATGGCGCTGTTCTCTCTCTTTTTCTGCCCCCCTCTGTTTCTCTGCCCCTATTCCCTCCTCAATCCCACTTCCCATGCCCCACAAATAAACTTCATTCTATACTAGGCCTGTCTTAGGACTGGTACCTCAGGTGGGGGATGCCTCAGCATGGCCCCCTCCCCCTTTCTCAGCATACCGGTGACACTGTGCTTTACAAAGCATAGTATCACCTCGTTAAGCTTCTGTCAACTCCCAGTTGTGCCACCAGCAAAGATCCAAACGTTTAGAACATGGCCTTTGGAGGACTGTCAAGATCCAAACTGTAAAGGAAATAGTGGAACATGACCCTGACCGTCCTTGCTGGATGTATCCACTGTTCCTTGATTTCTCCTTTGTCATTTGCCACAAACACATTGCTAACACTACTCCTGAGGTTCTCCTTCCTATGTTTATGTACTGATGACATCTAGCCTACTGGTCTACCTGACTTTAAATGAACAACATGCACCTAAAATCAAAGAGAGTGACTAGCACATAGTAGATGCTCAATAAATATTTTTTAAAAACAAATCTGTGCTGGTTAGTTTTGACAGAGAGACAGTCAGCTTGACACACACCTAGAGTCACCTAGGAGGAGAAAACCTCAACTGAAGAACTGCCTCTATTTATGGAGAATTCTCTTGATAGTTGATTAATATGGAAGGGCTCAGCCTACTGTGGGCAGAACTATTCTTTGAGCATGTGGTTCTCTGCTGCATGAAAAAAGCTGATATATATATATATATATATATATATATATATATATGTGTGTGTGTGTGTGTGTGTGTGTGTGTGTGTGTGTGTATACACACATATATATACAAGTAAAAGTATGCAGACTAGATAGGCTATATATATGTATGTATATGTATATATGTACATATATATGTGTGTAAATGTATAATATATATATATATTGCACACATGCACACACATATGCTTATATGTATGTAAAAACAATTAATGGGAAAAGAGAAGCCATGAGTTTGAAAGACAGCAAGGAAGGCTACATGGGAAGTGTTGGAGGGAAGAAAGGGAGAAATGATATAATCTCAAAAATAGCAGAGAAAAAAAGTTTTATCCTTTCAAAAACATGTCTAGGAGCAAACCAGAGAGCCAGCCAATAAGCGTCATTATGCCGAGACTTCTACTTTAGTTCCTGCTTGGCTGCACGACCTCCCTTGATGATGGGGTGAGATCTAGAAGTGCAAGATGAATACACCCTTTTCTCACCCAATTGCTTTGTGTCCTGATGTTTCTCACAGCAACAGAAATCGAGGTAGAACAGGACCAACTGTTTAAAAGGAACATCGCCGGAAGACCTGGTCTTCAGTTCTGGCCCTGTGGCTTGTGTTTTAGCTCACTTCTTGAGAATTTCAGACTAAATAATACCTTTTACTAAGTACTTTAAAAATGCTGCTTGTTAAACCATCCGCAGTCTTCGTTTGGCTCTGTTTGATTAAGCCTCTAGTGTATGAAGGATGCATGATTAGACGTTGCTGAGGCCTCACAAAGGCTTGGCACACACACTTCTTGTTTTAAAACAGTCAAGAGAGAATGAGACATGTGAAAATAGGCACACAAAAGAACTTTACAAAATTCATGATTACTGGCGTGGGATTAACAGTGAGATGTGGAGCCTTCAGACAGAGCTGGATATCAATCCTGGGTGGGCCCATGGGGGACAGAAATAATATCTCCCCCGTCCAGAAAGAGAATCGGTGATAAACCTGGCCAAGCTTTCCAGCGAAACCCAAGAGTTCGAATACCATCGCCAGTGATCTGGAGCTGTCTTACTCTGTATAGTGAGCAATGATTCACAAGTTAGTTAGCGTCCTGGGCTTCATCTCCATCATTAGCACGTTTGCCTTCTGAACCATAAAGTACCTCATTGCCTTCTGGGGTTGAACAAAAAACAATCTCCCAGAGTCTCAGTATTTGGACAGTTGGTAGTGTTGTTGACGGCTGCTTGTGGTGAAGCCGTAACTCACGGGGAGATGAAAGGCTTTGAGAGTAAAAGGCCGACTTCAGTTTACAGTCACTGCTGTGTGCTCGCGGCTCTGGAGGCTAGCTCTCAGCTTCCTGTTTCCGCCATCGTTTGCTGCTGTGTCCCTTGTCATGATGGACTCTTACCCCTTTAGGAAACTGAACTGTAAGTGACTCTTTTCTTGTAGGTCCAGGAGGAAGTCGTTAATGAATAAAGCCAGGAGTGAATGTGGGCGTGGCTGTGTCTAGAACGCCCAAGGCCTTGGATGCTTAAAACAATTGGCAAAACAGTCATTACCTATGTGGCTGGGGTTTAAGAGAAATGCAAAGCTTTGCTTGGGAGGCTGAGTCTTTATGGAGGCTTGGTTAATTTGTGCAAAGGCTAGCACTTCTGACTTCCTTCTCGCAAGAGTTTACAGCCTAGGACTGGCCTCCTCCCTACAGAGACTTGCTACACCACACCCAGCCCCACTGCCCTTGTGTTAGAATGGCAACTCTTCCAGGCAGATCACACCAGGCCAGCACCGATGTGTTAGAATAGTGGCTCAGGTCTAGACGTACGACACCAGGCCAAAGCAGTTCCGCTCATGGGGAAGAGGTTGACTGGGGATAAAGAGGGGAAAGAGAGAAAGACAAAGGGGAAAAGAGAAAGAAAAGGGGAAGGTGGGAAAGGTCTGACTTTTATTTAGGCTGTGATATAACCTGTTTATAGGTAAGTGGGCTCTGGGAAGGTATGTGGTTGTCATAGCAACGAGTGTCACCTATGTGTGACATCCTGAGTTTGGAGCCAATCTGCTAAACTGGTCTTTTGATACCAACGTCCCTCCTTTTTTTTTTAATCATAAAGAGAAGGAAAAAAGGGGAAGGGGGAATCTGATGGTGAAAAGGGAATAGGGGCATCGTGTCTCTTAGACTGCTTCCTGCTGTCTAGGGGTGTCATCAATTTTGGGGTGCAGCTCAGCTGACTTTCACCATCGGGGTCCACTTGGTCAATGTTTGCATCAAGCTCCTCTGTGGACAGTGTCTTCTCTGTGGACAGCAGCTGTAAGAGGAACTGATTACTAGTTTGGTTAGAAATTTTTGTATTTGTCGTTGAAGGGATGTAGAAACAAGATTAATGAGGCAGGGAATGAATAATGTCACCAGGAAGATGTCTAGGAAAGGGGTTGCAAAAGGGAGGATCCACTTCCATATAGGGTTTTCGAAAGTCCTGGAATTGGAGGCCTCATGTTCCCTGAAATTCTGTATGTCCTGGATTTTATTTCTCACTATCCCAGATTGGTTGACATAGAAACAGCATTTTTCTTGAAGAAAGAGGCAAAGATCACCTTTTTTAGCTGACAGAGCATCCAAACCCTGACTTTTATGACTCACCACAGCTGCCAAAGAATCGATCTGTTCCTGGATAGTAGGCACTGTTTCAGACATTGCTTGAAAACTGCTTTTAAACTGGGAAGTGAATTTATTATAGTGGGTCATGAAAAGTCGTTATCCCTGCAACTCCAGTACCAGCACCTATGGCCATTCCTGTAGCCACCAAGAGTGGCACAACCTGAACTGCCCATTTATGCTGGGCAGCTATCACATCTACAACTGGGATTGGCAGGGTCTCGTTTCCCTGGATTACTCCTAGTTCAGGGAACAGGAGTACCAGTGTGCAAACTCCTGACCAGCTGGTGGGTAGGCGATGATATACCTGGGTGCCACAAAGGATTGATGTGTTCTGGACTGCAGGCCATTGGGGCAGAGATGATTTATCAAGGCTTATGGTTCTATTACAGTTTAGGGAGCTTAGTGTTCCTACAGAACATGTCCTGAGGTCTTCAAACAGTTTGCCATGCCAAAGAGGGGACAGAGGTAAGGTATGGAGTCATGGCAACATTGGAGTTAGGACAGCTGACAAAAGGTTACTTGGCAGTATCACTGGAGAGGCTGTAAGTGACAATTTTGAGTTGATTCCAAGGGGTATGCATAACCAGCAATCTTTAAAGCAACCAGGCCTGGTGACATCAAGGAGTTGGCATGCTGAGGTCAAGGTTTGAAGCAAAAAGGTGAAATGAGAAGTTAGTGCCATTTATGAGGGGGTGATGTCAACGAGGTAAGGACCTTGGAGGGTATTTGATTACTTCTACTTTTCTAATATCTAGAGGGATTAATTGAGACATGTTTTCTCTGGATAGTACTTATTGGGGCCCAGGGTTGATTTTTATGATAGAGCTTACCAACAACTCTTGTCTCCCACCTGGAATCCCATGGGTCTTGTATGTAGAATAAGAGTGTCTTGAGGCTTTGATAGAAGAAATGATTGGTCTATGATCCTAGCATATGTATCTGACAAGACCAATATGGACAGCCCCCATATTCGTCTGACCATTTTCTACAATAATCTTTTGTCTGTTCAAAGAGAAAGCAAATATAGAGATCATAATATTTAGATGGGAAAAAGGATGACAGCAATTTGGATCTGTTTCTGGCATCCTGCTATGGAGCAGTTTCCTGACTCTATTTGGAAAGACTGTTTGTTATCTGTAGGGGTTTCATGAACCTCAAATCTCCAGATGTAAGGGCTGCCCTGTATGGAGACGAATAGCAGGGAGAGGATGAGAAACCCATGTCTGATCCAGTGGGCTCGAGTGCAGCTGCCAGAGTGGAGCCCCATTTTCTGGGATTGGGAACAAGGTGGGTGGTCTCTACATCTTCTGGAGCTTAACACAGCATGGTTCTGTTAGGGTCGATGCGTATGAAGAAGAGTCATTTTTAGGTGGAGGAATGAAAGGTTTGAGGTGAGACAGGTGAACCCAATGAAGGAGTCCCTCGAGTTTAGCAGCCGTAGGGTCACGAGAATTATCTTAAAAGGGCCCTGCCACTTGGGAGAGAGGGGTGAGGGCTGATGATCTGGGAGGGATAGAAGGGCCTGGTCTCCTATGTTGACAGGGAGTGGACAGGAGACAGTCTGTGGCCATGGTAGATGGTGGTCAGCAAAGTTCCATAGGAGAACTCAAAGGTGGCAAAGTAATAGGGTGAGTAGATGGTCTAGGAGGGTGAGCACTTAGGCGAGAGACCAGAAGTTAAAACTGGATGTTCATACATGAGTTCAAAGGGTGAGAGGAGGAGAGGTCGCTTGGGGAGAGCTCGTAGCCTGAAAAGAGGCAGAGTTAGGAGTTTTGCCCAATTGAGGTGAAGTTCCTGTGACAGCTTAGCAAGAGTGTTTTTTAAAAGAGTGATTAGTTCTTTCTACCTTACCTGAAGATTGAGGATGGTAGGGAATGTGAAAATGCCAGGGGATGTCTAGGGCCTTAGACATTTGAGAAATTTGGGAAGTAATTTCAGGGCCATCGTCTGACTGCAAGGAGGCTGGGACATCAAATCAGGGCATGATCTCTTAGAGGAGGAGATCAGAAAGTATCTGAGCCCTTTTGTTAGTTGTGGAAAATGCCTCCACCCACCCAGAGAAGGTGTCCACTAAGACCACAAAGGTTCTGGACATCCCAGACTCGGGTGTCTACCTGAGAAGCTGGTAAAGGAAACAGCATGTTAGGGTTAGTAGGTTGACTGGCTAGAAGAAGGAGCAGAGGGGCTGCTGACAAGTTTGGGTTTAGGTGATTGGGGTGGGGAGCAAAGGAAATAGGGGCTCCCAACTTAGCTAGAAGACTCCCCTTCCCGATAAGTGAACAGGACATGTTGGCACTACTAAAAAGGAAAGGGTGAGAGGTTGCAACCAAGTGGTGGGGTACGGTGAGGGAAGTAAGGTTGTCCTCCTACCCTAATGATAGGGAAAAAAGAGGGGGAAGCAGGACCCCCAAACTCCATCAGGACCAAGTAAGTGGCCCCAGTGTCCAAGAGAAAAGAGACGGGCTGCCCACATACCATGATGTCTACCCATGGCTCCCTGCTAGCCATGACAGCCACTCGACAATCAAGGGAGCTCAGGCCTCAGTTGCTCATAGCCAAGCCTAGGAGATCAGCTGGAGGGTTACCTGGGAGTGATGTCTCTCTGTTCTGCACAACATGAGGGCAATCACCATCCCAGTGTACCTCTTGATGGCACCTAGGACTTGGCCCCTTTGGCTTGCACAGGTAAGGGCAAGCCCTCACCCAATGACCTTGTTGACCACATTCGTAGCAGAAGCCTAGTGATCTCTGAGCCTTAGAAGACCAGGAGTCCCAGGCAGTGGCTGGGGCTGGTCGCATAGCCTTTGCCAGCATATGGTAATTTTGTCTGTGAGCCTTTTCATCTCTTTCATAGTACAATATGAAGGCCAGACCCAAAACTTCTGCCTGTGGAGTTAGGGGACCCTCTTTTAACCACCTAAGTTTAGCTTTTATGTTGGGGTAGCTCTGGGAAAAAAAGTAGGTTATCAGAAGTTGCATACCTCTGGGTTTTCAGGGTCTAGATTATTTTTTTTATTATATATTTTTATTTTCTATATTCTTTGTTCACATTCCAAATGATTTCCCCTTTCCCAGTTCCCCCCTCCCCATATGTACCATAAACCTTCTTCTCTCAATCCATTCTCCAATCACCTTTTTCCTTTTTCTCTGTCCTGATACTCACCTCCAGTGCTAGATCAAGCCTTTCCAGGATCAGGACCCTCTCTTTACTTCTTCATGGGAGTCATTTGTTATGCTAGTTGTGCCTTGGGTATTCAGAGCTCCAGGGCTAATTAAAATCCACTTATCAGAGATTGCATTCCATGTGTATTCTTTTGTGATTGGGTTACCTTACTTAGGATGATATTTTCCAGATCCAACCATTTGCCTAAAAATTTTGTGGATTCATTGTTTTTAATTGCTGAGTAGTATTCCATTGTGTAAATACACCACATTTTCTGTATCCATTACGCCATTGAGGGACATCTAGGTTCTTTCCAGCTTCTGGCTATTGCAAATAAGGCTGCTATGAACATAGTGGAGCATGTGTCCTTATTGCATGCAGGGGAATCCTTTGGGTATATGCCCAGGAGAGGTATAGCAGGGTCCTCCGGAAGTGTCATGTCCAGTTTTCTGAGGAACCGCCAGACTGATTTCCAAAGTGGTTGTACCATCTTACAATCCCACCAGCAGTGGAGGAGTGTTCCTCCTTCTCCACATCCTCGCCAACACCTGCTGTCTCCTGAGTTTTTAACCTTAGCCATTCAGACTGGTGGGAGGTGAAATCTCAGGGTTGTTTTGATTTGCATTTCCCTAATGACTAATGATGTTGAGCATTTCTTAAGGTGCTTCTCGGCCATCTGAATTTCTTCAGGTGAAAATTCTTTGTTTAGATCTGTACCCCATTTTTAATAGGGTTATTTGGTTTTCTGGGGTCTAACTTCTTGAGTTCTTTGTATATATTGGATATTAGCCCTCTATCAGATGTAGGGTTGGTGAAAATCTTTTCCCAATTTGTTGGTTGCTGCTTTGTCCTTTTAACAGTATCCTTTGCCTTACAGAAACTTTATAATTTTATGAGGTCCCATTTGTCAATTCTTGATCTTAGAGCATAAACTGTTGGTGTTCTGTTCAGGAACTTTTCCCCTGTGCCCATGTCCTCAAGGGTTTCCCCCAGTTTCTTTTCTATTAGTTTCAGTGTATCTGGTTATATGTGGAGGTCATTGATCCACTTGGAGTTGAATTTAGTACAAGGAGATAAGAATGGATCAATTCGCATTCTTCTGCATGCTGACCTCCAGTTGAACCAGCATCATTTGTTGAAAAGGTTATCTTTTTTACACTGGATATTTTACACTCCTTTGTTGAAGATCAAGTGACCATAGGTGTGTGGATTCATTTCTGGGTCTTCAATCCTGTTCCATTGGTCCACTTGCCTGACACTGTGCCAATACCAGGCAGTTTTTAACACTATTGCTCTGTAGTATTGCTTGAGGTCTGGGATACTGATTCTCCCAGTTCTTTTACTGTTGAGAATAGTTTTAGCTATCCTGAGTTTTTTGTTATTCCAGATGAATTTGTGAATTGCTCTTTCTAACTCTATGAAGTTGGGATTTTGATGGGGATTGCATTGAATCTGTAGATTGCTTTTGGCAAGATGGCCATTTTAACTATTTTAATCCTACCAATCCATGAGCATGGAAGATTTTTCCATTTTCTGAGGCCTTCTTCAATTTCCTTCTTCAGAGACCTGAAGTTCTTGTTGTATAGATCTTTCACTTGTTTGGTTAGAGTCACACCAAGATACTTTATATTGTTTGTGGCTATTGTGAAGGGTGTCATTTCCCTAACTTCCTTCTCAGCCTGCTTATCCTTTGAGTATAGAAAGGCAACTGATTTGTTTGAGTTGATTTTATAACCAGCCACTTTGCTGAAGTTGTTTATCAGCTGTAGGAGTTCTCTGGTGGAGTTTTTGGGGTCACTTAATTATACTATCATGTCTTCTGCAAATAGTGATAATTTTACTTCTTCCTTTCCAATTTGTATCCCTTTGACCTCCTTATGTTGTCTAATTGCTCTAGCTAGAACTTCAAGTACTATATTGAAAAGATATGGAGAGAGAGGACAGCCTTGTCTAGTCCCTGATTTCAGTGGGATTGCTTCAAGTTTCTCTCCATTTAGTTTGATGTTGGCTACCGGTTTGCTGTATATTGCTTTAGCTATGTTTAGGTATGGGCCTTGAATTCCTGTTCTTTCCAAGACTTTTAGCATGAAAGGATGCTGAATTTTGTCAAATGCTTTTTCAGCATCTAATGAAATGATCATATTGTTTTTTACTTTGAGTTTGTTTATATAGTGGATTGCATTGATGGATTTCCTTATATTGAACCATCCCTGCATCCCTGGAATGAAGCCTACTTGATCATGGTGGATGATCGTTTTGATGTGTTCCTGGATTCAGTTGGCAAACTTTTATTAAGTATTTTTGCATTGATATTCATAAGGGAAATTGGCCTGAAGTTCTCTTTCTTTGTTGGATCTTTGTGTGGTTTTGGTATCAGCGTAATTGTGGCTTCATAGAACAAGTTGGGTAGTGTCCCTTCTGTTTCTATTTTGTGGAATAGTTTGAAGAGTATTGGTGTTAGGTCTTCTATGAAGGTCTGATAGAATTCTGCACTGATGCCATCTGGTCCTGTGCTTTTTTTGGTTGGGAGACTTTCTATGACCCCTTTTATTTCTTTAGGGGTTATGGGACTGTTTAGATGATCTATTTGATCCTGATCTAATTTTGGTGTCTGATATCTGTCTAGGAAACTGTCCATTTCCTCCAGATTCTCCAGTTGTGTTGAGTATAGGCTCTCGTAGTAGAATCTAATGATTTTTTTGAATTTCCTCAGTTTCTGTTGTTATATCTCCCTTTTCATTTCTAATTTTGTTAATCTGGATACTGTCTCTGTGCCCTTTGGTTAGTCTGGCTAAGGGTTTATCTATCTTGTTGATTTTCTCAAAGAACCAGCTCCTAGTTTTGTTGATTCTTTATATGTTTCTCTTTATTTCTACTTGATTGATTTCAGCCCTGCGTTTGATGATTTCCTGCCTTATACTCCTCCTGGATGAAATAACTTCTTTTTGTTCCAGAGCTTTCAGGTGTGTCATTAAGCTGCTAGTGTATGCTCTCTCCATTTTCTTTTTGGAGGCACTTAGGGCTATGAGTTTTCCTCTTAGCACTGCTTTCATTGTGTCCCATAGATTTGGGTATGTTGTGTCTTCATTTTCATTAAATTCTAAAAAGTCTTTGATTTCTTTCTTTATTTCTTCCTTGACCAAGGTATCATTGAGTAGAATATTGTTCAGTTTCCACGTGTATGTGGGCTTTCTGTTGTTTTTGTTGCTATTGAAGACCACTTTTACTCCATAGTGATCTGATAGGAGGCATGGGATTATTTCAACCTTTTTTATATTTGTTGAGGTCTGTTTTGTCACCAATTATATGGTCAGTTTTGGAGAAGGTACCATGAGGTACTGAGAAAAAGGTATATTCTTTTGCTTTAGGATAAAATGTTCTATATATATCTGTTAAATCTAATTGGTCTAAAGCTTCAATTGGTTTCACTGTGTCCCTGTTCAGCTTCTGTTTTCCTGATTGGTCCATTGAGGAAAGTGCAGTGTTGAAGTCACCCACAATTATTGTGTTAGGTACAATGTGTGCTTTGAGCTTTAGTAAAGTTTCTTTTATATAATGTGTCCTTGCATTAGGAGCATAGATGTTCAGGATTGAGAGTTCTTCTTGGTGTATTTTTCCTTTGACCAGCAAGAAGTGTCCCTCAGAGTCTCTTTTGAAGACTTTAGGTTGATAGTCAATTTTATCTGATATTAGAATGGCTACTCCAGCTTGTTTCCTGAGACCATTTGCTTGTAAAATTGTCTTCTAGCCTTTTACTCTAAGGTAGTTTTTGTCGTTGACACTGAGGTGTGTTTCCTGTATGCAGCAGAATGTAGGGTCCTGTTTACATATTCAGTCTGTTAGTCTATGTCTTTTTATTGGGGGCATTGAGCCAATTGATGTTAAGAGATATTAAGGAATAGTGATTATTACTTCCTGTCATTTTTGATGTTACTTTTAAAATTTGATTGGTTGTCTTCTTTTGGGTTTGATGAAAAAAGGTTACTATCTTGCTTTTTCCAGGGTGAAGTTTCCCTCCTTGTATTGGTGTTTTCCTCCTACTATCCTTTGTAGGGCTGGGTTTGTGGAAAGATATTGCTTAAACTTGGTTTTGTCATGGAATATCTTGGTTTCTCCATCTATGGTGATTGAGAGTTTTGCTGGGTATAGTAGTTTTGGCTGGCATTTGTGTTCTCTTAGAGTCTGCATGAGATCTGCCCAGGATCTTCTAGCTTTCATAGCCTCTGGTGAGAAGTCTGGTGTGATTCTGATAGGTCTACCTTTATATGTTACTTGGCCTTTTTGTCTTACTGCCTTTAATATTCTTTCTTTGTTTAGTATATTTTGGGTTTTGATTGTTATGTGACGGGAGGTATTTCTGTTCTGGTCCAGTCTGTTTGGAGTTCTGTAGGCTTCTTTTATATTCATGGGCATCTCTCTTTTTAGGTTAGGGAAGTTTTCTTCCATAACTTTATTGAAGATATTTGATGGCCCTTTAAGTTGCAAATCCTCACTCTCATCTATGCCTATGATCCTTAGGTTTGGCCTTCTCATTGTGTCCTGGATTTCCTGGATGTTTTGGGTTACAAACTTTTTGCATTTTGCAGTTTCTTTGACTGTTGAGTCCATGGTTTCTATGGTATCTTTGGCATCTGAAATTCTTTCTTCCATCTCTTGTATTCTGTTGTTGATATTTGCATCTATGTTCACTGATTTCTTCTCAAGCTTTTCTATCTCCAAAGTTGTCTCCCTTTGTGATTTCTTAGTTGTTTCTACTTCTGATTTTAGATCCTGGATGGTTTTGCTTAGCTCTTTCACTTGCTTGTTTGTGTTTTCCTGTAATTCTTTAAGAGATTTTTGTGTTTCCTCTTTCATGACCTCAGCCTGTTGATCAAAGTTCTCCTGTATTTCTTTAAGTGGTTTTTGCATTTCCTCCTTATTGGCTTCTGTATTCTCCTGAATATCTTTCAATGATTTTTGTGTTTCCCTTCTAAGGGCTTCTAATTTTTGATCCATTTTCTCCTGAATTTCTTTAAGAGATTTATTTATGTCCTTCATGTGTTCCTGTACCAGCATCATGACCAGTGATTTTAAATCCAAATCTTGTTTTTCTGGTGTGTTGTGGTATCCAGGACATGCTGTTAATGGAGAATTGGGTTCAGATGCTGCCGTATTGCCTTGATTTCTGTTAGTAAAGCTCCTACGTTTGCCTTTTGCCATCTAGTTCTCACTGGTGTTAGTTTGCCTTGTTGTCAGTGCTGGACTCACCAGTGCAAGCTGCCTCTTCCCAGCTCGTCTCCTGCACTGTCTGGAGACAGGGTGCTGTGGCCTAGGCTGTTCCAGATCCAGAGGCAGAGACCAGAAGGCTCCCACTAGAGGCCTCAGGACTGGATCCCCCACTCTGCAGGGCTGGACTCACCAGAGCATGCTGCCTCCTCCCATCCAGCCTCCGAGTACACAGCTGGCCTCTTGCACTGCCTGGAGATGGGGCGCCATGGCCCAGGCTGTTCCCAATCCTGAAGCGGAGACCTGAAGGCTCCTGCCAGAGGCCTCAGGACTGGATCCTAAGCTCTGTAGGGCCAGACTCACCAGAGCACACTGCCTCCTCCCAGCCTGCCTTCGGGTGCACAACTGGCCTCTTGCACTTCCTGGAGACAGGGTCCAGGGTCTAGATTATTATATTGTAATAAGGTGTTCTAAAAACTGAGACGGATTTTCTTGTTTGTCCTGGATGACCTCTTGGAGTTTTTCAAAATTTACTGGTTTTAAGGCTGCCCTACAGAGTCTGGCCAGAAGGCAGATTATGAATCTATCTCTGGCTAAATTACTACCTTCAGAATTATAATTCCATCAGGATCTTGGTCAGGTGCTGTCTCAGATCTGATTGGATATGTTCCATCTGTTTGATGAGTCTCATCCACATGCATTCTTGACTGCTCCCAAAGTCAGCTGTGTTTGTCAGGAAGTAGATTGTTAGTTAGGATCATATGTACATCATGGAAAGTCAAGCTATAAGACTGAGTAATGTACTGAAACTCTTTAATAAAGGCAGAAGAGTTAGATGTATAGGAACCCAGTTTGCTTTCTATTTGAAAAAGTTCACTCGGTGAGAAAGGAACATACACTCTGACAAGACCAACCACACCAGCAACTTCCCTTAAAGGAAGGACCAATGCTGGTCAGGTTTCTCAGAAGGAGAAGAACTTGGGCATTTGACTGTGGCCTTAGAGTGGGTGATGGGAGGGTGGAAAGTAGGTGCCAATGTAGGGCGATTGGAGCAGCCTGCAGCGGGCACAGGAGGAACGGAGAGGTCTGGAGAGGTCTAGCAAGGAGGCTCTGGGTAATCTGATGAGAAGAAGAAAGTGAAGTAGCATTTGGGTTTTCAAAGGCATAAACATAGGTCTGTGGTGGAAAGGGGGCACTTGCTAACTGGATTGAGGGTTGTATCGTCATCTGGTGGCTTTTTCCTGGCTAGGAAAAGTTGGGTTGGGGAGCAAGAAGAACACAGAGAGGGGTTGGAGTGAAAATAGATAAATACCTGGGCATAGGGGACCTCTGCATTTACCATACTGCTGGCAGTGTGTATGAAAATCTTGTAAAATAATTGGATCTAAGCTGCCATTCAGTTGCCATCAGAGCTGTTGTCTAATGAGCAGTGTACCAGCTTTGATACCCTCAAGTTGGGTGTTGTGGGAAATATTTTAAAAAAAGAATCGTCTCATTCCTGTGCTTGTGCCTCTGCCCCAGGAGCCTTCCAGACCATGCACTGATGGGTAATGGCCAACCTGTTTTTATCTAGTGGAGATCCTTGTGAGGAGCCGCCCGCTGCTCCTACAAACTCCATTACAAGATGGCGTTCACATCCAGCTTGTGCTGAGCGGCGAACAAATCAGTGCGCGTGCCTGAAGTGATTTAACGTCCTTAGGTCTCTGCCTACCTCGTGGCGTAATATGGGCCGATGAGCTGCAACCAATTAGGAAGTGCCACGTCCTAGGCGGGCTTACCAGCCTATATAAGGGATGGGTTTTCAGACCGTTGGAGTCTCCGCTCTGTAAGCTTATGCTCTCCCTCTCAAGATGCATTAAATCTTTCTGCAGAAGGATCCTGAGTGTGCCGCGTTGTTTTGCTGGCGAGACGGTAGCATGGGACAACTGGTGCAGAAAACCCGGGAATACGACCAGACCATCGTCAGCACCATCGGAGACCCCTTGAATTCAAGGAGGATTCAGAACTGCAGGTAAGGACGTTCAGAGAGGTATGTCTTTTCCGGACTTTGGCTTGAGCTTTTCTCCGCCTTAGGAAGGTAGCATTGAGGCCTTGGTTATTGTTCTAGGAGCATTTATACTTTTTGTTGTGGTAACATTTGTATCCATCAAGGTTGGTGTTAAGTGCATGGTAACATTTGTATCCATCAAGGTTGGTGTTAAGTGCAGTAAGACCGACGTAGATAAGTGGCAGCAACTGGGTCTGCGTCTCAGTCTCCTGTAGATAAAGGAGCTGCGCACCGTTTTTACACTTTCGCTTTCCTCCCGGTTTTTACTTTCGCTTTCCGCGCAGGTTTTTACTTTCGCTTTCCTCGCGCTGGTAAGGCGGACGTAGATAAGCCGCGGGCGCCCCCTTTTTTATCATCATGGGCTCCTCTCAGTCGGTTGTTACCGCTATGGAAGCCGTGTTGAAACAGCGAGATATAAAGATTGCCAACTGAACGCTCAGAAACTTTGTAAAGGAGGTGGATCGGGTGGCTCCTTGGTATGCCTGCTCCGGCTCACTAACTTTGGCCTCTTGGAACAAGCTGGGTAGGGACCTCGTTAGACGAATGGAGGACGGGGACTTGAGGCAAGGGGACAATGGCCATTTGGAAACTTATCAAAAACTGTTTAGAGGATAAAACCTGCCAGACCGTTGTGGCGGAAGGCCGAAGTGTTCTTGAGGAAGTCCAGGATAGCATGTCAGAAACTGAACGCAGTGAGAGACTAGGCGCACGAAGGAAGAAACGGGCCCAGAATAAGGAAAATGGCCCTCCCGGAAAGTCTGCTGACAAGGGAGCGTATTCTAAGGAACCTAGAGACTCTTTATTTGTTGAAAAGTCGGACAAGGGGACTAATTTATACCCCGTCCGAGAGCTGAAAGCTCTGCAATTAAGTAGTTCAGACAGCCCCGGAAGCTCAGAGGATGAGAGCCTCGACCCCAAGGAGGAGGCTGAGCTAGATGAGGAAGCGGCAAAATATGAAGAGGAGAGATATCATCATTTGCAGGGCAATAAGAGACACCAAAGACATTCACATTATGGGATAGCCGCTTCACAGGTGGTCCCTTCGGCACCCCCTCTGTATGAGGTCCGCCAGGATCCTTATCCCTCCTACCTGATAAGGTGAGAAGGAAGCTACGCTCGGCCTTCCCTGTTTTTGAAGGCCTAGAGGACGGGCGGGTATACGCACCCGTGGAATATAATCAGATAAAAGAACTAGCAGAATCAGTCAGAAAGTATGGCGTTTGCGCCAACTTTACATTAGCACAATTGGATAGGTTGGCAAGAGATTCTATGACACCTGCTGATTGGCAGACAGTGGCCAAAGCCACGCTTAGCAGCATGGGCCAATACATGGAATGGAAGGCCCTCTGGCACGAAGCAGCTCAAGAGCAAGCTAGAGCCAATGCTGCATCTTTAACACCAGAACAACAGGAGTGGACTTTTGACATGCTGACAGGGCAGGGGCGCTATGCGACCAATCAGACTAATTTCCCCTGGGGGGCATATCAGCAAGTTTCAGGTACTGCCATCAGGGCCTGGCTCTAGGAGGGGAGAAGGGAGCAACCAATTAACAAAGATTATACAGGGGACTCAGGAGCCTTTTTCCGACTTTGTGGCTAGGATGACAGAAGCGGCAGGATGCATTTTTGGGGACTCTGAGACAGCCATGCCTTTTATTGAGCAGCTCATTTTTGAACAAGCCACTCAGGAGTGCCGCACAGCTATTGCCCCAAGGAAGAACAAAGGGCTGCAAGATTGGCTCAGAATCTGCAGAGAATTAGGAGGCCCCCTTACCAATGCAGGGCTAGCGGCTGCCATTTTGCAATCCCAGAGGTGCCCCCCTAAGGGGCCCAACAAAAGGGTTTGCTATAACTGTGGGAAGCCCGGACACATGAAAAGAGATTGCCGAAATCAAAGGGCTCCCCCTGCTCTCTGTACCCGCTGCGGCAAGGGCTATCATAGGGTGGACCTGTGTCGCTCGGTCAGGGATCTGAGAGGTAATATCCTCCCTCCTAGAGAGACCCCCACAAATGAGGATCCAAAAACGGTGTAGCGGGCCCATGGTCCCAGGGCCCACAAAGATATGGGAACCGGTTTGTCAAAGCCCCGGAGAGAACCCCCTCGGGATGGTGCAAGAATGGACTTGCACGCCTCCTCCAACTTCTTATTGATGCCTCAAATGGGAGTACAGCCCATACCTGTTCAATTGCCTACACCGCTGCCTCAAGGGACTGTAGGGCTCCTTCTGGGCCGGGGGGTCACTTACTCTGCAGGGACTAATTGTTCACCCTGGCATAATTGATAATCAACATACCCCAGAGATTCAGGTTCTGTGCTCTAGCCCCAAAGGTGTATTTTCTATAAGTAAAGGAGATAGGATAGCTCAACTGCTGCTCCTTCCGAGTACCTCCAGGAGCCCAGGAGCAAGCAGATGGGATCTTCAGGTTGGGACTCAACCTATTTGGTTGTCAGCTTACAAGATAGACCGAAGCTGCTCCTACAAGTTAATGGCAAAAGTTTTGAAGGTATTCTAGACACTGGGGCGGATAAGAGCATCATCTCTTCCCATTGGTGGCCAAGGTCTTGGCCAATTACCGAAGCCTCACATTCATTACAGGGGCTGGGCTACAGTGCCCATCCCACAATCAGCTCTTCCACCCTCACTTGGAAGACGGCGGAAGGGCAAGAAGGGAGATTCACTCCCTATGTTCTTCCGCTACCAGTCAACCTATGGGGACGGGATGTTATGCATGACCTTGGACTCACTTTGTCCAATGAATACTCGCCACAAGCAGTCCAAATTATGAAGAAGATGGGGTATGAAAGAGGAAAAGGGTTGGGGCAGTGTGAACAAGGACGTACAGAGCCCTTAGCGCCCAACCCGAACCAAGGTAGACAGGGCTTGGGTTTTTCCTAAGCGCCATTGGGGCAGTACGACCCATACCATGGAAAATGGAGGCCCCGGTGTGGGTTTCTCAGTGGCCTTTGACCTCCGAGAAATTGGCTGCGGTGACTGATCTGGTCACCGAGCAGCTGGCTTTGGGACACATAGAGCCATCAACCTCCCCCTGGCCCATTGCAGTGGTGACCCGAATGCCACGTTTTGTGCCTGTTCCGGTGGAAGCCCCTAATAGCATGTCATTGTTTAGACAAAAAAGAGATTTTGGGATCTCAGCCATTGTTGTGGCTATAATCGCCACCACTGCAGTTGCAGCATCGGTCATGGCCTCTGCCCTCGCTCTGTCCAGTTCAGTGCAGGCTGCACAAAGCATCAATGAAATACCCAAATACAAGGAGGCCTCATGTTGGTCAATCAACGCATTGATCTGGTGCAAGAGCAATTGGATATCTTATGGCAAATGGCACAGTTAGGGTGTGAACAGAAACTCCTTGGCCTGTGTATCACTTCTATCCCATATGAAAATTTTACTAATTTGTCTAAGAATCTTTTTCAGTTCATTTTTCAGTTCATTTTGCAGAATTGGACTTCTGAGTTTGAGCAGACACTTCGCGAATTAAGGATGGCCGTGCTCCAGATCAACTCCACATGTCTTGCTGTCATCTTGGATCTCTTTGGCCGTCTCCTATTTCAAAGAATGGGTGGGGGTTGGATTGTTTGGCATGGCCGTCTGCTGCAGACTGGTGTTTCTCCTATGGATGGTGTGCAGACTCAGAACCCAAAATAAGCGAGACAAGGTGGTTATTGCTCAGGCGCTTGCAGCCCTGGAACATGGGGCTTCCACTGATGTATGGTTAACTATGCTCAAGCAATAGATCGCTGACCGGACAACTCTTGCACGCCCGGAACTCAGGTTTATTGCACTGGGCAGAGTGTCCAACACAGCACCCAAGGAGGGTTGTTGAACAAGGTATCGCACAGAGGGCCACTATCCCTCTGAGAGACATGTCGTTCCGCATAAGGGTTGCCTGCCCAAGTCTCCCTTTCCCAGAAAAACGGCAGAGGACAGGTCGAGAGTATCTCGGGCTCCAGAATAGGCCTAGGGATAACTCCCACACATGGTCTGATCAATATTTTTGGCTGGGAGGTGCGACCACTGTCTCTACCCTCTCGACTGGGAGATCTATTTTCTGCATAATAAAACAAAAAAAGAGAGATGTGAGGAGCCGCCCACTGCTCCTGCAAACTCCATTACAAGATGGCGTTCGCATCCAGCTTGTGCTGAGCGGCGAACAAATCAGTGCGTGTGCCTGAAGTGATTTAACGTCCTTCGGTCTCTGCCTACCTCGTGGCATAATATGGGCTGATGAGCTGCAACCAATTAGGAAGTGCCACGTCCTAGGCGGGCTTACCAGCCTATATAAGGGATGGGTTTTCAGACCGTTGGAGTCTCCGCTCTGTAAGCTTATGCTCTCCCTCTCAAGATGCATTAAAGCTTTCTGCAGAAGGATCCTGAGTATGCCACGTCATTTTGCTGGCGAGACGGTAGCGCGGGACAGACCCTGACTCGGAACTCCACAATCTCTCTTCAGCTTGCTAGACTCTCATTGGTGAGGCACTACCATGCCAACCCCATGCTTCAAAACCCCCATGACCTTTGTGGTTCACATCAGGCAAATCCGTGCTTTGCTACTGTACCTTTCTCTCTTGAACCCAGATGAGATGTGGTGTGAAGGAAAACGCAACACAAACATAGTTCAGAAACAATGGTAACTCAATCTCTGGGCACAACAACTAAAACCTAATGTTGTAAGCCTTATTAAAATCTGATCCCTCCAGCAGCGAATCCTTGCAGATTCACCACGATACCAGGGAAACTCTAGCAGCTACATCTTACCTACATGCTGTCTCTGTTCCAAAAAGACCTAACTCTCTCCTGCTTCCACTCTTCTTTTGTCCAGCCTGGAAGTCTCATCTACTTGCCCAGTGATTGGCTCCTTTATTCATTAGGGGACTGGTTCACAAGAAGAGCCCATCCAGAACAGTCGGGTGCTAACTTTAGAGATTTGAGATTTTTTTTCAGGAGACATCCCAGTGGTGGCGACAGGCAGTGATGGCAGTGGTCGGTCAGTGGTCAGTCAGCCATAGTTACCACAGGTGGGTCACTGAGGCCGAAGGAGGTCACCTGGTCCCCTCAGCACTCCTGGATCTAGCAGTCCTTTAGTCTCAGCACCAATGCTGTGTCAGAATGTTGGCTAGTCCAGACAGATCACACCAGGCCAGCACAGTTCTACAGGAGAGTGGTTTATTGCGGAAGGGAGTGACAAAGATGAAGAGGGAAAGAGAGTGAAGGTTAGGAAGGGTTTGCCTTTTATTTGGGCTGTGAGGTAACCATGCACATGTAAAGGTGGGCAGGTGGGCCAGGGGGCTGCTGGGAATGTATGGCAATTTCCATGGCAACAGATGTATGGGTCCCTGTCTGCTATGGGTGACTTCACTGTCATCCCTGGATTCAGAGGTGACCTTCAATTGTAAACTCAGTTCCTGATGCCAACAGTACTTAATAAGTTTGAAGATGATAGGGGTTGTGGTGGTAACTTTAGAGAACTCAATATGATCCCAGCTGTCTCTGTGTGGTCCCTGTCTGTGCATTTGTCCTTTCTTTATTCCCTAGCCTCCCCTAGCCAGGCTCCAGGAGTCAACCGGTGCAGGTCTTAGCACTTATGGAAGCAGCTTTGGTTGTAGTGTTATATCATACCAAGAGAAAACTAACTAACACATTCTCTGTTAAGAAAAACCAAACCAAACCAAACCAAACCAAACCAAACCAAACCAAACCAAACCAAACCAAACACCTTATATCTTGGTAAGTGCAAAGCCCGAAAATACAACCTTAGGGAATAAGAGTGGAGAAAGTCTGTTACTTTGGCCGTGAGGCAAGCACCGAGGTTCTCAAGGCTCTGCCCTGCCAGAGTGAAGGAAGGGTAGGTGTTCGTCCAGAGAGCCTGTATAGAACGTACTCATGTAGAAATGAATGTGAAGAGGAGGGGACGATTCTGGGCATGCTCTCTATGGGGCCATAGATCACATGCTCATAAAAGGAAGGTGGTAGCACACATCTGGACACACTCGGTGCAATATAATAGTGATTCAAGTTTACCCTGGGTTGTAGGAAATATTCTGTGACTTGGTGACCTTGACTGGTATCTGGTAATTTTTGACAATGAGTTTTAACCAAAGCTCTGGGAACCATCTTGTCACCTGTTAAGGGGGGGGGGGCAAGATTTCTCCCTTTTAAATAGAGTTTGTCCCGAAAAGAACCCACATAGCTTAGCAGATAACCCTCTCCCTCACAACCTGAGGGTAACCCTTGCTCCAAGAGGCCTTGCTGAATGTTTATGGGTTCCCATGAATACTTCACACTGTAGATAATATAACATAGTTTACCTATGTACCCAGTGCGAATGTCATGAAGCCTGCTCAGAAACAGACACGTTTCCACGGATGTAGCAATGCACACTCTCTGTGTCCAGAGCTGCACACTCTCTTAATCTTTTCCTCTGTCTATTCTAAACCTAGAGGACTTGAAATTCTAAGAATTCGGAATGAAATGCTCAGTATTCTTATTTCTAGACTATTTTGACTAAATTTACCATGAAAATTGTGTACTGAGTAGTTTGCATAATCTGGTATTGTGGTAAAAGTGAAATGCAGCTATTGCATTGAGTATGAACACCCACTTGGCTGCCTTCCTGTCATGTCTGCCTCAGCTAGCCCGAGCATGAGCCATGGCTCTTTTTCATTCCTGGACTCTCCTTACCCAACCACTTGCCTCTTCCTGCTACTTTGCTGCTGGCCCTCCTCCCAGTCACTTTGAATCAAGCTTTTCTATTCATCTTCCTCTGTCCTCCATCCATACCCTGTGTCTTCCGTCTGCTAGCACTTTCTAGCCCAGGCTCTCATTTGTCTAACTCACCCTACATTACCTGATGGGAAACGAGGCTTCCATAAAAGTGTACACACTGCAGTAAACTATAAAGATAAATGTATCAGAGAAATGGGGGAGTTACTTTTCCGTTGTTTGGGCTTCCCAAAGTATACTCTCCAGAATTACCAGAGCGAGCCCTTGGACAGGTAAGGTTCACTGACCTGTGGAAAGCGCTTTCAGAAGCAGAATTCTGGAGCAGGGTCACTTGGCTTTATGTGACCGTTGATCTAGGAAGGCGAAGTAGACGGGAGGTCCAACAGTCAATTGCAGGACTATTCTGAGGAAGATGGTCAGATAGCAGGTGACAGAAAACCACTGAGCCAGAGCCCTTCCCCTGCCTTACATCCTGCCAACTATATACCTCCCGTTTGGTGGAGGTTGGTTGTTCCTCCAGTCACTTCTGGGCTGTCCTGTGGGATTCCTTCCTAACCACCATGCCTAGTAGCCTCTTCAGAACTGGGCAAGGTGGTAGGTTCTTAACCTAGCAGGGCAGTGGTGATGCGGAAGAAAAGGCCTGCCTGTCCGTGTTTGTCTTGCTCTCCCTCAGGAACAGTTCAACAGTAAGTAATTGCCAGAGCCTGGAGAATGTGAGTTCCACCCCCTTCCTTCTCAGCAAGGTTGGGAAAGCCTGGGGAGACAGGGAAGTGAGAGACTCCCCTTAAACAGCAGTGCAGTCATATCAAACATAAGGAAGGAAGAAGAGACGTCGATGGCGGGAGTAGTGAAAGGCCACTGAGGAGCCGACTTTGTCCAGTCCACTACAATAGGCAAAGCATTTATTAATAAGAACATCTCGAACAAAACGGAGAGACACCCCGGAGTTTATTATAGAGGGGTTGGCAGTGAGCACATCTTTGTTAGTTATGAGGAATATGCAGGAGGGCAGGGTGGTCTTTTGAAGTCTGCCCTTTCTTGGGACACAAAAGGGTTAGGAGGGGCTTTACTTAACCATAGCCGCTTTCCAAGAACTCTGGGTCTGATAAAGCACCACAATGTCACACAGAAACTATAAAGAAGAACTGTGCATGCCCCTTCCCACCTCTGCTGTCACAATTCTCTTTTGACACAGCTGGTGTCGTCTATGAAAATCTGAGGTTCTGATCCACGCACAGATGTGAGCTGGGAGACTTCACTTTTCAGAGGGACAAGGCTAATTTTAACAATGCTCTTGCCAGGTGGCGCCCAGTGCTGGTGTTCACTGGTACAGCCTCTATCAAGGGGGGCGGGGAGAAAGGTGCATTTTGTTACACACCTGGGCCTGCTTTCGTAAGTGTCCTATGATATGACTGTAGATCCCCCTCAAGTCACTTCTAAGTGGGCCTGTCTCATTCTGTTGTGATTTTTTTTGTCAAAGTGGTCTGTCTTTTACCCTGCAGATATGCCTAAGTACATTCTGTGACTGTACTAATTCTTCTATCAGTAGCACCTGCCTGTTCTCTGAGTTGTGACAACTGAATATTGACAAGTTCTTCCTAGAAGGCATGACTGTCAGTTGATTTCAGAGCTAGTGTTTCCATATTTTATGTTTTCAATAAACACACACACACACACACACAAACTCTCATATATACAATCTCTCTCTCACACAAACTCTCTCATATACACACATACAAACACACACAAACTCTTTCACACACATACAACGCACACAAACTTTCTTATACAGAAACTCTCTTCATAATACACAAACTAACTCTCTCACACAAACATATACAATCTTTCTCATACACAAACTCTCTCTCACACATATGCAAACTCTCACACACAATCTCTCTCTCCCTCTCCCCCTCCCCCCCCTCTCTCTCTCACACACACACACAGAATTGAGTAGGTATGATCGACAGACAGGTTAAAAGCATGAAGCAACTTAAGAGGTCAGAGGTCCGTATAGCAGTGTGTGACTCTGTCTAGGCTTACATACCAGCAAGCATAAAGCTGAAAGACTTGTGCCTGTCCAGAAAGGCTCGGAAGGATCCAAAATATTAAAGACAAGTGTGCCTGGGAGAGTAGAAGTTCATTCAAAGAGCATGGGTGGATAGCTGAATTCTCATTGTTATTTATGTATTTATCATATAAATTGAGACATTTGAGACAAATTGAGACATTGAGAAGTTTGTGTTATTGTTTCAGCTTATATTAATATTTTGCAGCAAAAAGAATATTTAATTTTTAAAGGACAGAATTTCAGCCACTCTTGCTCTTTTGGGTAGTTTAAATAAGAGACTTAATTCCTCGGTGTAGGATTTCAATTGTGCCATCTGGTGGTGTACACCGCAAACTGCAGGTAAAAAGACTGAGAAAGTTCTCTGGAGATATTCAGACCAAGAATGAGGCGGGGCGCTGTGGGTGAGGGCTCAGCAGGAGACTCCCCTCGTGTGTCCCGATGCGCACTTCCTGCTTCCGGTCTCTGGTGAGCAGAGGCTACAAGGCTGTTTGCGTTCGCAGCGCTGTCATTCTCCCGGCTGTACTGCACTGAGTGCAGTGTGGTAGTTAGTGTTCATTGCCAACTACATCACATTAAGGTGTGTCTAGGGGACTAGTGATGCGCACTTCTGGTTGTGTCTGTGAGGTCATCTTGAGAGATGATTACATAGTGAAGGCCTTAATGTAATCTTTAGTCTACTGATGAATTAAAGATGGAAATAGACAATTACGACTGGGTAAGTGGAGGCTGGACACTAGTTTGAGGAAATAGATCAGACAGGTTGCTTCTTTGGAACCATATCTTGCCCTTGTTGCCTCCTGTAGTGACTTTGCTGCTTCCTGACTGCCAGAATGTCTACCCTGTGTGGGTACTATGAAGTGAAATCGCCCCTCTCCATTATACATTATTCCTGTCACCATGATGTTCTGCCCAAGGGTATGGGATCAAGCCTCTCATATGGTAGGTAAAGACACACACATACAATCTGAGACTCAAAGACATTAAAACACAGTGACTGACTCCTGCTGTAGTGGTCAGTAGAAGAATCAGAATATGTGAATAGTTGCTGTCCTGGGGAGAGAACTCTTCACAGACCCACTTTTGCAAGCCTACATTTCTATGCAGTATGCAGCACTCACTACTGTGTCTGTGATACAGACTTGTTACTGAGTATGCACTATCGTTTTGTGGTCCTTACAAATGTGAGCTATAGTCATCTTCTACCAGCTCCAGATCGAGGGAACTCACTTCCATTCTGCAAGACACATGCTTTACAAGTTACATTTATGCAAAATAAAGTCAAATTCATTGGTAGAAAATAGACAACTAAAAAATGAGCTAACATACCTCCTCCAAACTTAAAACTTAATATCTTAGTCACAGCTAAATTATACATTTACTGTCTACCATGTGTGGTCGGGGGCCATAAGAGTATAGCTTGATAATATAATACTTAGATTTGAAAGTCTCTTAGCATATTCAAGGATGGAGAAAACAAATCTTCCTATATATCTGTATATAACATTATTTTTGAAGAAATATACATGTATGAATGATAAATTGGTATTTCCCTGTTGCAAGATATTTTATCTTACTCTGTACTCCAAGACTGTGTTAATCACTGGAAAACATGTTTTTGGTTAGTGGTGTGGCTCAGTCTTAGCACACACCTTTAATCCAAGAGCTTTCTGCTTGAATATTGTAAACAGGATTAAATAAAGTCAACCTTATTCAAGAAGCAGAATAAGTAGCAAGTTGACAGTAAGTGAACATAGGGAAAACCATAGAGAGTAAGACGGAGTCAGGAGGCTGGATAGAGAGACACACAGGAAGTGAATGGGAGGGATATTCAATTTGAAGGAGGTTTATTGGAGATGGTGGGAGAGTGGGGCATTCCTTCTGGCTCATCCGATGAGGAGGAAGGTCGGCTTGCTGATTTCTCTGCCTCTCTGAGCTAGCAGGTTTTCACCCCAGCATCTGGCTCCTGGTAAAAATCAAATGATTGGTAAAATCAAATGATTGAGATTTTTGTACAAAACCATTTTCCCCAACCCTTTCCTTCACAAACGTATGCTAATGAAATGTTGTGGTTCTGGGTTAGGTTTCTGGAAAAGCCCAAATGCAAGGAAAGTGGAGTCTCTTTTCAGAACTTAGTCAGGTGATAGGGAAGTGTGGGAAACAGAAGACACTTTCTTCCTTTTAAAGGAGGGATCATTTTCTTTTCTTTCTGTTTCTCATAAGGCAAGCAGTCTCTGTCACATGACCCCAATGCCATTCTGTTCTGCCTCAACCCTTGAAACCAGCATAACCAAGGATTATGGGCTGGAAAAAATGAGCTAACATACCTCCTCCAAGGTTGCTTCTTATGTATTTTCTCACAGAATGAAAGGTCTGACTAACATAGAAACTTGGTTTCTCAGCTCTGTTGAGTCTGTTTTTTCTTCTGTCACTAAACCTGACTATGCAGTTCTTAACTCATCAGAACTGGTTTGTGGGAGCAATTTGCAAAAGTTGGGAGAAGCAAGCTAGAAGAAGACAAAGGCGCTGTGAATTTGGCTTAATGAACAATTACAGTTGGATCTTAGAACACCGATAGAAATGTGACCACTAAATGCTGTGCCCATGAGGTTTCCCCTGGAAGCACAGACTTAACAGGGAATGCCCATTCCTTATTCTTCTCTTTCAAAGTCCTCGTAAACATTTTCTTTTTCTTCCTTTTTTTCCCTGAGACTTTTTATAAGGCTGAACTTAAACATATTGGACCATTTTCTGTGGCAAAGAGGTTTCTAGGCAGTTCAGCATTTAGGGTACTTCTGCCTGCTTTTTTATTTCTTCCTGGTTTATAATGACGTGGAAATTCACAACCCAGAGCAGAAGGATCTAGCCAACATTCATTTAAGAGTAGCAAGGAGCATGTTTAAGTATGTCATGGCATTTAAAGAGATTAGAGCCACTGTAAAAGATGCCACATTGTCTGCACCAGGACAGTAGGAAGGTGGCTCGAGGTATCTCAGAACCAGAAACAGTATAGCCATGTCAGCCTGAGGAGGCTAAGCAGGTAAATCACTTACAAGAGTTTCCCTTGAGAAGAGGATGCCTGTAAGTGAACTCTGCCTATGTAGGGTTAATTAGAAGTCATGTTACCAAATTCTTTAATAAAAGGATTTAAGAGCAAACTCACAAAAGAAGTTTAAGGATTATTTTATGAGTTAAAAGAATGTCTCTTGCATTCTTTTGGGGGAATACCAGGACAGGGAAGTGGGAAGGGGTAGACTGGGGAACAGGGGGAGGGAAGAGGGCTTATGGGACTTTTGGGGAGGGGGATCTAGGACAGTTAAGCTGTAAATCTGGGCAGCTGACTGGAGAACAAAGATGGAGAACAGAAGAGAAGAAGCCAGCTAGAGACCAGTCCTGTGCCAGGCATGGAAACTGAAGACCCAGAGTGAGAGGCCCAGGGCACCAGAGCAAGCACGCTTAGGCTCTGGCCAGCACCTGAAAGAAAAAGACAAGAGAGAAGAAAATGGAAAATTCCACCTTTCCGAGTCAGGACTCAGAGAGATCGGAACATCTAAAGGAACCTTGTGGTGACTCTAGGTAGAGATTCCTGGGGAAAAAAATGTATTATCTCACTAAAGGGATAATTTTACGCCTCTTATCCCTTCAGTACGGTTTAAAGTGGATCTGGTTTCCTGAGGGATGGCCCCTAAGCCAGGAGATAGAGTGTTTGACTCTACCCAGGCCAGACATTCTATCTTTTTACTGGAGGGAGATTTTACCTTAATGGGACTTTAATGATTCTACAATTTGTTTTACTCCTATCAGCCAAACATGCTAAACTAGTGTATACTAGTATAGCTGTGATCCAAACAGGCTGAGTTCTCCTCACAGGCGATCGGGCCTTGGCAATGTCCATGTGATTTTTCAGGCATGTAGAATGTAGGGGCTATGGGGTCATGGAGGCCCTGCCACACAGGCTTCCAAAGCCTGGGAAGCCAGGCAATGTGTAACAAGGCCCAGAAACCCCACCTCCCAACCTCAGGCAATTCTGGAAAGAGTAATGTGCCAAGCAGTGTGAGTGAATATGAATATTCAGTGTGGACTCCTAGAAGGTTAGGGATGCTGGGAATATGGACCATCTTCAGAGGAAATGATCAAGTATTCAGTCAACAAATAATGTCATGCCTGAGAGTGAGAGAGCGAGTGAGAGAGAGAGAGAGAGAGAGAGAGAGAGAGAGAGAGAGGAAGGGGGAGAGGGAGGGGGAGGGGAGGGAGGGGGAGAGGGAGGGGGAGAGGGAGAGGGAGACGGAGGGTGAGGGGGAGAGAAAGAAACAGGGAGAGTGAGGGGGAGAGTGAGGGGGAGGGGGAGGGGAAGAAAGAGAGGGAGAGGGAGAGGGAGGGGAGAGGGAGAGGGAGGGGAGGGGGAGAGAGGTGGAAAGCAAGTAGCAAGGCCAAGTGCTGAGCCACGCCTTGGGAGCTCAGATCACACCTGCGCATGCTCCTGACGAATGACACACGTAAAGCTACAGGATTTCATGATTGCCTCTCTGGAGTTTAGTCTGACTTAGGTCCCATTGTTAGTCAGTGGGACAGGTATTGGCAGGTTTGGAGGTTTGGAGGCCAAACCTTAGCTCCCGATTAGCTTTGCCAGGCCTTGAGATTTAAAATACCATATGAAAAGTGAAGGCTTCAGGGCTTTGTTGAGGACTATTAAGAGAAAGCTATACCTGTTTAAAAGCTTAAAATCTGAGTTCTGCCTCTGACTCTGGGTGGAAGATTACTGTCCAGCATCAGAGTCTTGTTTTTTCCCTAAAAGGAGACCTGGCTGAGCCTGTTTGTCCAGGAGGGTCTCCATAGGACCTGCCTGACCTGAAGGCAATCTAAAGATGGGAGAACTAATGGCCCCTCGATGAGAAAGTGTGCTTACAGACCCCAGGAATCGCTCCCTATGCAGGTCTTCACTGCTAACCTTGCCTAGGTTTCTAAGTTCTCACTTAAACAGCAAACTGTTTCCCCTGTCTTTCTATGTGTTCTTTGGATATTGGCCCAAAGCATTGACCTGACCCAGGCCATTCTCACTGTCTCTGAAGACAAACTCTAATCTACACAGCTTCTTGCCTCTCTACTGAACACACTTTCTTGGACTATAAGATGCTATAATTCTGATAGCCTTATTTTTCCTCTTCTTCTTCCTTCTAGAGCTGCCTAGATTTATAGATTGCCTGCCCCATGACTTCTTTTTCAAATTTGAGTAAAATGGTCCTCATGCTTGCTCCTGAGACCATTTTTAAACTGTTTTATGAATTGGATGAGGATCCTACAAAAGGGAAGAACCCTGATTCCTCCCTGATGGCGTAGTCATGCTCACGTCATACCACTTGCAAGCTTGGACACTTCTATTTATTTACTTATTTTTTGCTGTTCTAGAACTGTGAAGACTATGGAGACTCCGGGAACGGACTAAAAGCACTTGTTTTGTGAGAAGTCTTTGGGAATGTGATGGGATATCATGGTTGACCAGGACATGTTCCCACAGACTTGGGTATTGGTGCTTTAGCTGGCAGCTTAAATGATTTTTCAGAAGTAATTGGATCCTAAGAACTATGATGTAACCGATGAGTTAATCAGCCAATGGCCTTGTTGGGAGGTGGTAAGAAGCAGGACATGCACCACAGCTGCAAGAAATAGGCCAATAGAGAGTGCACTTGGGGACTGCACTCTTCCTGTATTCCCACTTTGTGTCTCATCTGCTGTGAAGTGAGTGGATTTTGCTCCCAACACCAAGATACTCTGCTTGACCATGGGTCCAGAATCGATAGAATTATAGAATGAAACCTCTGTAATTGAGAGTAGAGTCACTCTTCCTCTTCCAAAAGGAAATAAAAGAAGTTCAGACATTGGTTAAGAATGGACGGGCTGTGACTCTACAAGTGCCTAACTGCATTCCGAGGCCATAAGTCTATGCTGGTGTAATGAGGTAAGGAGTTGAATCAGTGAGTCCTCATTATTTAGTCTGTTGTTTATAATTTTGTTAATTCATTGATATGGATACATGACTGTGAATAGGTGTCCCTTTAAATGCACTAACTGCTGCCAGGCTCTAGTTAACTCTTTGTAGGGGGCAGAGGCAGAATAGACAAGTGGTCTTGTCCTTTGAAGGGAAGATTTAGTCATGGTTCTAGCTATCAAACACATGCTTTGGGGAATATCCAGACTATGGGGCTGGAAGAGGGAGAGAGAGAGAGAGAGAGAGAGAGAGAGAGAGAGAGAGAGAGAGAGAGAGAGAGAGAGAGAGAGAGAGAGAGAGAGGAGAGGGAGGAGAGGATGAACTCTGGAAAGAATGTCAGATTCTCACAAGTGCAGAAGACTGTCATGTAAATGATTAAAGCTCTGTTTGTGTGTCCCTGACTCACACATATGACTTGTCAGTCCTCTGAGCTAGAGGTACCAGAAAGTTGTTTTCTTTTTACATAGTAGAAAATTTCAGAACAGTTTCCCAAGTAACAGTTCCTACTCTAGTGCACTAGGCAGAGAGCCATATGTTATAAATGTGTTTTACAATTGTCCATCAATCTAAGAATGTATATTTCTGTATCCCACCAGTTCTAACATTTATTTCAATTTCTTTTCTTTTTGCTAGAGTTTTAAAAATTTGTATATGCTTTTCTTAATGTTTCAATTGCTGTGAAGAGATACCATGACCACAGCAACTCTTACAAAGGAAAACATTTAATTGGGGCTGTATTACAGTTCAAAGGTTTAGTTCGTTATCATCACGACAGGAAGCATGAAGGCATGCAGGCAGACATGGTGCTGGAGAGATAGCTGAGAGTTCTACATTTGGATCTGTAGGAAGCAGGAAAAGTGAGTGCCACACTGGGCATGGCTTGAGCATCTGAGACCTCAGAGCCGCATCACAGTGACACACTACCCACGACAAAGCAACACCTACTCCATCAAGGACACACCTCCTAATAGTGCTACTCCCCATGGGCCTATGGAGGCCATTTTATTTGATGCACCACAGTGTATAATTATTGTACATAAAGATGAGTTTTATAACAGTTTCTTTCAGTGTATCATGTTCTTTGGTGTATTTGCTCCTCCCTTTCTTCCCTTTCCTGCTAGTTTCCTCTCTCCTTCCAGGCTTCCTTCTGTTCTCCTGCTGTATGTATGTATGGTTTTCATACATATCTACAATATGGGAAACATGGAGGAGAGAGCACAAGTCTGAGTCTGGCTCACTTCACACTCTGACCTTGCTTTCTTCCCACTTCTGAGACATTATTTTCAGAAGTGCCCTTCTTTTTCTTTTACTTTTTTTTTTTTTCAAACAAAGTCTTACTATATAGCTCAGGCTGACTTTGAACCCACAATCAGATTGTGCAGCAGTTACAGGTGTGTGGTACCATTTCATGACCTCTACTGCAATTTTAGCTGCTTAGTTGAATCACATTTTGAAGCTCTGGGCATACATTTATAATTAAGTCCTTTTTGATTTTTTTCCTCTAGTGCATCCTTCTCAATATTAGGCTAACTCATAGGTCTCCACTTGTTGCATTTAAGGTGGTAGGGGGAAATGCACTTGCTGCATTTAAGGTGGTAGGGGGAAATGCATTTGCTGCATTTAAGTAGTAGGTGAAGTATTTTCCTCCCTATAGTGTCACATGCTTGTTTTCTGTAGTTGTTCCGTTTTCCCTTCAAATGTAGCTCAAGGACTACGTGTGTGTGCACACTTGTTTGTGTTACTATTATTATATTTCAGTGGACACTACATGACTGAATTAGTGTCTGTTCTAACTTTGCATATAGAAAAGACTGATTCTTTTGAGTAAGCGAATAAAAGAGATCATTAAGTCTGGTCTCCTGGTGTTTATTCTCAAGGGTACAAAGCAACAAATGAGGGCTCCTTTGTAATTTTTACTTTTCCATCTCCCCACATCATTTCCTTTCATCCCACACCCAGGAAGCACAGGCTGAAGCCTAGATCAGGTTGGGTTCCACTAGAGCGGTGTTCTTATGGGACAGTGTGAGGGACCAGGAGAAAGAGGCAGAACAGCAAGGAAAGTAGATACCAGGCTCAAAACAGAGCTAGTCATGGTGACACAATTAAGTGTGAGTTCCTGGAGATGGCGTGAGTATCCATGTGGTGTCATTCTGAGAACATGTTAAAAATGGGATTAGAGACTGTCTCTATGGCTTTTACTTTTGCCATCTAGGAGATAGTCCTTGGAGTTCAGTGCTCACTTCAGCCAAACTTGCAGCTGCTTTTGTGCAAAGCTGGCCAGATTCTCATCCCCAGGGGATGACTGTGAAACACTTCCCCAGGAGGTGCAAATGTCTGCATCCAGTTAAACTAATATTTTAGGGCTCTTGCAGATGTGCCACACTTTTGCTTTCCTTGCCCATCCTGTTTATAGATTCCACTAAGCAGAATAATATTTCCTCCATGACTCTGTTTTCCTGTTTTAGGAAAGATACTGTCACCTCCAGGAGATCTTCCTGGTAAGGGTTCCAGTCCTCTGCCATGTACCGATGGTAAGTTATTTGTTTCTCTTTGATGTTCTCCATTTTCATTAAAGTGCACCATTCTGAGTTGCTATTGCTGTCTACTTAGAGGGTGAGGTTTAAGTAGACATGAGCTCAGGGCCTATATCTTTTCTGCCCTAGGTTTATAAATCCTAAAATAGTAGTTGAAACACAGTAGATGGTTAATAAATATTTATGGACCAAAGAACATATAAACCAGGCATTCTGAAGATCTTTTAACATCCTCCAGTTCATAAGCAACACAAAGCTTGATTCAAATCAGTTTAATAAAAAAGATGGTCCCATACCTTACCTAACTGAGAAGTCTCAGGCCAGGTCTTACTTTCCATGTAGCTTATAGTCCCTCTGCAGGGGGGTGAAGGAGAGGCAGGTGCTTATACTTTAGGCTGAGTTTTCTAGGAGCAGAAACTTTGAGATTCTGGGAAGTAAGAGAAATAGCACCAGGTAATAGAACGTAAAGATGCCATCTCAGCGGATCAGTGATCCCACTTGGGATCATAGTGCAATGAGGTTGGGCTTCACTGAAGGTGAGAAGAATGAGTTTTCATAACCTAGAAATTGGTGGTGGGTCCCAATGCAGTGAGTGCATTTGTGCATATGCATGTGCGTTCATAGGTGTGTGTGTGTGTGTATGTGTATGGTGTGTGTGTGTGTGTGTGTGTGTGTGTGTGTGAATGACTGTGCAGGTAGCAGGTGGAAACTGTTTAAAAGTAACTCTCCTGCCTTCCAGTCTGAACCTGTGCCCTGAGCAGACTTTGGGCGCTGGCTCCACACCCAGTCCTGCAACACCCAGAGAAAACTAGGCTTGGCTTCCAGGTGCTCTGAAACACCCAGGATCACAAGATCACAGGATCATGGAGGAAGCTCGACTCCCAGGAAATCAGACACACCCAGGAACTCTGGAGCTCTGACACACTCAAGATCACAGTGGAGGCCACAACATCTTTCTCAACACCCAGCAAAACTGGGACCTCCTACAGGAACCAGGGGATCACAAACCACCACCCAGCCAGAGGCACAGATTTCTTCCATCTTGCACTGTGTGTGGAGCAAACACAGGGCTCTGGTTCCCAGTCCATCCCTGCAACATTCTGAAAAAGCTTGACTCCCAAAGATATAAGACAACAGGATCTCAGGAGCTTGGTCACACCAAGATTTCAGGATCCTAGAAGCCGCTTGACTCCCAGGAGCTCTGACACATCCAGGATCTCAGGATCACAGTATCCCAGGATCAAAGGACCCTGGAGACAGCTGGACTCAGGAGTTCTGACACAACCAGGATCATAGGAGGGAGAGGCACCTATCATAAACAGCAAGGGCAAGTAGCACTAGAGATAATCAGATGGCGAGAGGCAAGTACAAGAACATAAGCAACAGAAACCAAGGTTACTTGGCATTATCAGAACCCAGGACCACCATATCATGTCCTGGACACCCCATCACACCAGAAAAGCAAGATTTGGATTTAAAAATTGTATCTCATGATGATAATAGAGGACTTTAAGAAGGATACAAATAACTCCCTTAAAGAAATACAGGAGAACACAGGTAAACAGGTAGAAGCCTTTAAACAGGAAACAAAATATCCCTTAAATTAAAGGAAAACACAAACAGGTGAAGGAATTGAACAAAACCATCCAGGAACAAAAATGAAAATAAAAACAATAAAGAAATCACAAAGGGAGACAACCCTGGAGATAGAAAACCTAGGAAAGAGATCAGGAGTCATAGATGCAAGCATCAGCAACAGAATACAAGAGATAGAAGAGAGAATCTCAGGTGCAGAAGATACCATAGAAAACAATTCCAAAAGCTCCTAACACAAACACCCAAAAAATCCAGGACACAATAAGAAGACCAAACTTAAGGATAATAGGTATAGAAGAGAATGAAGATTCCCAACTTAAATGGCCAGTAAATATCTTTAACAAAATTATAGAAGAAAACTCTCCTAACCTAAAGAAAAAGATAGAAAACTCTTCTTTCAACCAACCCAAGAGAAGAGAGCCACACAAGCGTAATTCTACCTCTAACAACAAAAATAACAGGAAGCAACAATCACATGAACATACAAGAAGCCCATAGAACTCCAAATAGATTGGACCAGAAAAGAAATTCCTCCTGTCACATAATAATCAAACCACCAAATGCACTAAACAAAGAAATAATTAAAAGAAGTAAGGGGAAAAGATAAAGTACCATATAAAGGCAGGCCTATTAGAATTACATACTTCTCACCAGAGACTATAAAAGCTAGAAGATCCTGGGCACATGTCATACAAACTCTAAGAGAACACAAATGCCAGCCCAGGCTACTATACCCAGTAAAACTCTCAATTAACATAGATGGAGAAACCAAGATATTCTATGACAAAACCAAATTTACATAATATCTTTCCACAAATCCAGCCCTACAAAGGGCTAATAGATAGAAATTAATAGATAGAAATTATGCTCTCTCCAGTTTCTTTTTAAAGGCACTCAGGGCTATGAGTTACTATTGAGTAGAGCATTGTTCAGTTTCTATGTATGTGTGGGCATTCTGTTGTCTTTGTTGTTATTGAAGAACAGCCTTGGACTGTGGTGATCTAATAGGGTGCATGTGATTATTTCAGTCTTCTTGTATCTGTTGAGGTCAGTTTTGTGACTGATTATATGGTCAGTTTTGGGGAAAGTACCATGAGGTTCTGAGAACAAGGTATATTCTTTAGAAAAACTAATAGATAGAAAACTCTTCTTTCAACCAACCCAAGAGAAGAGAGCCACACAAGCGTAATTCTACCTCTAACAACAAAAATAACAGGAAGCAACAATCACTTTTCCTTAATATCTGTTAACATCAATGGACTCAATTTGACAATAAAATGTCATAGACTAACATAAGGGATATGTAAATAGGACCCAGCATTTTGTTGCATACAGGAAATGCACCTCAGTGAAAAAGACAGATACTACCTCAGAGTAAAAGACTGGAAAAGGTTTTCCAAGCAAATGGTCCCAAGAAACAAGTTGAAATAGCCATTCTAATATCCAATAAAATTGACTTTCAACAAAAAGTTATCAAAAAGGATAAGGAAGGACACTTTATACTCATCAAAGGAAAAATCTACCAAGATGAACTCCAATTCTGAACATCTAGGCTCTAAATGTAAGGGCACCCACATTGATAAAAGAAACTTTACTGAAACTCAAAGCACACATTGCACCTCACACAATAATAGTGGGAGACCTCAACACCTCACCCTCATCAATGGACAGATCATGGAAACATAGTAAACAGATACACAGTGAAACTAACAGAAGTTATGAACCAAATGGATAACAGATATCTATAGAACATTTCATCCTAAAACAAAAGAATATACCTTGTCCTCAGTACCTCATGGTACTTTCCCCAAAATTGACCATATAATCAGTCATAAAACAGACCTCAACAGATACAAGAAGACTGAAATAATCACATGCATCCTATTAGATCACCACAGTCCAAGGCTGTTCTTCAATAACAACAAAGACAACAGAATGCCCACACATACATAGAAACTGAACAATGCTCTACTCAATAATAACTCATAGCCCTGAGTGCCTTTAAAAAGAAACTGGAGAGAGCATACACTAGCAGCTTGACAGTACACCTGAAAGCTCTAAAGAAAAAAGAAGCAAAAACATCCAAGAGGAGTAGACTGCAGGAAATAATCAAATTCAGAGCTGAAATCAACCAAGTAGAAACAAAAAAACAAAAAAAAAACTATACAAAGAATCAACAAAACCTGGTTCTTTGAGAAAATCAACAAGATAGAAATATCCGTATCCAGACTAACTAGAGGGTACAGAGAGTGTATCTAAATTTACAAAATCAGAAGCAAAAAGAAAGACATAACAACAGAAAATGAGGAAACTCTAGAAATAATCATTTCATACTACAAAAGCCTATACTAAAATAACCATGGAAAACCTGGATGAAATGGAAAATTTTTCTAGACAGATAACAGGTGTCAAAGTTAAATCAGTTGACCATCTAAACAGTCCCATAACTCATAAATAAATGGAAGCAATCATTAAAAGTCTTCCAACCAAAAAAGCCCAGGACCAAATGGGTTTAGTGCAGAATTCTATCAGACTTTCAAAGAAGATCTAATACCAATACTCTTCAAACTATTCCACAAAATAGACACAGAAGGAACACTACCCAATTTGTTGTATGAAACCACAATTGCTCTGATACCTAAACCACACAAAGATCCAAGAAAGAAAGAGAACTTCAGACCAGTTTCCCTTATGAATATCAATGCAAAAATACTCAATAAAATTCTCACAAACAGAATCCGAGAACACATCAAAGTAATCATCCACCTTAATCAAGTAGGCTTCATCTCAAGGATGCAGGGGTGGCTCAATATATAGAAATCCATAAATGTAATCCACTATATAAACAAACAATAGACAAAGGGGACCTCAAAAAATTTCAAAGTTTCTGTAAGGCAAAAGACATTGTAAGTAGGAGAAGATGGCAACCAACAGATTGGGAAAAGATCTTTACCAACCCTACACCCAGTAGAGGTCTAATATCCAACATATACAAATAACTCAAGAAATTAGACTCCAGACAATCAAATTAAAAACCATATTAAAAATGGGCTAAAAAATGAATTCTCAATTGAGGAATATTAAATGCCCTAGAAACACCTAAAGAAATGTTCAACATCCTTAGTTGTTGATGTTGTTCAACATCATCAGGGAAATGAAAACTTAAATAACCCTGAGATTCCACCTCACACCAGTCAGAATGGCTAAGAACAAAAAACTCAGATGACAGTAAATTCTGGTGAGGATGTGGATAAAGAAGAACACTCTTCCATTGTTAGTGGGATTGTAAACTGGTACAATCATTCTGGAAATCAGTCTGGTGGTTTCTCAGAATACTACTCCTGGGCATATATCCAAAAGATTCTCTAACATATAACAAGGACACATGCTTCACTATGTTCAGAGCAGCCTTAGTTATAATAGCCAGAAGCTGGAAAGAACCCAGATGATCCTCAGCAGAGGAATGGATACAGAAAATGTGGTACATTTACACAATGGAGTATTACTCAGCTATTAAAAACAATGAATTCATGAAATTCTTAGGCAAATGGATGGAACTAGAAAATATCAACCTGGGTGAGGTAACCCAATCACAAAAGAACACACATAGTAGGCACTCTCTGATAAGAGGATACCAGCCCAAAGCCTTGGAATATAATTCTCAGACTACATAACGCTCAAGACAAAGGTAGACCAAAGTGTGGACACTTCAGTCCTTCTTAGAAGGGGGAACAAAATACTCACAAGAGGAAACAGAGAGACAAACTGTGGGGCAGAGACTGAAGGAAAGGCCATCCATAGACTGCCCCACCTGGGGATCTATCCCATATATAGTCACCAAACTCAGACACTGTTGTGGATGCCAAGAAGTGCTTGCTGACCGGAACCTGATACAGCTGTCTCCCTGAAAGGCTCTGCCAGAGCCTGAAAAATACAGAGGATGATCACAGCCAGCTATTGAACCACCACGGGGTCCCCAATGGAGGAGTTAGAGAAGGACTGAAGGAGATGAAGGGTTTGCAGCCCCATAGGAAGAATGACAATATTCAACCAACCAGACCCCCCAGACCTCCCAGGGACTAAACTACCAACCAACGAGAACACATGGAGAGACCCATGGCTCCAGCCTCATATGTAGCAGAAGATAGCCTTGTTGGGCATCCATGGGAGGAGAGGCCCTTGATCCTATGAAGACTGGATGCCCCATTGCAGGGAGGCAGAAGGGGAGGAGGGATGGTATAGGGGGTGTCTGGAGGGGAAACCTGGAAAGGGGATAACATTTGAAATGTAAATAAAGAAAATATCCAATAAAAAAAAAAAAGGAAAAAAAAGGGAGTAATTTTCCTGAAAAAGGGGCTCAGAACTGCTGGAGGGCCTTGGCCTGGTGAGAATGGTCTAGGTTCAAAGTAATAAGTAATGGAGTAATCAGAGTGAAGCTGTGTGTCTGCAGTTACAAGGCCTGAGACACAAGGGCTATGAGTCTGCACAGGAAAATCTGGGTGCTAGTATGTCAAGATGGACAGGTTCATGTCAGATGACAAAAGAACACCCTGCAGCTTGTATCCTGGAAGCAGTGCCTTCTCTCTCAGAGAGGGTCTGGGCACTCTTTCTATCTTCCAGGACCAGCATTCCCAAGAGAGATCACAGCCATGGCTTTCCCTGTGCCGTACTGAGGGACAAGGAGGTTTGATTTGTCTTCCCCTGTATTGTCTTTTGATTTTGTTATCCACTTGAATGATTGGATGCTACTGGGTATCCAGGGAGTAAGAGATGGGACTTAGTCTTAGGATGAGAAATTCTCTATCTTTAAGCAATTACAGGTTGTACGTAGGGAAAGAGGAAGAGGAATTTTCAGTCCTAATTTTTTACAGGAAAATGATTCTGCAGATTGTACCTTCTCTTATCAGCATCTGGGAAGAAATCTTAAACAAACAAGAAACAAGCCTTTCACTAGAGAAGAAATGTATAACTGTGTTTTACCCTGGAGCCATAAGACATCTACAGCATTTGACCTAAAATAGGAGGAGGATACACTACAGCTGCCCTCTCCTCTTCTCTCCTTCAGTTTAGTTTAATTAGCCCTAGGTACTAGACCTTAACCTCTCTGGCAGATGGAACAGTCACACATTGTCTGAATCATTTTCTTTCACAGTTTCTTACTTTTCTCCAGCTTCACTGAAAAAAAAATTTTTTTTTTTATCAATCTTGCACGTAAGCAGTTGCTCTATTCAGATTTCAATTTGAACATATGTCAGTTATAGTTTTCTGAACTTGAGTTAATGTCTTAAGTGGGCTACTATGAAAGAATTCCTTAATTGGGGTTCTGTTTGAGTCTAATTATTAAGGATAATGAATATAACTATTTATGAGTCTAAGTGATTCCCTCTGTCACGGAAACATCTGTCATATGAAAGTACAAGGCCATGTGTGTTACTGGCAAGGATAGTGTGGTAAAATTTCATGTTATCAATTACTAGTAAAAAACCTGCTAGGAATAAACAGTGCTTTGCTGAAGGACTGGAAATCCTAATACTGCCTGCACTTGTTCTGCATTTAAAAATACAAATCCTCATTTCACCTATGATGTAACCTAATGGGGGAACCTATTAAATTATTGTGATTCTGTTGTTTAGAAGATGTACTCATGTACTCTACCTCCAAATTTCAGTCATTTTTTAAAAAAAGATTTATTTATTTATTTTATGTTTGTGAGCACACTGTAGCTGTCTTCAGACACACCAAAAGAGGGCATCGGATCCCATTACAGATGATTGTGAGCCACCATGTGGTTGCTGGGATTTGAACTCAGGACCTCTAGAAGAACAGTCAGTGCTCTTAACCACTGAGCCATCTCTCTAGCCCCCAGTCATTCTTTTTATAGAAATTTAAAGCTGGTTTTCACCCTATGGGTACAACTGTTAGTAGTGGATAGGGGGGTGTGTCTGATGGGAATGGGAGCCAGGATCTGGGGCTGCTATCTGCAGTGGGGATCTCTCTCTCTCTCTCTCTCTCTCTCTCTCTCTCACACACACACACACACACACACACACACACACATGCATGCACACACACACACACACACACACACACACACACACTTATGTGAGTTTATGAATGAGCACGTGTATAGAGTCCAGAAGGCAACTTGTAAGACCCACTTTTCTTCTTCCAGATGTAGGTTCTGGGGATTGAATTCAGGTCAGACTTGGTCACAAGTGCCTTTACCTGCTAAGCCATCTCATTCACCTGTCTCTTGCTCCATGTGTGGTAATAAAAGCACAAACACATTGGGAAGTAGCAAGGAAACTTTGGACAAAAGCAAAGCAAAACCGTACAGATCAGAAAGAAGCATATTTTCAATAGTGACAGCAGAGACAGAAGCAGAAGCATTCTAGGTCCCGGGCAATGGTCCAGGGCTTCTTTTATGGGACACAAAGGAAGGATGGATTGGTCACAAAGGAACACAATTTGGGAAGTTTTCTATTTCAACTTATTATGTAATGTTTGCTCAACTGCACATTTCTCTTCCCATAATGCATTTGATTTTAACCAGATGCATACCCAATTGTGTCTACATAGGTAAATAGAGGATCTCCCCAAAAGCTCACTTAAAAACAGCTTGTCTTATTTTACATGCATAAAAAACTAGTTCAGGCTGGATTGGCCTCCATATTTTTATATGGATATAAGTAGAGTATGACTGAATAGAAACTGTCCACATTTGATGGTCTTTAAGAAGGGAGAGAAATTTATTTCATTGTTTGGAGAAGCTTATGTAAGGAATTCGATATAAGTGAGGGTCCTAGGTTGCCGACATGTTGTTTGGAGGTGTGTGTGTGTTTGCGTGTAGAACAGGACATGTATAGGACACATAACAGTCCCACATTAAGAGAGGGGTGTATGCATAGCCCCTTGAAATCCAAGTTACTAAGCTATTCCTTATGTTTAAGTGCTTGACAACTGTTAAGACTCTCCAGGACCTGGGTGCAGTGGTCGCATTGTGAGTGAGTGTGGATGCTGAATACCATCATTGCTGGTTGTAGAGGCTTTTGCATATTACCATGTCAGGTTCCCCTATTGCATTGGGAGAGTTCTTGCTCATTTTCAGAATGTTATTATATTAGTGTATTCTTGTGCAGTTTTAAATTTTTCCTTTGCTTGTTTTACTTATCATTTTGAGGATTTCATACATTGTATTTTGCTTGTATTTTTCCCCTCCCCCAGCTCCCCCAAGAGTCACTACTCATGCAACTTCAAGTTCTTTCTCTTTCTTAAAACCAAACAGAAACAAAACAACGCCCCCAAAATCAAAACCAAAACAGCACACACAGACACACACACACACACACACTCACACACACACACACACACACACACACACACACACACACACACACAAATACACAAAAGAACCCAAGATAAAAACATGAAGTCTGATTTTTGTTGGCCAACTCTTGAGCATGAGGCATTCTCCGGAGTGTGGTGGAGATACTCAATGTCATTCTATGAAAGAAAATGGATTTTCTCACTCTTAGTAGCTATCAGTCACAAATAGCTTCTTGGCTAGGGTCTGAACTTTGTGCTTATTTCCTGCTCTCCGTGGGAATTTGTCTTAATGCAGATCTTATGCATGCTGTCACAGTCTCTGAGAATTCATATGTTTATCATTCCTGTTGTGTCTGGAAGATACTGTTTCCTGGAAGTCGTCTACCATGTTTGTCTCTTACAATCATTTGGCCTCCTTTCCCACATATATTCCTGAGCCACGAGGGGAGGGGTATGATGAAGACATCCCATTTGGGACTAAATACTGCAAAGTTTCTCACTATCTGCACATTGACCAATTGTGGGTCTCTGTGCTATTAACCACTGAAAGAAGATGCCACTTTGATGAATATTGAGCCATGCAGGGATCTATGAGTATAGCAATGACTTCCATAGTCATTGAGCAGAATAGTAGTGGGCTTTCCTCTAGTGCCTATGACCTATCTAGAGTCAGGTTCACTGACTCAATAACTGTATGGTTTTCATTTTGTGAAGAAGACATTAAATTTGGTTAAAAAACCAAAAAGTTTGGTTACTCACATTAACAGTTGGTTTGCATCAGCGGGCATATTTTGCAGGTAGGTTACCATTACAGCCCACAGGGGGTGATTGATGATTATTCTTTCCCTCTGCTAGCATGTATGGTACCTTCTAGCATTATGAATGTTAGTTGGTAGGAGAGAAGCTTCTAGCTGATCATCAGCTTGGCTTCTCCATGTTCAAAGGCAAATATGTTTTGTCTTTAATAGAGTCCACCATCTGTTGGTGGAGAGTAACCAATAATATGGATAATAGCTTGTGATGTTCTGATGGGGGAGTCTATAGTACCCAGTTGGTCAACAACTCAAAATATATAACCCTTTTCTGGTATGTGTGAATATTTAGGAAGCTTCTAGAGTAATAGGTATCCACATGACTTTTAAGAGACCTCTAGTGTCAATTATCACTTCTGTGTTTTCTCCCTTCCCCTTCCTTCCCTCTACCACCCCTGCCCCATTCAATTCCCATTCTAATTTACTTTTTATCCATTTATATCCCTGTATTCTATTTCCTCCTCCCTGGAAGAACCTCCTTTCTCTCCTGGTCCCTCACTAGCTCCCTAACCTCTGTGGGTGTAATACTGAAACACAGTTATCCAGAGCTTAAAAACTAACATCAACACATAAGGGAAAAATTCTTGGTTTGGGGGGTCTATCCTTCAGGATGATTGTTTCTATCTCCACTAGTTACCTGATAATTTCATAATTTCATTTTATTAATAGATGAATAGTATTCCATTGTTTACTTGGTTCTGCATTTAAATATGCTTTCACCAGTTAATAGACTTCTAGGTTGTTTTTAATTTCTGAATATTACGAATAGAGTAGCAATGAACAGGCGATATTTCATATTTTTGTCATATTTAAAATGTAAAAGTTCCCAAAAATCAGTCCACATTTAAAGTTTATGCACGGCGCGGGTCTCAGTTTAAAGGAGCTTCCATACGTCCCAGGCCTGCTTTGTGGTTTAATTTCTCCTTTAGATCTATGATAGACGTGTTTCTGCACTGTCAGGGAAGATCTCACTACAGACAACTCTCCTTCCACTCAGGGTTTTAAGCAACATAGTTGTCATTGCCTGACACCTTCTGGTTAGAAGAAGAAAATACTGGAGAAAACCTTGAAGAATGGATAGCCAACATGGATGAACATCTTGAAGACAGAAGATGAAGACATTTTGAGGAGGTGCAGCATCACCGACGCTCTCAGAATAGACAGTCTTGGTGTGAGCCTTGGGCACTGCTGACCTAGAGGTTTAATAATGGTCAGAAGGTTTGAATCCTTAATTACAGTGAAATTAAAAAAAATTGATAAATTTCCATGTGTGTGTCTTTTTTTTTATGTATGCTTAACTTACATGCTTACAGTCTAGTTGAATCTTTCTTTAACAACAGAGTAAGAATTTTAAGAACATTGACTCCCAGTGGTACTCTTGCTTTTCTTTCTTAGCCATAGATAAAACAGTAGGTAAAACACTACTGTGCGACACAGAATGATATATTTTTTTACATTACTTTTCTAATCTGCTTTAATCAAAAAACAACATAGTCCATCGTGTACAGACTAACGCATTTCAAGTTCTTCCAGGGGTCCATGGGCTGGGTTTGGGATGTCGTTGTTACAGTGATGGAGTAGCTTATGAGATGAGATCTGACATTATTTATTTTATGGTCATGTAGTTTGTACAAGTTAATTGCAATGAAATCTCAGCAACTCTTCTCAGGGTCTTGGGTAGATACTTTGCAGAGCAGATTCCAGATAAAGATGTGAAGGCGCCTAGATGGTTAATGAGTCTTGATCAACCAGTCTGCTATTACAGAATAATCCTATAAACTGGGCTACCTGGGGAGGGAAAGCCTTTTGGCTCATTGATCGTCCCTCTTACTGTGCAGAAGGGGCTAGCCAGTTCTTGGGTCTGTTTCATAAAGGTACTTATTGCATTCATGAAGGCTCCTTAGACATGACTTAATAGCTTCTCAAAGGTCCCAGCAACAAATACCATCACATAGCACTGGAGAATTTTAACACATTTTTGATGAAACATAGCTATTTCAATCAGCGGAAAGATAATAGAAAAGGAAACCAGCTCCGGATGGCTAATGAATGGACAGACCATCCCTGGGAGCAGCTGTGGTTCCATCCACTGGAGACTTCTCCCTACCCACCCCCACCCAATGGCTAATGAATGGATAGACCATCCCTGGGAGCAGGTGTGGTTCTATCCATTGGAGACGTCTCCCTCCCCACCCCCACCCAATGGCTAATGAATGGACAGACCATCCTTGGGAACAGGTGTGGTTTTATCCATTGGAGACGTCTCCCTCCCCACCCACACCCAATGGCTAATTAATGGACAGACCATCCTTGGGAGCAGGTGTGGTTCCATCCACTGGAGACTTCTCCCCCAGGCAAATGAAGAGTATTCCCAAGCTTTGCTCCATGCCACAGTTAAGTACAATTGAATATCTTTATCAAATGCTTTTCTGTATCCATCAGAGGCTGCCCTAAGGGATGAAAACCCCATATTTCCGGCTTGCCCCTCTCACCTGCAACCAGACACACGCTTGCAGCCAGGAGGCATCCAGAAGCAGAGATCTGGCATTTGATAGTAAAAGATACGAACACAGACAGCAATGGTGAGCACCAGGAGAATATAAAAACTTTCTCCAGTAAGAAGATAACACTACCTGGGTGCACAGAGACAAGTGCAGGTATGACCAGTCATAAATGGCTTACCTGTCGTAAGTGTGAACAAATGCTAACCTAGCATTTCATATTGTCCTCCATCCAGGACTGTCTCACCAGTCTTTCCTGTTGCAATTCAATTTCCTGTAGCAATCTCACACCATGTGTGGTCTTGCTCTTGTGTGTTCTTCTATTAAGCCTTGTCTACTTCCTGGTTAGGTGTCTTTTCGACAAACTGTCAGAAGTTTCAGAAATACATTCTGTTCTCTGTAATTGAATGTGATACTGCTGCCTTCCAGGGTCTGGTATTTTAGAGGACTGTCTTCATTTTTGGTATTTGTTCACCTGGTTCCACTCCTGAAAAGCATGCATGTTTAAGATGTTATACATATCCCATCTCCTTCCACTTCTGCCAGTTTGCATTGCAGCTATATGCTGAGCTATATGCTGACTTTAAAATAAGGAAACTAAGTCTTTACCTACTGCTGCAAGAGAATCTCTGTGAACCTTGGTTATTTCTGAGATCTCTCTAGTGTCTAATCAGCATTTATTACCCTCTTATCCAGTCCTAACACCTTAATAACTGAACCAACATGTGTGCATGTATATCAGGGTGTGTGTGTGTGTGTGTGTGTATACGCATGTATGCTCATGTCTGTACATATGCCTGTTCCTGCTACAAGTATAGATACTCTAGTATTATGTTTGGGAAATGGTCTTAATGTTTGTGCTCCTTCAGAATTTGGACACTGAGACCTAATCACACATGGTATAGAATTAGAAGGGAAGATTTTTGGGTGTTGACTAAATCATGGGGGAAACTGTCCCTACAAAGCCACTAATGCCATTAGTAGGTGACTCTAGAGTGCTAGCTGGCCCCTTCCATCATAAAGAGGAAGCCTTCACAGGAGACATCATGTGCCTTGATTTTGTTCTTCTCAGTCTCTACAGTTAGAAAAACAAAATTTTTTGTTTATGTCATCCAGGCTATGGTGTTTATTTAATTTAACCTATTATCATCATATCTCTATCTCTACCTATACCTATAACTGTGTGTCTGTGTGTATGTCTCTATGTGTCTGTGTGTCTGTATATCTGTGTGTCTGTGTGTGTGTGACGTGGAGTGGACATGCATATACCATGGATATATACATGCATATATATGCATGTATATATATGCACCTTCATATGTATGAAGGTCAGAGGACAACCTTCAGGAGTTTCTCTACCCCTGATGGTGAATGTAATGTGATGAGTTCTTCCGTCTTGACTCCATGACTGTATCCTGGGATGAGCTAAAGTGTGCTACTCATTACTGAGCAACATAAGCATCTGGATATGTTGACATTACCATGCGTCCTGGACCAATCTCCATGGATACAAGAACAGCTGTACTTGGCACAAGAGTTCAGAACACTTCACATTACAACTACTGTGGTTACTGTGCCTGTGCTGTCATTACTATTGTTACAGTTAGATGTTGTCTTGATGGTCATTGTCATCACCTGTGTAGTACAGTGGTTCTCAACCTGTGGGTCACAACCCCTTTGGCAAACTCTATCTCCAAAATAATATTTAAATTACTACTTATAAAAGTAGCAAATTTACAGTTATAAAGTAGCCATGAAAATAGTTTCATGGTTGGAAGTCACTGCAACAGGAAGAACTGGATTACAGGGTTGCAACTTTAGGAACATTGAGAACTGCTGTAATCAGACCTCACTGGGTGGTGGTTGTGGATACAAAATTCCAGTTTCTATTCTTATCCATGCTGGAGTGTAAAAGACAAAGCAGACCCAGGGATCTCAGACTTAGAAGCTATTCCCCTGGACAAAAAAGCCAATATGCGTATATGCATATACACATAAATATACATGTAAATATGTGCATATGTATATGTATATATGTAAATATGTGCATGTGAATATGCACATATAAATATGCATATATACATGTAAATATACATATATGCATATGCATATATGTGTAAATATTTGTATGTTCATATGCATACACATGTAAGTGTGTATAACATATATGTATGTCTCCTCTCATAAACGCATGAATTTCTGTTTATGAAAAGATTCTCTCATTTCCACTGTTCAGAGGAGATGACTGAACTTGTCACAGATAATATGATGAACATAGCTTCAAACGTGGGGTTGTGTGAGCCCATAGAGCACTTTCTATTAGTCTTATACTCTGCCTTCCTTTAAATAAAAAAAATACCCCACATGTATGGCAAAATTCAATATAACTTTCATGTTAGAAAGTTTTCCTGAAGAACAATTCACGCCACTCTCTCCAGGATTCTGACCGTTTTATCAGTTCAGATCCACCTTGTGGATACAAACATGGCTTCTACCAGATCTCAGGGGAAGCAAGCAAGGCCAGACCTTGTGTCCGGCACCTCCTCTCTCCTCCTGTGCAGCGCCTCACGTCGATGGCGTCCTCCTTCTGCCAATCAAACTATAACTGCTTTCTTCAATGATTTCTGTCATCCCCTCTCTTCCCAATATTGGCAGCTGAGTCACATAGCAGAAATCATCAACTGGGGTTTATTACAAATGCCTATATCTGGGAGGAAATAAGACATTTGGGCACCTTCGTGGAGAGCAAAGTGGAAAACGGATGCAAACTAGAAGAGAAGAGAGGTTTGATGTAGGTCCTTCCCAAGAAGCCAGCCTTCAAGACAGTAAAGCTCAGGACTGTGTTTTTATTTCGGGGAGCTGGGTTCACATCTGGGCCCCACACCTTGCAGCCAATCCTGCGGAAGTGGCACGTCTCTAGTTTCCCAGGCCTCCTGTTCTCCGGGCACAGTGTTAGGATGCCCCATGCCTATTATGACCTACAACCGTCTCTGAAGCTTCAGCCTCAGAATTTACTGATGGCAGCTCTCTAGAACAGTCTGGAAGGGGCTTGCAGAAGCCCTTAGGCACTCAGAGGGTGCAGCTGTGGTCCTTGGTAGTTAACGTTCAGATGAGAGGAAGACATCTAAGCAGAGGGCAGGCAGGACAGACGGACGGGGATGAAAGCTCAGGGAACCATGCCCCATGCCCGAGAAACTGAAGCCATTGCCTTTCCTCCACTTAGTGCAGACTTGAGATGGGGGCAGACTGAAGTCATGCTTCTTCCACACAGGACAACATAATCTCAGGAGTGATATGCCAGGCCTGATGGTGGCCCGAGTCACCATCGCTTTCCAGACTGGAAATTACTTCTCTAAAATAAGAAACTTACTCTTTAGTCTCATCAATCTGGAGGCAACTTCTTGCAACACAACATTGTTAGGGGTGTAGATAAGGCTGGGACATGTCATAGGCGACTTCAGTGTTGAATCCAGGTAGAGCTTTGCGTGGAGCACTGAATACAATAAAGGGGAGAAGGTCAAAGGTCATCTGATATGAGTGATGTCATAGGTCATCCGGCATGAGTGATTTGTTTGGAAAATGCCATAACAAAATCCATTGTTTTGTAGGCTGACTAAAAATCTAATAAAGAAGCAAGTGCTGTTTAAGATTTAGGGTGACTGGAAATGTGGGGTTTTCACAGTTCACACAGATAGGAATGATAAAACATTGACTGTCCAGGCGTGATTGGCAAAGACAAAAAGAATAGCTTTGTTGACCAGGACAGCTAGGGGTTTACAAACTGTTCTGATTCTTCTAGAGGTCAATTTAGTTCCATGATCAACATGTAAATTGCTTGTCTTCCACCCCACCCCACGCCCTGTCCAGGAATTTGCTTTATGAACCAAGCTGGACTTGAACTCAGAGATCCACCTGCCTCTGTCTCCCAAGTGCTGGGATCAAACGTGTGTGACATCACCACCCGGCAAACTGCTTGTCTTTGAGTCCATAATTCTAGAAACTTATTCTAAAGAAACAATCAGACAAATATGGCATGTGTATGCACAAAGAAGTTGATCACAATTTTGTTTATAGTGGTGAGAAATTGGAATCAGCAAACAGTAACCAACAGTGAATGGAATAAATTCTATCTATGCACTAATCAGCAATCTATATGCAAATGAGTATCTCTATGTAGACACTGTGCAGATTCATATTTATTAGTATATTATGTTTAAGATAAGTCTTAAAAGCAGATGAGATATAACTTATTTGGTGTGAATGAACTAAAATATGAATTGATAAAATTTCTAGAGGTTATAATACAAAATATTATGGATGGCAGGTGTTTTGTCCTTTCATGGATATAAATCTATAAATTTCTTAAAATTAATTGTTATTACATCTCCCTCTCTCCTTCCCTTTCTCCCTCCCTTTCTCCCCCCCCATCTCTCTCTCTTTCTCTCTCCCCTTCTCTGTGTGTATGTATGTGTGTATGTGTGTGTTTGCAGTGTGCATGTTCTTTTAGTTAGATACTGAGCCCAGTATGATTGGCGAGCCTGGGAGTTCTAAGAGCCGACCCCCCAGTCCTGCCTCTTTCCCATCCGATTTCCTTTTTTGGCTATAGGCTCTTTGACAAGCATGATCTTCCCTCTGAAAAGCATGTGCACATGTGGGAGTTAGTGCACACAATCTGCTACAGTAAGTTTTTCCTCCCACCATGTGTAGCCTGAGGCTCAAACTCAGTACTCCAGGCCTGACCCTGAGGAGTAACATTACAATCAACATGAAATATTTTTTCCTTTTCATCTACTTTATCAGGGTATGGAGTGAAGAGACATCCAAAGTTCCTCTCTCTGTAAGTTAAGCTACCTCCTAATCTGCTGTTTTCTTCTCCTCCAAACAACTGTGGCCATAAAAACCCAGATTTGTTGGTAGGATAGTTCAGCACAGCTTGCTCTCCGATGACACCGTGAAGGTGAATTTGTGTTGTCTTGCCTCACTAACAGCTTTGGAGTCCAGCTGTAGTGCTGTCAGTGCCACACATGGTAACGAGTGTGCCTTGGTTTGACATCACTCTTACCCACTTAAGGGATCTGAAGAACCCTTTCCATGCTGATTTGGTATTAGTAGTCTGTGGAGGGGGTAGGGCCATCTTGGATTTAGACTACATTCTCCATGGGCCTTGAGATCTGAAATGGTGAAATGGAAGCAGGTCAGTGGCTTTGTGCTTAGCCTCAGCATCTTCCTTCTGTCCTAGCAGGAGTCGCAGAGACGGCCTTTACAATCCAAGGGGCAGCTGTTGAGACAGACTCCTGAACATCTGTCTGGTGCTGCTTGACATCTTTCTTCTCAGGTAGGTGGGAAGGCAGAGCCCAAGTCAGTCTCGACTTAGTAAGATCTGTAGGGCAGTGGTCGGACCACAATCCTCTCTGTGAAGTTTGATAAGCAAACCCAGGAGAAAATCTTGGTTGCAGCCGAATATGCAACGGAGAAAAGCAAATAAAGAAAAGCAAAACAAAAAATACAATGGAAAGTAAAAAATAGTGGATATAAGAAATGGGAGATCAGAAACATGACTGATTGAAATAAAGAAAAGAAAAAAAATTAGAAGAACCACTCAGGAACTAAAGCCAGGTCTTTGGAAGTTATGCAGGATTAGGGAAGCTGGTATTCTCACAGGGTATAGGGGCTTTCAGTGCACACGCCCCGCCCCGCCCCGCTCCGCCCCGACCCCGCCCCGCCCTGCCCTGCCCTGCTCCTCCCCGCCTACAGTCTTTAAGAGGAGGAGTCAGAGGGACTGAGTGACTTTGCTAGGTTATTAGTCATGTGATTTTGGACTTGTCACAGTCTCCCTTGGGTCCCTCTTGAAGGCCTGGAGATGAAGCTGGATGGGCGGGGTCCCTTTAGAATGAACATTCCACCACAGGCACGCTTCCTGGTGATTGAGCCACCCCTTCAGTTTTCCACTTCTATCTTGTGTTACTCTTTAACCCCAGGGGTGACAGCTGGAAGGGGTGGTACTCCTCAGAGTGGGAGGCACCTTCAAGGCTTTCAGGCCAATCACAGACTCTTAATTCCCAAGTTTCTGAGGATTCGTAGAAATGTGTGTGGTAGTTACTACAACATTTGTTCTCTCAGGACGAGGGAAAGGCAAAATCTACGGAGGGTCGTCACGAACGATGCACGCAGGGCATGTAGGATCATACATATGCAATGATCACCTGGACTAAGGCATAGAACACTCTGGACCCCCAGGGTAATTTTTCTGTGTCTTTTCATCAACACTTGCATTCCCCCTTACCCCAGAGCATAGCTGTTTTGGCTTCTGTCATGACCTTGTCTGTTTCTAAGCTTCCTTTAGATGGAGTTGGCTGCACTTGGGATCTATCTGGAGAAGCTGGATGTTCCCTTCCCAGCAAACACTTGCTTCGTTGTGGCTCCTTTGCTAACGTGTAGACACCAAGACGCTGCTGAGATACAGTGTTTGTCTGCAGCTCACGTGCTGCTGCCTGCAAGCCTGGTCTGATAATTGACAATCAGGGCCAGCGATACCGCCATGAGCTAAGATACATAGAGGCTCAAGTCTGATGATCCAAGTTCAATCTCTGGAACCCACACAGAGCCAAACGTAGTGTAAAGAATCTGAAATTCCAAAGCTGTTCCCCTGGGATGAGGTGTGGAAAAACAAGAACCTTCCAGAAGGAAACAGGAAAGCCCTTGTTCCCCAAAATTGTCCCGTGACTTTCACATGTTTGTGGTGGCGTGGGTGTGTGAGTAAGCTCACAGAAACTCACGTCAAGTTCCCATCCTTTTTGATCAACACCGTGAGAGTTATGCAATCAGTGGTGGATGGGGGCAAACAGGCTGTAGGAGACAAGAGGAACTGAGTTTATTGGTGAGTCAAGGTAATTGTGAAGGGGGGGGGGCAGTAAATGGCTCCCGGAGATACTTCAGTTTTTGAATTTTTGGTGCCTGGTTTTGGGCATGTCTCTTACAATGCCGTTTGAAATGCTAAGATGGAAGAAAAAAATATCTCATGTCTGAACAATGAAGTAACCATTCACAATGTTTGATGCACAAATGCTCCAGAAAAACAAATAGCCTGCTATTCAATATATGGCCACTAGATGGGGATCTTGAGTCAATCATAACTGGCCCACTCCCCCACTCCACTCCCTCCCTTTATTTTTAAACCAGGGTTTGAATTACATATGATGCGAGTTTACAATTTTGGCATTTCATGTTGTTGCTGAACTTTTTGGGGACAGTAATTTGGAGTGAAATGCATTTAGTTTTAAATGTATGAGCTTAATTAATTTTTCATCTGGGGTCTCGGTAGGGTGGAAGGGTCCCAGTGTGCTGTGGCATGCTATTAATCCGTACTAAATTCTGGCAGAAGTTACGACTGCTTATTCACATTTCCCCCACAGGGTGTGGTTAGTTGCGGTGACTGTCACTGTACCTTATAACTGATTAAAAGCGGAAATCCTCACTAGACACTGCTCTTGAAGCAGCCAGCAACTGCACTTGATGGTTTTGTTTCCATAGGATAAGCAGGTTCCACGCCTCAGCTTACGAAAACCACTAGCAGCAAAGGCTCACGCTGCTTGCTTTCTTCATTTTAAATGAAATTCCAAAGTGATTTTTAGATTCAACCACAATATGACCTTATAGAAAGATCTCGAAATCCGACGTAAAGACCTTTTCTGTTGGTGAAGGCAGCCTTGCGACTGAGGGATAAAATTACTCTCTCTGCTGGAAGCAGTGACCGAAGCAGCTTGTCTTTCCTAAGACGTTTCTAGCAAACTCAGGAGTTGGACGGCCTTGTTTGTAATGTGCTGACCGCCTACCTAGGGACAATGTGGCCATTTGGTTTTTGGCTGCTATCTGAAATGAGTTTGAGTGTCTCAGCTCATTTCATGGGAAACACAAATAAAGCCCACATAATAAAACATGCAACTTGGGATTATTGCCAGTTTCTGTTCAGAAGGTGCCCAGACCTCAATTTCTGAAGACGAAATTCTGTTCCACATAGATAGAAAGTCCCGGACTTCCAGACCGGTTCCAGTGGAGTCACGGGAAAGAAGAGGAGGAAATTGTAAACGATGAGGCATCAGGCCAGAGGAAATGCCTCCAGTGACCCAGACTGAATGCCCTGTGGTCTCAAAGACCCCGCATTCAAACTGCACCATGTCTGGGTGTTTGACTCAAAGGCTCAGGCCGGGACTATCCTCTGTCTCTGCTTTTCCATATTCTGCCTTGTAGCTTCCTTAAGCTGCCTAATAGAGAATGATAAAGGCTTAAGTTCTCTCTGCCTTCACCTGCCTCTGACACAGTTCCAAAAACGGGGGTGGGGTGGGGTGGGGTGGGCTGACCTGGGAGGTCTGCAGCAGTGTGTGCCGGGAGAGCTGTCTGTGGTCTGCACACTTCACTACTCACTCTAGTGAGAGAAACAGACCCCAGGGTCTGGCTGCGGCCAGGGCAAGAAGAGGCTCCTAGCGTGGACACTAGTGAAAGACCATTTTCATAAGCATGGGACTTCATCCAAGACATGTCTCAGATTTCAGACTTTGATCCCTTTCAGCAAGTGAAGATTATTTTCAGTTGTTTATTTCTTTTGCATGTCTTTTTCTTAAGCAACAGTAAACCATGTTCATTAGAGAGAAAAACGGTAGTAAACAGACATTTCCTGGGTTGGGGGAAGTAACTGTTTGGGGGCCTATCATCTAGATATAAACTCAGCCAGTGCATTTCTGGAATCGCTTTGATCTGAGCTCTGTGGGTGCATACATAAAGTATTTGAAGAATAGTGGTTATTTTACAGTACAACTTTAAGGCTTTTGAAGACACGGGGTTGTCTTCTTGCTCTATATTTTACCAAGCATTTATTTATAGCTTCGTGGTTAACGGCTGCCTTGCATTCCAAGCTAAACAATCCCTTATTTTTGAAGAGTGCCCTCAACATGTCCACTTTATTGACGATATAAACAACACTGAAGTTACACTCAGAGAGTTTTACTGTATATGTCAATATATCTAATTTGGACGACTGACAGTGCAGATATCACTTTCAGTGCGGAAGGAATACCTTTTATGGGACTATGGGGGGCAGAAGCTGACTTGTATAGAAAAAAGAAGTTTCTCCTTCCATGAGAAAATACCCTTCACATGCACAAACATAAATATCCCATATACACAGTTCTAATGTAATGGAAAGTAGTTACTTTAATCCCTAGAGTCTCTGGTTTAATGGAAAAGCTAGAGGGGACACAATATGCATGAAACTCTTTTAAAGTCTTTGTTGGGCTTGGAATGATGAGAGTTTATGTAATTAATCATGAGGGGGATGTTTTTAGTCACAGAAATGATCATTAGCACCGCACTAGAGTTAAGTAATCTTTATAGCAATATAAAAATGCCATTTTACCCTTAGATCTTACCGAGATTTCGCTTCTCTTTTATGCTCTTTGGCATTGCGACACCCGGTAATTGAATGCAAGTCAATAATGAGGACGGAGAATGGGACCGGCTAAGCTAATGTGTCCATGGAAATTTTCTGAAGCACAAGTCCCAAATATCACCACCACAAATTGTGTTAGCCCAAAGCTAGGAAAAAGGGAAATTAAGTTGTGATAATTGTGGCGCTTAAAGAATTGCCCCTACTTTTTAAAGTTATTAGCATTTGCTCGTCCCTGCTTTTCTTTCCTTTTAAAAAATGTTTTAAGCTAGAGATTCTCTCTAAACACCTTCAGTTTTTTTATCTGTTGCTGTGGTTGGTATGGGGTTTGCTGTAATTTTAAACATCCTTTAATAAATTATAAGAATGTGAGTGGTAAGTTTTTTGGCAGACAGATGGCTCCTATTAGATCTGTTTTGATGGTCATCACAGTACTTAGCCGTCCTGTTTGTTCCCATGACAATACAGGTCAATGGTTAACAGCAGCCCTGGAAACAGGGGCTCTTCACGTGTATTGAGTGACTGCAGAGTCCTCACTGGTGATGGGGGAAGGGTACAAGAGCACGTGACTGGCTATCCTCCACAGGCTGGTCTCCTAAAACCGGAGGATGTAAATGTTAAAAGATCTGCCCCGGGGAAACACAAGTGCTCTTGCTGTGTGTGACTGTGTGTGTGAGACTCGTGTTCAGAAGCCAACAGCTTTCTTCCGGATTAGAAGATGCTGGTGGACTCCTCGAAAGGGACAACACAGTGTGTCAGCTAGTCTCCCATTTTGTCACCATGACAAATGCTTCTGCGTGAGGTCAGGTTTTTTTTTTTTTGTTTGTTTGTTTGTTTTTTTTGTTGTTTTTTGTTGTTTTTTCTTATGTACTCAAATTTAAGTGTGTTGTCTTCTACCTAAAAACCCTTTAAGAAGTTAGTGCAGACACATTTGTATTTCTAGAAACAGATGCTTAGGGGTGGTCTAGTTGTAAGTTTCTCTCCTTGTTCATCAGGCGACAGACCGTTCAGTAGGGACACAGGCCTTATCATAGGTGTCCCCTCATTATCAGTCTTAGCAAATGTAACTCATAGAAAATAGGAAACGCTGCCCAAAGTGTCATTTAATGAAGCACCTTTACATTTAAAAAAGCAAGAACATCTCTCGTGCTTTCAAAATGTAATATAATTGGTTCTAAACATGAGAAGTTGGATTTTGATCTTAGTCTATAAAAGATTTAAAAAAAAACCTATAAGGGCAGACTTCAACTCTAACTGAAAAGAATTACTTGCAAAATTTCAAAAGCAACTCTTTAATCTTTCACCAAACTGTTAACAAGTATTATAATAACCCTATTCCACTGAATTTCTTCTTTTGTTACAGAAGCCCGGATCATTGAGATGCTCTTTATATATTTAAAATATGCTCTTATTTTTTGAAGTGTCAATTTTGCCGTGTAATAAAGATGGAATTGTAACATCTGTTTTCTTTTTGGAAGCTTCCCCACAGGACTTCCCTGTAAGCCAGCAGAAGTATAGAAGAGCAGAGAAGGGAGCAGGCCCTCCCCTTCGTCCTGCCTTCCTTAGGAATCTTAGCCTTTGGTGGGAGAAGTGCACTCCTATTTTCTTTAACCTTTCCTGAAAACAGATATGGCTCAGAGATAGTCATATTTATCTTTCTGACTACATTTTGAAAACTATTTTTAGCATTATTAAATAGAAAAGAATATAGATTATGTTGTCCCTATAATAAGTAGATCTTTTTCCTTCAAGTTTGAATGAGAAACACTGGATGTTTATTGTTTACTTATGAAAACTTCCACACTTCCCCTGTTCCACCCTCCTCCCCCTCCTCCCCACCATATTTTTAATCCCAGGGTGACTGTGTCCTTAAGAAAAGAGTCCATCAGGTCTGCTGCCTTGCTGGCCTGTAGTCACCAGCTACTGGACAGGGTAATGGAGAAATGGTAAATCTGGTGCCTGTCCAGGCTAAGGTGAACTTCAAGGCCAGTGTAAGCACCCTAGCAAGACTCTACCTAAAAATAAAACAGAAATCTGCAAACCAAAGTTGAACAACAGCGGGTATGCAAAACAAGACAAAAGGTAAGGGAGGCCTGGGTTGAATCTCAGGGGCCGTCACATTTTCCACGCGTGTGAGACTCTGGCTTCAGTGGAAGGTAATGCCAGGATCTAAAACAACAACAAAGGCAAAATAAAACAAAGAATTTGTGAAACTGCGTGTGGGTATTTCGCCTCAGTCATTAGGGAAGAGGGATAGTTAATGGTGGCAAACACTGTGGGTCAGTTGCCTTTCATCAGAGAGGAGGAAGACAACGGATACAAAAGCAAGATAAAAACATACGAAAAATGCAAAGTGCACATGAGATCTTGGTTTGTTCGATCCCACCAAAGCCGGTGACTACTGCAGGCTGTGTAGACGAGTGAGAAAACTCTTTGGATGCTGCAGCAGAGCTAGACTGTCAGTTTTTAAAAGCAGAAGAAGGCATGGGCTGGACTTAAAGTAACTCCCACCCCACAGCTCTACTACGGAAGTGGCTATAGGCTATTTTTCTAAATTACCTTTGGATTTCAGACCTTCTACGAGTGCATGACACCTTCAGAGAGTGACTTGTGGTGCCTGGCAGTTGAGGGGATGAGAGGAATACTTGTTTGTCTGGCCTGTCTGACTCCACTGGAACGCAAGACAAACGACAACCTTTGTTCTTTTCACCTGCAGGTGAGTCTGGCACACAGTAGGGCCTTCATAAATCTTCCTGCAATGGTGGCATTGGCTGCAAAAGAAAATGAACGAAATTGAGAATGTATTCAGAAAGGAGGGGGTCACAGAAATGGAGAGATGAGCGGTTTCACAACCACACCAGATAAGGATGTTTCTCTTTTTTTCCAGGCTTGGAAGCTGCAAGGTGAGTGTGAACAATATTGCCAAGCAAGAGCAGGGCAGGGCAGGGCAGTCATCTGATTCCCTTCCTAGAGGTCCCGAAGCTGGGAGCGGCCTTCCTCCCTTGCTTCTCCGTTCCTTGGGGGCCTCTCTCTTCTGGTTGCCTTCTGCCTGTGTCGACACGGAGCTTGGCTTTGTGGGTAATGAGCATAAGAGTGAGTAGTTGAGAGCGCCGGCATCAAACAGGTCTGGGCACCCATCCAGGGCAGCCACCACAGTATATCTGATGCCACCCAGGTGGCTCAGCCTCATTCTCCTCATCTGTTTATTTGGACTGATAACCATTATGCCCATCTCGTCGGGCTCCTGGAGGATTAATGGGAAGAGGTCTGATATGAGCCCTAAGCGAGGACGACACTGTCGGGTCATCACCCGCGGAGGGACCGTGCCTGTTGTGCACTTAGCTGAGGACTGGTTTGTGAGCAGCCCTTGGCAGTGAGCTAGGTTGAATTTCTTTGTGTGTCTTTTCTTTGTTCCCAGTCTTGAGCAACAGAACATGAGAAAGCGGCAGAGGAGAAGAAAGGATGCTTACCTTCCAAAAGGATGTGGCATCGTGAGTAGGGATATATTTGGCAGCACCACTGACCTATGTTCCCTGGGATCTCAGAGGTTGGCTATGTGTCGCCATTAACAATGAAATGATCGACATGCAATGAACCCTCTTTAATGTGGGCATTAAAATACTGGGCGTGCAAGCATAGTCAATTTAGTCCTGCCGCGGCCAAAGGCACTCCTTCACACATCCTGTGTCTCCTTTCAAGTTGATTTCTAAGTGCTTAAGTGACATCTGACATCCCATAATAGACTGGATCCTGAGCTGGTTGGGTATGGTACTGCACCGTGTCATTATCCAGGCTTTGTGAAGAAAACCATGTGGTGTCGTGGTTTAAGGGGTCCCTCCACCGTAGGAGTCAATTCTTTGAGAGGATGAAGAAACACGTGGATAGACTTTCCCTTTTAACTCTTAATAATGTATTTGAAAAATTATAGTTATGTATTAAAATAGCTAAAGTACAATCATATGCCAAATCTATAAAACACCCCTGTATTTCTAAGTCTGTCTGCCTGTCTGTCTGTCTGTAATTAGAACAAGATACTAAAGAAAATTCATACCCAGATTGGATACCTTCATCATTGCCCTTCCATGATGATCAGGGTGCAGATTATTTTCTGTGTGTGTGTGTATGTGTGTGTGTGTGTGTGTTTTCCTCTCCCTGCGTCTTCTCTGAGAAAAGAGTAGGCTTCCCAGAGAAACTGAACAAATACAGCATAGCAAGCTAAAATAAGACCAGGTACATACCATGCATGGAGACTGGATGAGGCCACCCAGTAGGAGGAAAAGGGTCCCTCAAGTAGGCAGAAAGAGAAAGGGACACCCCCTGCTGCTCCCACTGCAGAGGACCTAGGTCAGACCCACGCAGGCCCCCTGGTCTCTGCAAGCCACTGTGATTACTGTCAGTTGATCCCAGCCACTGTGATTACCTGATCCCAGCCACTGTGATTACCATCAGTTGATTCCAGCCACTGTGATTACCATCAGTTGATCCCAGCCACTGTGATTACCTGATCCCAGCCACTGTGATTACCATCAGTTGATTCCAGCCACTGTGATTACCTTCAGTTGATTCCAGCCACTGTGATTACCGCCAGTTGATTCTAGCCACAGTGATTACCGCCAGTTGATTCTAGACACAGTGATTACCTTCAGTTGATTCCAGCCACTGTGATTACTGCCAGTTGATTCCAGTCACAGTGATTACCGTCAGTTGATTCCAGCCGTTGTGTTCTTGTGTTGTTCTGCTCCTTTGGGCTCCTCCAGTGGATTGTTCCTCTCCTTGCTCCTCACAGCAACTCTAAACTGAGAAATTCTCCGCCAGCTTCCATGGGTGGTTCTCATCCCTCCCTCCTCAGTATTCACTCTGCATTAAAAATACTAAGATCTGTTCCGAAGCCTAATTCCCTTCCTGCTCCTTGCATTCCTGTGATTTTCGTACACAGCTCCCAAGAGAAGAGCTCCCCACAGCAAGACTTTAATCTTCTCAGGGATTAAGCCTGGGGACCAGGTTTCTCCTGGTGATGGAGCGGTTGTACTAAGACGAGAGTCTCATTTCAGACCAAGCACCTGTAAAAAGGTGAGCTGCTCCATGGCTCTTACCACACTCACTGGCATGTGTAAACATCACCCTGCTCAATTCTAGGACGCTTCCGTTACCCTTAATAGAAATCCGTTAGCAGTCATGTCACCTTCTTCCCTAACCTACCCTCGTCTTTTGCCTTAGCACTAGGCAACCACTCTCACACACTGATCTATTGCTTCTCTTTTCAGTTTGCCCATTGGGTTGAAGAGAAGGGCCAGTGGTTCAGAGAGTCTACTGCTTATTCAGAGGACCCCAGTTCAGATCCTAGCATGTAAGCTGTGACTCACAAACTGTCTATAATCCCCATTCCTGGGGCTCTTGACACCCTCTTCTGGCCTCTATAGGCTCCTAACATACACATGGCACATATAAGTTCATGCAGGCACACACATAGCCATAAAACGTATTTTAAATTTGCCTAGACTAGAAATTTTACGTAGTGTTTGCTCTTAAGTTACACCATACATGATTGAGAACAACTAAAAGTTCGCAACTAAATACCAGGCTCAAAGACATGTTTCTAAAGAAAGCCTAGGAGCACAGAAGAAAAGCTGTGTTGTTTCAGTTACACGTTTCTGAATGCTAGTGAGGTAAACCACAGATACTGGTCATCACGGATGGAGCTTGACAAAAGTGCTTTAGCATCTCTCAGCTACTGCAAGCCGGGAGGCAAAGGTGTTGTTTCCCTTACACATTTCAGGGATATAATCTGTTTAATTTGGATGGTGTTCTGGAAGAAAGAAGTTCGACTCCCAGGATTATGTGTGGGCCGCTTGCCTTCTCTTGTCAGAACAGAGTGCTGACATAATTCTTTCCTTTTAATAAAGTGAACTATTACAATTATTTCTTTCCTGAATGATGACTGAAACAGATGTATTTTAATCTATAGGGCATAGCAAATGAAATTTACGGGTCACAAAGGACTTTCTAGTTAATAAATGTTTTAAATAGAAAGTGCTAAGCTAAATAAATATGAAACTACGCTGCTTTGCATAGGATTAAAAAAATCGAAATTAGAGGTCTTTTTCTTTGCCAAAGCATTGGTTAATAAGGTGAGAGGGTTTTATACTATCGAGATCAGTCTTCTAGAATATCATAAAATGCTGCCTTGTGCATGTCTGGAAAAGAAGACAAAAACAAAACCACAGATGGATTTGAGGACATTGACTGCTTGGGTAACCAGGTTGTTACTGGTATACATATTCTCTAATGCTGGGATATTTTTTCCATTGGTGCATGCTGGTGAATTGAAATCAACAAATTAGCTTAAAGGTCAGCTTGAAACATTCATAAAGTTTGTTTTCAATGACAAGAGATTATGTCAACCAAGATATTTTTCATGACTGCCAGCAAATGTCTATCATCAAAAATGAAGACATTAGATCAGTTTGGTAAACATTATCTTTCTTTTTTTTCTTTTCTCTTTCTCTTTCATTCTTTCATTCATTTTATTTTCTTTGTAAAGAAAAAATAAAGAGACTTTCTGGTGTTATGAGGTGTTTTCAAACTAAATAAAGGTAAAAATGACTGAGTTTTCATAAATTGCTTCTGTGGAAAACCTTGAAATAACTTTCACGGGTAAGCAGTCTAAACACGCTTCACGACGAATCCATCTCCTGGGCCTGCTCTGGCTTCTGCCTTAGATGAGATGAAGCCCCCACAGAAATCAACTTTGGGGAAATACAATAGGGACTTAGGTGGCCTAAACTACGCCCAGAGCCAACAATGCCTTGACTCTTTTCATTGTAGCCAAAACGGCTGAAAACACAGGAATTCTATTCCAGATTAGCCTCCCTACTTTTAAAAATTATAAAAATCATGTTTTAAAGAATTATTTATAGGAGGGAGTCAGGTGTTACTCCAGCCTGGTTGACACTGGCAGTAACCCTCCCTCCCTCTTTGAAATCGCAACAAGACAGACTCTGATATGATGCACAGATTTTTTTTTTTCTAACAACAAACCGAGTTTTGGAATTATAATTTAGAGTGTATTGGATGTATCACCAAAAGACAGGGTGGTTCTGCAATTGTCAGGCAGTATTGTGCTGTTGCTAGTCTGAGCAAATCTAAATCTTTTCAAGCTTTGGTTGAGTGGGTTAATTCCAGGACCTGAATTACAAGAGCAATTTGAATTACATTGCAAATGCTGAATTCACTTCACTTTAGCAAAGTGCTTTCTTTCTCCCTTCTCAGACTTATGAATTTTAGCTGTTTTGATGTTTTTCGAATGTTGGAATATTTTAGTTAGCTGTGGAAAATAATTCTACCTCGAACTGTAAGAAGAGGACCCCTGCCTCTTTGTTGAACCCCTGTGTTTATTTATTTTTATTTGATTCTTTTTGTGTGTGTGTGAAATATCTTTTAACATTTATCACATTGATTCAAGCCTTTAAGATGTTAGCAACCCTGGAACCTTTCCAGGCAGTGTGGGGTTGGTTCTTGAGTTGTGTAACAAGCCTTTGGTAAAAACAAAAACAAAAACAAAAGCAAAAACAAACAAACAAAAAACCCCCAACCTGTCACAACATTCAAAATAACCCAGCAAACGGAGGAATGAACAGGTAAGCAAAGAATGTGAGGTACAAACTGGAGCTCCTGATTTGGTGAAGACCCTCTACTTTCTATTCACAAAGGATACAAAGTAGTACTAACCATAGCTTCACAATACTTAGTATTCATTTCTACAAATACACGATATATTGTCTTATACATTTCCCTTAACACATACATAAATCTGCAGGGAAACTCTGACTTCTCTTTTCAATTTTATTTTATGTTTTTAAATTTTAACACTGACTTTACGGTCAAAGAACAGGTCAGCTGGATTGTTTAGACTTCATTGTCTGCCCCAACTCTGCCCTAACCACAGGCCTTTGGTGTCCCTGAGGCCAGCCCAGTCCTGCATCGTGGAAAGAACAGGTTGAGGTAGGGCCGGGCCTCTGCTTTTTGGGGGAAGATAATATGAAGCATTTCAACAGTCAGGAGGGATGGCAGACAAACCGCCTGGTAATTACTAAGGAACATACCAATTTATGTGTAGCATACAGTCTGAGATCAGGGTGATCAAGCGCGACACTCTAGTTTTCAGGCTGCAGAGAGATTTATCTTGCAGTCTTTACAAAAGGAGGCTGATTGAATAATTGTCATCAGAAGACAAGAAAATACAGGTTAATGTTGGGAGTTCAAAAGCTAGACCAAATTTTAAAGAGAACCTGCTAAATGGAACAGGAACACTGCTGAGCAGTGTAGTGGTCAAAAGCCTTCAGCGAGAACCGGAAATGGCTAATCAATCTAGAACACCGGGTAGCTTGCCTTCGGGGCTTTGCTCCTGGCTGCCCGCTCGCTCTTCCCTCCGGGTTCGGTTCTGAAGTCTCTATACAAGAGGGCCCTTCTCTGTCATGGGACTGGGGTAACCGTGCCCTGTGTGTCCTCAGACACAGCCACCGCCACCAACCCTGCTGCAGCGTGTGTTGTGATTCCTGCAGTTTCCGCTCTCCTTTCATTCCTCTGGTTTTTGCAACATCACGTAATTTAATTAAGACAGATGTATCCACCCCAACTGTACACAATTAATGGAACATTCTGTTGCAACACTATTTACAAAAGAAATGCAAGCTAAATAAATGTGGAAATAGATCACAATATATACTTAAAAAAAAACAAACAGTCTTTCAGAAATACTTAAATGAAAACGATGCTTCCCTCTGAAAATGAAAGGGAGAAGAGCCCCCCTCCCCCCAACCCGGAGAAAAATTATACTAAGAAAACGACTGTGTGGGCTGGGAAGATGGCTTAGTGAGTAAGACAGCGCTTGACTGAGTCTGACTCTCTAGCATCCATGAAAAAGCCAGGAATGGCTGTACCTGCTTGTAGTTCACTGGGGTTGCGGTAGTGTGGTGGCGGAGGCAGGTGGATCCCCATCTCCCTAACCAGCTAGCTTAGCTAAAACAGCAACCATGAAAGGCCAGGGTATTCAAAGAATGAGACAGGCAGCGATAAAGAAACACACTAGGTGTCCTTCTTCGGTCTTTGTATGAATGCATCAAATACACATTTGGGGTATGAGGGCACCTCTCTCTCTCTCTCTCTCTCTCTCTCTCTGTCTCTCTGTCTCTGTCTCTGTCTCTCTTCTTTCTCCTCCTTTTCCTTCTCTGACTACTAAAAGAAAATAAAATGGCTGCTTCCTGATGATGAAAAAAAAATCATGAATTGCAAACTTTAACCATTCGTACTTGTTTTCTTTCCCGAATCTATATTTCATAACAACTTTCCCTTTATAAATGGAGATTTTTATTCTTTGTACAATTTATGTGGGCACAAAAATTATACCGGTGACAGCTTTTTCATTTATACAAACACATAAGCTGGATTATCTTTTATGTTTCACTTAACACAAGCAGAACTTTCAGACCATCTCCAAACATAGGCATTTTGGTCTGTAACCAGAAAAAAATATGTAAATCTATAAATCTTATATTAGTGGAAAACATACTGAAATTTGCTCTCTTTTCTGTTCTCCCTCTTTTAAGAAAGTGTCATTATGGGGATAGAAACGATACAATATTCAGGCCATAACTTTGCAAACAAAGTCAGGGGTTGCGAAATTTAACGTTCTCCTAACAGCATTAACTTAGCCATGTGGTATATACAGTACATTAAGGGGCCACATTCTGCTGTCTTCCCTGTAATTGGAAATATTCTATATGTACAATTGGAGTGAGCTAATGTTTCTGGCAAACCTTAACTTTTGCATTTCTTGACTTTTTTATGTTTGAATTTGTAGCCCGGGCATTTGCATTAATGTAGTTATTTGCATTTCATTATGGCTCCTGTTAGTTCCCTCCAGGGCTGGAGTCTTTAGGGGAGTGTTTCCTAAAGGCTTGTTTAAGTGAACATCTCACGTTGTTTGCTCTTCTTTGGTTTGCGTAGTTATGATCAGCAGATAGACTAGTTTGCATTTTAAAATTTTGTGCTGACTCATAGCCGATGGTTCGGGTTGATTGCAGATGCCCAGGATTTGAGCAACTGAATGAGGTGAGGGTTAGATGAAGCATTTCTGCAGAAATTCATCAGCAATATGGGAATAAGAAAAAACGGTGATAAGATCAGAAAGTTGTTCTGAATCACAAACAACTAATAAGAAATTTGTTTTGGAAATGGAAGACTGCCTTGCTGTCAGACTTTGCTCTCCCAAGTGTTCTCAGGGTGCTAGTGTTTAAAATGCTCTGAGTTGAAAAGAATAGTTCCTTAAATCTGTATGTAAAACAAACAAGTAGAGAGAGAGAGAGAGAGAGAGAGAGAGAGAGAGAGAGAGAGAGAGAGAGAGAGAGGAGGGAGGGAGAGGTCTTGTGTGCGCATGCCCATGCGCGCGCATGCGCCTTGTTTCCTGTGTGCAGGTGCATCCTGGGGCAGAAAGGAAGCATGATCCCCTGCAGCTGGAGTTCCAGGCTGGCTGTTATGAGCCACCAGACACAGGAGCTGGGAACCAAAAGAAGAGCTGCAAGCCTTCTTACCTGCTGTGACCGCTCTTCGCCCCAAGAAAATGAGTTCTGAAGAGACGATCTGATTATCTCTAAAAGGTAAAGAAGGGAATGTGTGCCGTACATGCAAAAACAGACCCGCATCTAATTGTGCAGTGAGCACTGGAAGGTTTTTACCTCAAGATTGGATACAAAAGAAAAATGGCAGTGAGAAGTAGGAGAAAGGTGGTTAGCCTGTCGAGGCCCTTTATTTCCTGAACTTCCCCCTTGCACTAACTAGCCAATTCTGTCAGATTATGACGTCAAGTTCACACAGTAAGGTGTAGTATGGTTACTACCTACATCATTGATGACAGACAGAGGCCATCTTGGTCCTGTGCGCTCAGCAGCCTACTTTGGGTTTCAGTACAACCACCGTTCTTTTTTTTTTTTAATTGAATATACTCATTTACATTTCAAATGTTATACCCTTTCCCCATTTCCCCCTCCCTGAAATCCCCCAACCCATCCTCCCACCCCCTGCCTCCAAGAATATGGCCCTCCACCCAACCTACTCCCACCTATTCTCCCCTTGATTTCCCCACGCTGGAGCATCAATCAAGCCTTCATAGGACAAGGTCCTCTCCTCCCACTGATGTCCGACAAGGCATTCCTCTGCCACTCTTTTGGCTGGAACCATGTGTACCCCTTGGTTGATGGCTTAGTCCCTGGGAGCCCTAAGGCGTCTGGGTGGCAAAACCCTTCAGCTCCTCCAGTCCTCCCTCCAACTCTTCCATTGGGGACCCCACGCTCAGTCCAATGGTTGGCTGCTAGCATCTGCCTCTGTGTCTGTAAGGCTCTGGCAGAGCCCCTCCGGAGACAACCAAAACAGGCTCCTTTCGGCGCGCACTTCTTGTCATCCATAATAGTGTCCTGGGCCAAACACCATTCTTGCAGCTCTCTTCATCAGCATCCCTGTTATCAATATCCCCAACAGACTGGTGCTTTTGTCCCAGGAGCATCCCCCGCACAGGAGCGTCATCATCACCCATCTGTTCCCTGGTCTGTGGATTCGAGCAAACGGATCATCGTGGCTATCCCTCATCCTGTATCACACAGAGAAGTTTGTAGACCTAAAATATTTGCCTTCTCTCCCTTGACAACCACTGATCTTAGTGTCTCCTCTTTCAGGCTATTACCAGAGCAACACAAAGGTGGAGTGCATGAGGGTAGCTAGACCACAGCTCTCAGTGGGAGGCTGGAGCTAGGGGAGCTGAGGCTGCACAGTGTCCTGCCAGGGGCCAGGGAAGCCACCCTCCAAATCTAGGAGCAGGGAGTGGTATGGATGGAGATGGCAGGAGACTTGGTAATCAGGGGAGGGGCCTCTGGAAATTATCAAGGAGTATTCAGGTCACAGTTACCAGTGTATAGTACAGATATGGCAGGGCTAGAGACAGAAATGTACACAAGCTGGGGAGAGATGGTGGCAGGGAAGTTGACTGACCTCTGGGACAAGAGGTTAGGGGACAAAGAGTTTCTTTGCCAGGGCTCTAAGGTAGACAGAGATCAGAAACATGATGAGAGCCAGATGAGGGCTTGTAAAAACAAAAACAAAACAAAACAAAAAAAAACCCCAAAACAAGCAAAAAACCTTTCCTATATTGAAAATAAATGACATTGGGTTGCTACCAGGCTTAAGAAGATTCTACATCTCTAAGAGAAAAAAATTCTCATTCAATTACAAAGAAGAGGACTCTATAGGAATAGTGCTTAACTGATGTCCTGTAAATGCGGAACTGAGTGAGAGACTCTTTTATACTTGGGAACTGAGCAAAAACAGGTTCATGTAATGTCAGAGGAGTCTCAGACTTGGTCTTGAATCTGTTTGATTGGTAGGGATAGCTCACGGTTTCCCATAACTTAGAGTAATATGAAAAACCACTGTTATGCAAAGCATAGTGTGGCTCAGAAGTAGGTCAAGTGACTTATTATTTGCATGAATTATTTCTTTAATAGTAAAAAGCCAGTCTTATGAAATATATGTTATTTCTGCCTCCGGTGCTCCACTTCTCTAAGGCATCTGGCTTTCCAGGCAGGGTCTTCTGCTACTGTTTTCTACACATTCACCATCGCAGAATATTTTTTTTTTTCTCTCATGATGGATTTTAAATACCAGGGCCATGTTGTTGAGCATGAAGCTGGTGGGAGAAACGCAGTCCTTGTCATAGACCCCGTGAACAAATAGACCACTCAGTCTACATTTTATTTGTGATGAACCAGTCCTTGGAAAAGTTAAGTCTTTTAAACCGAATCTGCAAGTTCAGAGAAAGCAAATGTGCGGGTGGGGATTTAAATTTTGATCAAAGCCCTGAACCATGTGTGTTTACTCGGTAGGATGCATACACTAATACTATGCACTGCACCATTAAAGATACAACATAATGCCAGAGCACATTAGAATCTAACTTATTCTTTTAATATTTATTTTTATTTCTTATGTATGGTGTTTTGCCTACGTATTTGTCTATTTATCGCATGCATGCAGTTGTTCATGATGGCCAGAAGAGGGTGCTAGATCCTCCGGGACTCGGGTTACAGGTGGTTGTAAAATGCCCTGTGTGAGCACTGGGAACTCTGAGTTTGGATTTTCAGCTGAGGCCTCTCTCCAGCCCCAACTCTGACTCCTTTTTAACAAAGGAGAAAACTGAGTCTCTCAAAACCTTTTCTTTGTTTGTTCAGGATAGAAAGTTCACTTATTAACAACCTTGGTAGTGTAGTTAACTTTTCTGGTTCCTGATCTAGCCTATACAGTAGCTACTTAAGTTTATATATATTAAAAAAATTTTTTTTAAAGTTCAAATAATTTATTTTTTATAGAAAAAACTATGACAGCTCTTTTCTTTCAAATACTTTGGTGAAAGATCTTACTACTGAGCAAATGGAGTATATATATATACTCCAATGAATTATAAACCATAGCAAAACTATGCTTTATATAGAGAGACATTTTCTTTTCTTCATAGGTAATGAGGAAAGATTTGATTTTTAATGCTTGTTAAAAACTAATGTTTTTTATATTGGTCTTTAAGCCACAGACTATCGAGGGTAGAAATACATAACACTTCTAAGAATTCTATGCAGAAATTACCCAAAGAAAAGTGGTTTTCATTTATGGAAATGGTTCATTACATTTCATGTGTCTAAATCTGTTCTAGTTGCATTTCTATGCACAGCAGGTAGACTTGTGGTTTTAAGAAATGCGAATTGAGTTATTACTCCTGTTTAAAGAATGTCCTAAGTATAGATTAGGCTTATGGAAATATGATATATCCAAATTAACATTAGATTGAAGGAAATTTCAAGATAAAATGAAGATCTTAAGCATACACTTGGCTGTTGTAGATGTTTCCAGGGAGAGCCCTTGACCCTTTCTAGAGCTGGCAATTTAAGCCTGGGGACAAATAGCTGCATTTTTTTGACAGTCATGCGAAGATTGCATTGGGAACAGCAGATGTGAGACCCTTTCTCTGTCAGAACTTAGAATTAAATGCACATCAAAAGCATTGCAAGAAGAGGGAGATCAGTGGGACACAGTCAAGCACTCCTAATGAGGAGATAGACTGCTGTATAGCTCCTGTGATGTGTGTCAACTTCGTCTTGACACAGCCAATTCTCCAACTCTCTGCAAGACAGAATGAGGGGAATAGGGATAATTGAAACCCTCAGATAATCCCCAGGTTCCATTTTAGCCCTCAATTGTGGCCGACTTCCTCATAAACCTTTCGGGGGGACCAGGAAAGAGGGGCCTTTCCTCTCCACGATGTTGATTCATCCGTTCTCCCTCAAACCAACTGATAAAGCAGGAAATGAATAGACAAAGTCTGCATTGCTCAGGGTTCCAGCAGGAAGCAAGAGGTGTCCTCTGCAGATGGTCAGAAATTATGCAATGAAAAGAGCATTTTAAAAAGTGTGTGTGTGCGTGTGTGTGTGTGTGTGTGTGTGTGTGTGTGGTGGAGGTGGGGTGGTGGTGGTGAAGGGAAAACATGAGATGAGGAAAAGCAAGAGGGTTGACAGTGGCCCTGTCATCCTCTTCCTGGGGACAAAGAGCAAGAGGCATGTGATGGTTGGCCTTGGTTGCCAGCCGGAAGGGTTTAGAATTCACTAGAAAACACACACACACATCTCTCAGTGTGTCTGGAAGAGTCTCCAGAGAAGATTAGCTGAAAAAGAGAATGTTTGCCTTCAAAATGGGCAGTGCTTTCCAACAGGTTACCTAGGCATAAAAAAGCTAAGGAAAAAGCATTGCATGTGTCTGCCTATGTCTACACCTTCCAGAGTATGTCTGCTGCTGTATCTATAGCGTCTTGCATTGACACTAAACTCCAGTGTCTTCAGCAGAGTGGCCTTGAAAGCCATGCTCTCCCCGGGGCTCTGAACACCCGTGTTTCTGGAATGAGCAGCTGTGGGCTCTCTCACCCCAGCATGCAGTTGGCCATTGACCTTTTCCCTCTCATGGAATCCGATCTAATAAACTCCATTTTATAACACATATTTATTCTTTTGATTTTATTCATCTGGAGAACCTTTAAAAAGACATGAATAGAACCAAGCAAGACCCTGGGGTCTTGATGACACTCGGGGGTCTTCCCTTTAGCATAGTAGCCACTGACTACCACAAATCCAGGCTAGGTAGCATGATCTCTCACTGGAAGATCTAGGTAGAAGGCAGAGAGTCTAGTGATGCTGCCTACAAATCCCTGAGGTGCAGAGCAGAACAAAGAGGCTGGAGAGAGGATCAGAGAAGGCAAACTGAAAACCCAGCCTACAAAGGAGGAGGAAATGAAGAGTTACCCACCATCGTTACCAGCTCCTACATTCTAAAGTAAGCTTACCTGCTCTAGGAGAAATACTTTTGCAAAAACAAACAAACAAACAAACAAACAAACAAACAAACAGCATTTTTCTAGGAAACAGTTATTTGTGATATTTAATGTGTAAATACTTGGAAACCAGTCTTCACCTTCCATACGGGGGCCAAGATAATGAGACGATTATCAGCTTTCATAACTATTGAGGGCAGAAAACCTTGGCTGTGATCATTTTATCGGCAGGACCTCTTGGACCCCGGGTAGGGTCCTTGATGAAATCTGCATGCACATATGATCTCATCAGATGCTGATGGGCAGTTTGAAGACAAATGTTTTAGTTTTCCTTCTGGAAGCCAGGCCCACTTCTATTTTTCAGTGGTTCAGAAGACCTGGATCATTACTTAAAGAAAGGGATTAAAGTAAGTTCTCAGTGATCCAGAAGTACATTAGATGATGAGGCATACCTATTCCATTACATTTATAGAAAATTCCATGTTCATATATCTGTAAGATACCACCTGTTGTGGTAGAGTGTTTTAGGGTGTTAATGGGACTCACACAAAGTACACATCATAAATAGGTCTTTGCCCAACTCCTGGCTGAGTTTTATGATGGACGTACTTCCTACTCCCAACCATCCTGAAACACTCCATGATCGTGTTTTAACATTTTTGCCTCTACTAGTAGTTAGAAGCTAGAATAAACTCACCTGCTGCTCTTGCTGATTCTACAGTGCTGGGATAAATACTGATTGCCCAGAGCATAACCCTAGTTACAGGACCCTACTGTAAGTGACAAGTCATATTTGGAATTGAAAAGGACTTTAGATTTTCAGAATTACTTTGACTTTCAATTTGTTTGATTGAGGAATTGTCCCTTTTTAAAAAAATTAATTTGTCTATTTTAAATTCTGACCACATTTTCTCCTCCCATTCCCTCCCCAAACCTCCCCCTCCCATCCACTCCTCCTCCATTTCTCTTCAGACAAAGGCAGGCCTCCCGTGGATATCAACCAGCCTTGGCATACTATGTTGCAGTAGGCACCTCCTCTCCTAGGGTAGCTAAAACTATTCTCAACAATAAAAGAAATTCTGGGGGTATCAGTATCCTTGACCTCAAGCAATACTACAGAGCAATAGTGTTAAAAACTGCTTGGTATTGGTACAGTGACAGGCAGGAGGATCAATGGAACAGGACTGAAGATCCAGAAATGAACCCACACACCTATGGCCACTTGATTCTCGACAAAGGGGCTGAAAGCATCCAATGGAAAAAAGATAGCCTTTTCAACAAATGGTGCTGGTTCAACTGGAGGTCAGCATGCAGAAGAATGGGAATTGATACATCCTTGTCTCCTTGTACTAAGCTCAACTCCAAATGGATCAAGGACCTCCACATAAAGCCAGACACTCTGAAGCTAATAGAAAAGAAACTGGGGAAGACCCTTGAGGACATCGGTACAGGGGGAAAGTTCCTGAACAGAACACCAATAGCTTATGCTCTAAGATCAAGAATTGACAAATGGGACCTCATAAAATTACAAAGTTTCTGTAAGGCAAAGGACACCATCAAAAGGGCAAGTCGGCAACCAACAAATTGGGAAAAGATCTTCACCAACCCTACATCAGATAGAGGGCTAATATTCAATATATATAAAGAACTCAAGAAGTTAGACTCCAGAAAACCAAATGACCCTATTAAAAAATGGAGTACAGAATTAAACAAAGAATTTTCACCTGAAGAACTTCGGATAGCGGAGAAGCATCTTAAAAAATGCTCAACTTCATTAGTCATTAGGGAAATGCAGATCAAAACAACCCTGAGATTTCACCTTACTTCAGTCAGAATGGCTAAGATTAAAAATTCAGGAGACAACAGATGTTGGCGAGGATGTGGAGAAAGAGGAACACTCCTCCACTGCTGGTGGGGTTGCAAATTGGTACAACCACTCTGGAAATCAGTCTGGTGGTTCCTCCGAAAACTGGGCAAATCTCTTCCAGAAGATCCTGCTATAACACTCTTGGGCATATACCCAGAAGATTCCCCCACATGTAATAAGGATACATGCTCCACTATGTTCATAGCAGCCCTATTTATAATTGCCAGAGGCTGGAAAGAACCCGGGTATCCCTCAACAGAAGAGTGGATGCAAAAAATGTGGTATATCTACACAATGGAGTACTATTCAGCCATTAGAAACAATGAATTCATGAAATTCTTAGGCAAATGGATGGAGCTGGAGAACATCATACTAAGTGAGGTAACCCAGTCTCAAAAGATGAACCATGGTATGCACTCACTAATAAGTAGGTGTCAATCTAGAAAACTGGAATACCCAAAACATAATCCATACATCAAATGAGGTACAAGAAGAATGGAGGAGTGGCCCCTTGTTCTGGAAAGACTCAGTGAAGCAGTATAGGGCAAAACCAGAACAGGGAAGTGGGAAGGGTTGGGTGGGAAAACAGGAGGAGGGAAGGGGGCTGATGGGACTTTCGGGGAGTGGGGGTCTAGAAAAGGGGAAATCATTTGCACTGTAAATAAAAAATTTATCGAATAAAAAAATAATACAAAAAAACAAAACAAAACAAAAAGTTCAGCCACTAAAAAAAAAAAAAAAAAAAAAAAAAGTCTAGGCGGAGCCAGCCAGTAGAGATGATAAGTGTCCCAAAGGCCGGCAACAGAGTAAGAGACAATCCCTGCTCCTACTGTTAGCAGTTCTACAGGAAGTACAAACTACACACCATACATACACAGAGGGCCTAGGGCAGGCCCGTATAGGCTCCCTGGTTGTCAGCTCAGTCTCTGTGAGCCCCTATGGGCCCAGGTTTGTTGATTCTGTGGATTTTCTTGTGGTGTCTTTGACCCTTCTGGTTCCTAAAATACTTCCTCCTTGTCTTCCCTAGGACTCCCTAAGTTCCACCTAATGTTTGGTTGTGGGTCTCTGCATCTCTTTCTATCAGTTACTGGGCGAAGCCTCTCTGATGGCCATCAGGCTAGGTGCCAATCCATGAGGCTAGCAGAAAACCATTAGGAATCAGAGAAATTGTCTCTTTCTTTGGGCATCATTAGATGTCTCTCCTCTCTGCTCAAGGACCCGTCATTGACTTCGCCGTCTTGTTTTGCTGTTCTCCTGGATTCTGCTGCTGTGCTTTTCCCATCTCCTTGTCTATGGCACATTTGCTTCTGTGTTGTCCCAGCTCCTGCCCCAAGCTTCTGTCTCCAAGCTGAGCTAGTCTAGCTCCCAGTGATGTCACCCAGGCTGAGCAGAAGCAGAGCGGCTTCTCCACTGCAGAGGCTCCTGACAGTTGTTCGCTTAGATTAGTTCCTCACTTGCTGGGTAGGATGTTCCATAGCTTCTCTTGTCCCTGCACAGTCTGGTCTGGGGTTTCTAAACCTGTTATTAGCACCACTGAGGGCAGTGGGCCATCAGAGTTATCCAAGGCTTCCCTTCTTCCTGGTCCCAGTATTTTTGTCTTCCTCCTCCCTCTTTGATGAACCCCTCTTAACCTGCAAGCTAACCTACCTAGTGTGTAACAAACTCAGTCAGAATGGCCAAGTCCTTCTTCTCTACAATTATGATGTCCATCATACCATGGAACGGTTATTTTTTATACAAAGACATGCCAGGAAGCCTTGACCTTTATATTTGCTGTGAAAAAAATGTCATCTGGGCTTAGGAAACTTCAAACCTGTCTTTGTCGGTTTCGTTAGCTAAGGGTAACCTCATTTATCTTGCACTTTTACATCTACATGAGTGCTTTTTAAAACAGTTGAGTGCGTGCTCTACAGCTATGTAAAGAAACACATTATCAAAGCATTGGGAAATGATTAAACTGAAGAAAAGGAAGGGAACAGGAAAAAGCCATTCTAAAAGGACTGAGTGCTGCACACTCCAGATGTTATCTCGGTGCTTACTCAGGGATCTTTAAAGCAGCTTATTACCAAGTACCTAAGAAGACAAGTGTGGCTGTGTACAGATCAGAGGGATGTAAGCTAATGCACCTGCCAGATTTTCCTATCATACAAAGTGTGTCAATCAGCACTCAGACCTTGCATTTCAAAAGGTGTTCTTTCGGGTTTCCTCTGTACTATATCATTCATGACTCAATCCTCCAAGGCAGCTGTTCACACGTGTGCATGGGCATGTGCACAGACAGACAGGCGTCAGACAGACAGACAGACAGACAGACACACACACACACACACAATCTGTAGCCCTTCAAGCCATTGCCATGCCTTTTTTCTGGACACAAGAAAATATTCTGAAATAAGAAAAAGTTATTGTGATGGTTAATCTTGATGTCAACTTGACAGGACTTAGAATCATCCAGGGAATAAGCCTCTGAGTCTATGAGGTTGCTTCCAGAGAGGATTAATTGTGATGGGAAAACCCACCCTGAATGTGAGCAGCACCATTCCATGGCTGCAGTCTTGTACTGAATAAAAAGGAGACTGAGTCCAGCAGCAGCCCTTAGCTCTCTCTGCTTCCTGGCTGTGGAATAGATATGAGCGGATGCCATGCCTTCCCTACTGGGAGAGTCTGAGTCCTCAGTGAATCAAACTAAACCAAACCAAACCAGACTAGACCAGACCAGACCAGACCAGACCAGACCAGACCAGACCAGACCAGACCAGACCAGACCAGATCAGACCAGATCAGACCATATCAGACCAGACCAGACCAGACCAGACCAGACCAGACCAGACCAGATCAGATCAGACCAGACCAGATCAAACCAAACCAAAGCAAGCCAAACCAAAGCAAGCCAAGCCAAGCCAAGCCAAACCAAAATAAACCAAACCAAACTATTTCTCAAGTTTCTCTTGCAGGGAATTTTGTCACAGAAATGAGAAAAGATATCGTGAATATTCCAGTTATTGAAGTGCTGCCTCAGGCAGTATGTGAGGCAGTGTGTGAATCGGTGTGTACCTCTCTCCTCTCTCATCATAACACATGCTATGTTGAGAAGATGGGTATGTGATATTGTCATGAGTGTTTGGCAAGGGTTTGTCAGCCCTCCTCACACCCCTTACTTTGGGGCCTAGCCACCCTGCTCCAAAGTCTCTCTTTATAACAACTATGATTTTATTGAAAGCAGTGTCACCTGACCTGCTTCCCTTACAGGGCTGATTCTAAAAACCAATGAGTGCATAGTTTCACTACCCTCTGAAATTGAGTACTACTTAAGTACAAAAAGAAGCATCAAGATTATGTTTTAGTACCAGCATAGCCAAAGTACTTGATACCTGCCTGTTTAGGTTTATTTGTGTGTGTAAAGAGAATAGTCAAAGGTAGAAGACGTCTCAAATGATGATTGATGTTAAATTTAGATGCTGCACACAAAACTGCACAACCCAGGAAACTACTCTATGCATATCCGATATTTTCTTTTCATTACATGACATCTTTAAAGAGGTTCATCTCAAGCCCTGTGCTTTACATTCTGCGATTCGATTTTTTTGATTTCATCTAGATTTACACAGTGAAGAAATGCTTAGGGCTGATTCTTCAGTCATATCTCTTCTCAAATTCATTTATCTCAGCTCTTTCCGTTTGTCCCCATTAGGATGAATTTGAATGATAAAGAGTAACAAATAAAGAACAAATTTTAAATACCAAGGATGCTTCCAAATTGCCTATTTTGTTTGTTTAAGGGTAGTTTAGTTTCTAGTACATATTTTATGATGTCCTACTAACAGAGTAGTCAAGTTACACTCAAGCCAAGCACCAGAAGACACAGGGTATCTGTTGTTTTTGTCACTTCCCGTGCGGTGAGCGCCTTAATCTTGAACATAGCACTTGGCCTGGAGTTGCCATTTGCCCTTTGACACAGTAAGCAGCAGGGCTGAACCTTAAACATCTCCTTTAGCTTTTGCTTTTCCGACCCCCAGATTCCCAGCCTGTGGGGTTCGACCTCAAACAGAAAAACTAAAATCTCAGTTGACAATTAAACACATTACCTGCATTTAACCCAGCACTTCTCCTTGGTGTGTGACTGTGGAAACTCACACCCAGGCGTCACGGCGTTCCATGGAGCAGAGCTTCCTCTCCATGAGGTTTCAAATCTATTCCTTCAGTGTCCTGCATTTGCATTAATGACATTCTGGAGGTGGCTGCCCGCTTTGCTCATGGTCGGGGGCCAGCCTTAGATAGGGTACAACCCTCAAGTGAACACAACACTAGTCATTCCTGGGCAGGGAACACAAACTTTGGCAGAAAATAAATGACTAGAAACATTTTTATTAAAGAAGAGTAGTTTTGAGGGTGTGATAGCTCCTGTGAGAGCTTGTGTAGTTAATCATTCCTTGTTTGAGGTTTGGACTCTCTTCCCTTTGATGTAATTAGCCATTAGGGTTTCTGAAGTACATTTTTCATGTCAAGGACACAATTGGTTTCAAAGGAGAGACAGGGTGGGGCTGAAAGAGAGGCCAAGTCAATGCTCACAGCAGCAAGAGACACAACGGGATACCAACATTTCCTGCAGAAGCCTCTTGATGAAAGTGCATTAGGATGTGACATGATTTTCACTCGAATACAGCCGTGATTCACACGCTGCTTTGCTGCATTGTTGGGGTTTTTAGCAGCTTCTGGTACTAGTGGTACCCTGTGCATAGTATATTTTCATTAAATGTGGAATCAATAAACAGTTTGAATAATATGTACTCTCAAATCACTTGACTTGGCAACGTGGTCTGCTCTAGTAAAGCCTGTTTTGAGAGAAAGAAAGTAACAGGTAGCTAAGTAATCCTGTGAGACTGTGTGAGGAGATCTAGAGATCTACTTCAGAGGTTTGAAATGCTCTTAGCACTCTTTCACAGGAAACCTTACTTTATAGTACAAGCAAATGAGTATAATATAAGGACTCTCCAGATGAACCAGAAGGGGTTTCGTTTTCTTCCTAGAATCACTACTGTACATCCCACAATGTGTGTGTGTGCAAAGGTTGTGTGTGTGTGCCTGTGTGCATGCGTGTGTGTGTGTGTGTGTGTGTGTGTGTGTGAAGTTGGAGTGTGTGTACATGTGCCCAAATGTGGAGAGTGTACACAGTGTGCAAACAAGGAGTTTCAAGGCTGACACTGAGCCCAGTCTAATTTCAAATGTTATCCCCTTTCCTGTTCCCCAACCCCAAACCACCTATCACTTTGCCCCTCCCCCTGCTTCTATGAGGGTACTTCCCCCCATCCTCCCTCCCCTGCTCTTGAATTCCACTACACTGGGACATCGAGTCTCCACAGGACCAAGGGCCCCTCCTTCCATTGATGCCCGACAAGGCCATCCTCTGCTACATATGCAGCTGGAGTCATGCATGGGTCCCTTCATGAGTACCCCTTGGTAGGTGGTTTAGTACCTGGGAGCTCTGGCAGGGGTCTGATTGGTTGATATACTATTGTTCTTCCTATAGGGTTGCAAACCCCTTTTGCTGGGAACTCTGGGGGGGGTGTCTGATTGGTTGATATTATTGTTCTTCTTATGGGGTTGCAAACCCCTTCAGCTCCTTCAGCCCTTTCTCTAATTCCTCCACTGCAGACACCATTGGGGATCCCATGCTTAGTCCAATGGTTGTATGTGGGCATCTGCCTCTGTATTTGTCAGGCTCTGGCAGAGCCTCTCAGGCTCCCGTAAGCATGCACTTCTCGGCATCCACAATAGTGTCTGGGTTTGGTGTTTGTATATACGATGGATCCACAGGCAGGGTAGTCTCTGGATGGCCTTTTCTTCACTCTCTGCTCTACACTTTGTCTTCATATTTGCTCCTGGGAGTATTTTGTTCCTCCTTCTAAGAAGGACTGATGTACCCACATCTTGGTTTTCCTTCTTCTTGAGCTTCAAGTGGTCTGCAAATTGTATCATGTGTATTCTGAGTTTTGGGGCTAATATCCACTTATCAGTGAGTGCATATCATGTGTATTCTTTTGTGATTGGGTTACCTCGCTCAGGATATTTTCTAGTTCCATCTTTTGCCTAAGAATTTTATGAAGTCATTGTTTTTAATAGCTGAGTAATACTCCATTATATAAATATACCACAATTTCTGTATCCATTCTTCTGCTTAAGGACATCTGGGTTATTTCCGGCTTATGGCTATTATAAATAAGGCTGCTATGAACATAGTGGAGCATGTGTCATTGTTATATGTTGGAGAATCATCTGGGTATATGCCCAGGAGTGGTATAGGTGGGTCCTCAGGTAATTCTCTGTCCAATTTTTTCTTTTTAAAGAACCACTAGATGGATTTCCAGAGTGGTTTTACCAGCTTGCAATCCCACCAGCACTGGAGGAGTGTTCCTCTTTCTCCACATCCTCGCCAGCATCTGCTGTTACCTGAGTTTTGGAACTGTTTAAATGGTTTATATGATCCTGATTTAACTTTGGTACCTGGTTCTGTCTATAAAAATTGTCCATTTCATCCAGATTTTCCAGTTTTTTTGAGTATAGGCTTTTGTAGCAGGAAGCGATGATTTTTTTGAATTTCCTCAGTTTCTGTTGTTATGTCTTTCTTTTCACTTCTGATATTGTTAATTTGGATACTGTCTCTGTGCCCTCTGGTTAGTCTGGATAAAGATTTATCTACCTTGTTGATTTTGTCAAAGAAGTAGTTCCTGGTTTTGATGATTCTTTTTATAGTTTATCTTTGGGTTTTTTTGTTTGTTTGTTTCTACTTGGTTGATTTTAGCCCGAGTTTGGTTATTTCCTGTAGTCTTCTCCTCTTGGGTGTATTTGCTTCTTTTTCTTTCATAGCTTTCAGGTGTGCTGTCAAGCTGCACGCTCTCTCCAGTTTTGGAGAAAGTTAGACCTATAAGTTTTCCTCTTAGCACTGTCCCATAAGTTTTATTGTGTCCCATAAGTTTTGGTTTGATGTGCCTTCATTTTCATTAAATTATAAAAAGTCTTTAATTTATTTTTTCCTTGACCGAGTTAGCATTGACTAGAGTGTTGTTCTGCTTCCATTTGTATGTGGGCTTTCTGGTTTTTGTTTTGTTTGGTTTTTTGTTGTTGTTATTGAAGAACAGCCTTAGTCCATGGTGATCTGGAAGAGTACATGGAATTATTTCAGTCTACTTGTATTTGTTGAGGCTTGTTTTGTGATCATTTATATGTTCAATTTTAGAGAAGGTACCATGAGGTGCTGAGAACTAGTTATATTCTTTCTTTTTAGGATGAAATGTTCTATAGATGTATGTTAAATCCACTTGGTCCATAACTTCTGTTAGTTTCACTGTGTCTGTTTAGTTTGTGTTTCCATGATCTGTCCATGGATGAGAGTGGAGTGTTGAAGTCTCCCACTATTATTGTGTGAGGTACAATATGTGCTTTGAACTTTAGTAAAGTTTCTTTTATAAATGTGGGTGCCATGTATTTGAAGCATAGATTTTCAGAATTGAGAGTTCTTCTTGGTAGGTTTTTCCTTTGATGAGTACGAAGTCTCCTTTCTTATCTTTTTTGATGACTTTTGGTTGAAAGTTGATTTTATCTGGTATTAGAATGGCTACTCCAGCTTGTTTCTTGGGACCATTTGCTTGGAAAATTGTTTTCTAGCCCTTTACTCTGAGGCAGTGTTTGTTTCAACACTGAAATGTGTTCCCTTTATGTAGCAAAATTTTGGGTCTTGTTTACATATCCTGTCTGTTAGTCTATGTCTTCTTATTGGGGAATTGAATCTGTTGATGTTAAGAGATATTAAAGAATAGTGATTGTTGCTTCTTGTTATTTTTGATGTTATTTTTATGTTTTTGTGGTGATCTTCTTTTGGGTTTGTTGAAAGATTACTTTCTTTCTTTTTTTAGGGTGTAGTTTCCCTCCTGTGTTAGAGTTTTCCATCTATTATTCTTTGTAGGGCTGGATTTGTGGAAAGATACGGTGTAAATTTTGTTTTGTTATGCAATATCTTGGTTTCTCCATCTATGGTAATTGATTGTTTTGCTGGGTATAGTTGCTTGGGCTGGCAGTTGTATTCTCTTAGTGTCTGTGTGACATCTGCGCAGGATGTTCTGGCTTTTATAGCTTCTGGTGAGAAGTCTGGTGTAATTTGTATAGGTCTGCCTGTCTATGTTACTTGACCCTTTTCCCTTACTGCTTTTAATATTCTTTCTTTGTTTTGTGCATTTGGTATTTTGATTATCATGTGATTGGAGGTATTTCTTTATTGTCCAATCTTTTTGGAGTTCAGAAGGCTTCTTGTATGTTCACAGGCATCTCTTTCTTTAGGTTAGTGAAGTTATATTTACTTGTCCTTAAAGTTGGGAATCTTTACTCTCTTCTATAAGTATTATCCTTAGGTTTGGTATTCTCCTTGTGTCCTGGATTTCCTGGGTGTTTTGGCTTATGAGTTTTTTTGCCTTTTGCATTTTCTTTGACTGTTGTGCCAACGTTTTCTATGGTATCTTCTGCAACTGAGATTCTTTCTTCTATTTCTTGTATTCTGTTGGTGATGCTTGCATTCATGACTCCTGATCACCTTCTAGGTTTTCTATCTCTATGGTTGTCTCCTTTTGAGATTTCTTAATTGTTTATATTTCCATTTTTAGATCCTTGATGATCTTCTTCAATTCCTTCACCTGTTTGGTTGTGTTTTCCTGTGATTCTTTAAGAGATTTTTTGTTTTCTCTTTAAGGGCTTCTATCTGTTTACCTGTGGGTTCCTGTATTTTTTTTTAAGGGAGTTATTTATGTTCTTCTTAAATTCCTCTATCACTATCTTGAGAAGTGATTTTAGATCTGAATCTTGCTTTTCCAGTGAGATTGTTTATCTAGGACTTTCTATGGTCAGAGAAGCGGGTTCTGATGATGCCAAGTAGCCTTATGTTCTTGTACTTGCCTCTCACTATTTTGTTATCTCTAGAGTTACCTGCCCTTGCTGTCTCTGACTGGAGCCTGTACCTCCTGTGATTCTTTTTTGGGTCAGAACTCCTCAGAGTCTTGCTGTCTCTGTGATCCTGTGATTCTGTGATTCTGTAATCCTGTGATCCAGAGATCCTGGGTGTGTCAGAGCTCCTGGGAGTCCAACTGCCTCCAGGAACCTGGAATTCTGGTGTGACCAAGCTCCTGAGATCCTGTGATTCTATGATCCTTGGTGTGTTAGAGTGCCTGATTGTAGAGCTTTCTCTGGGTGCTGTGGGACTGGGTGTGGAGCCAGTGCCCAAGGTCTGCTCAGGGCACAGGCTCAGACTGGAAGGACCCTGTCCCACTGATTTGATGGGAAGTTTCTGCATTCCTGGATCCTGCTGGTTCCAGATACTCCTGATGCTGGGGCAGATGTTGTGGCCTCCTCACCTATGATCCTGGGTGTGTTAGAGCAACTGGGAGTTCAGCTTCTTGTGGATGTTGTGAAACTGGTAGGGAGCCAGCTCAGACCACAAGGTTTTGCCATAGTTTTTTCATTTCACATCATATTTCTGCCACTCACTGGATTTAAATTGATTAGAACTTTCTTCAGCACAATCTTGTGAGTCATATCCCCACATGTACATATACACATACACATACAAATGTGTGTGTTTGGTCACACGCGCATTTTAAAATTTAAATTTACTCATTTCTCTTCTAATTTCGACTTTCTTCCTCTAGGCTACTGCCTGGTTTCAGTTACTCTCATGAACTGCTTGTGTCTGCTAAACCATTGACTGACATTTCTCCACACGTTTATATTTATATCCATGTATGACATTTTATCTGCCTTTCTGACAGAATGTTCAAATATAGCATCAAATTTTAAGACTCTCGAATTTTCCTCATTTAAATATTTTGATACTTATATGTATGTTTACATAGATACATTGCAAGTTCATTTATTTCCTATTGTTTCAGTAGCCCTTGTTGAGACTACCTCTTTTCTGTATTCCTTCCTCTAGTGATATGTTTAATTTCTTTGTAATTTCTCATCATAATAAACAATGTTGTAACAAACATGGGTGTGAATAAAATGCGTTGGAATGAAATCCAAGAATCTACAACTGTGTCCATGGGTAAACACAGAAGGATTCTTTTTAGTGAGGACTTGTCTTTGTTTTATGTTAACAGCATATCATAGACTGGATCACTTCTAATGATCAGAAGACAAGTCTGAGATCGAGAAGCTTGTTCTGGAAAGACCATAGGAAACTATGCCAAAACGTTGCAAAAGATGTTGTATGGAGAGAGAGAGAGAGAAAAGAGGGCCAAATTATGATTTTATAAAGCTCCTACTCACAAGACAACTAGTCCATTTCTGCAATAGCAACTGATCCATTTGTCCCGCCTCCCATCATGGTCAGGTGACCTCTCGGTTGTCATCACCTCCAAACACTGCTGCATTAGCGACGTGCTTCCATCACACAAATCTTGAAGGACACAGGCTGCTGTAGTAGAGTCCCTTTCAAGAGTAATAGAGACGGGCATCAGAGGATACATGCTTTTAGCAGATCTTGCTAAAGTGGTCTTCAAAGCACTTCTACCCATTCTTGTATCCAATATTCACCCAGGAGAGTGCATTTTCCCCACATTCAGGCCATGTGTGATGAGTATTTTCATTTGCTAGTGAAACTGAACCTAATTTTAAAATTGTAATCATTTGAGTTTCCTTGGATCATTGATTCACTGCTCTGTTAGATTCTATTAATTACTTTCCAGTAGTTTATCTTGTTAAATGTCTTCTTTCTGTAGCTTGCTACTTTTCTTTGATGTTCACTTAGGATATTCTCTGAAATACCTTATGTTTTACATTTTTTAAATGAATGGAATCTGTTAGATGTATGATAGAGAAGTCTAATATTTTTCCTCTGAAAGTTACCAATAGTCTTTAGATTTCATTCAGTTTGGTATTTTGATTAAAGAGGGAAGCAGAGTGTGTTGGCTAAGAACACAGATCCCAGGGATAGACTGCCTGTGTTAAAATCTAAGATATGACCAGTCACAAACTTTGTCACCTTAGGTAAACCACCCATTCATGAGACAAAGAGAAGAATATTATTATTATTTTTGGTTTCACAGTTGGTGTTGGTCAGGTCTAAATTAATTAATATGTATAATCATTTAAACCCTTCCTAGACTGTAGTAAAACTACATGTGTCATATAAATTTTATCTGGAATAAATACAATCAGCAGGAAATTTAAATTATATGTTTCTTTGGGTAAATGTTAACAGGAGTGGAGGATATACTGTCAGAAAAATAGAA